>NW_016690256.1:3027065-3465851 GCF_001604755.1 Lepidothrix coronata | reverse complement strand
ACAATTGGCAGTGAGGGTGCAGATTTTTCTTCTTGTATTTAGCATTTTTAATTTTTACTTTCCAAGACATTTTCTGTCAGTAGTCCACTTGTGTCAGTTGTTGTTTTCTGCTTTTAGGAAGTAGAAGTCTATTTCAAGAATCGAAATATTAAGGTTTGTGTTTTGGAAGATTCCCCTGGGTTCATCCAATAGTCCTTTTTGCCCATTCTTCTATTATGAAGTAATTTAAAGTCAAAATTTTGTTATTTCACAAATTTTCTGATAAGAATGACTTAAGTAGAAACACCATGGTTTATCAAGGATCAGAACCTGTCCTGCTGTGTTTCTTTGTACAAATAGGTCATATTTGTTGAGTGGAGAGAAGATTATTTTAATTGACATAATTAACTTTTCTTGTGATTATCTTAGGCTTGAAAATGCATTTTACTCTTTCCCAATTACGACTTTTTCTCTGATAGAGTTATACATGCTGGGTGTAATAATGAAAGTAGTTTTGGAAGGACTTAATGTATATAATTGGAAAGTAAGATGAGGAAGTCTTCTATCAGCAGGAGGGTAGGAGAGCTGGGCTGTATAATTGAAGTACAGTGTAATGGGATTACCAACAAATTTTAAACATTGCTTTCATTAAGGAAAATAATAAGCATATTTATTAAATATGGTCTCTGCTTGGGACAATATTTGCTATTACGAAAAAGCTTTTGTAATTAAGCTTGGGTCTAAAAATGTATTGAAAACACTACATCAGTTTCTAGAAAATGGTTTTGTGCATAAAAATTTACTGAAATAGAAAGAGCTTTCACAGCAGAGGCAGTTAGCCAGATATTAGTGCAGCTCACATCTAGCATTGACTGTAAATTTTTCTATGTGCTTTCAGTTTAGTCAAGGTCAAAGCAAAGAAAAGTCATAGTCAAATATGCTTAAACATTTATCTTTTTATGAAAGCTTTAAATCAGTCTGCTGTTTTTCATGGTTACACTTAGTAGAAATAAAGGCTAGATTTTTTTCTAAGGGTATTTTTTTGCTGAAGCTACACAAATATGATCTTTTAGGAATTATGGAATGGGTGACTATGACCCAAATTTTGCAGACTGCTACATAAAATTCTCCTAGGAGTTCATCATATCCTTAAATCTGCATCTATGACAATCTCCATAATAGTAGAAAGTATTTTCAAACCATTTAGAGCATTTTAAATGTGACTGCTATGTTGGTACTTGGGATATAATATGGTGGTCCCTGTGGATGTGCTTTACTTTCTTTTCATTGTCACTTTCCAGGATTTCTCTTCAGAAAAAGCCTTAAATTAAAGCACGTAACCACTTTCCTTAATCAAAGCCTATATTGAAAGGAACTGCATTCAACAAATGTTGCAAATGCTCCTAGATTACTTTTAGGAGTTCTTCTATGGTGGTGCCTACCACACATTATTTATAGGGCAATAACCTATTTTTTTATCTAAAGGATATATATAGATTAGGATTTGCCTATACCACAAGTGTGTATCTTAGATTTAAAATTTCTTCTATCATACTGTCCATATATAAAAATGCTGCTTCTGTTAATTTACAGAAAGAAAGTTGACAAGGTTTCGTTAGTGTACATTAAAGCTAAACGGATAATGAAATGCTAAAATAGAAAGAGAAAAAATTTAGTTCTGAAAGTTCCGATATACTGCTGTAGCAATTGAATTCTTTTTCCTTTGAAAAAGGTGAACGTATGCAGGAAAGGACAAAAAGAGAGAAATTGCAGAATAGCAATATGGATGAGGTTGGAAGGGATGCCTGGAGATCTCCAGTCAGCATTTTAATATCTCCAAGGATGGAGACTTCACAACCTATCTGGGCAACCTCTTCCAGCATTTGTATACCCTCACAGTAAAAATGCCTTCTTATGTTTAAGGGAAATTTCTTGTGTTTCGCTTTGTGCCCATTGCCTCCTGTCCTGTCAGCAAAAGCTACTGAGAATACTGTGCCTTTCCTCCTCCTCCTCTGATGTCTTCCTTGCTCCAGAGCTTCCCATCATTTCCATTGTCCTGGGATTTCTGAAGGCCAGTGTGAACAGTAAAGAGTGAGGTGAGAAAGGCATTGACTCCCTCAGCCATTATTGTGTCCACTATCACCAGGACCCCTGCCACATTAAGAAGTGTCCCCACATTTTCCCTTCACCTCTTTCTCCTGAACTGCCCGTAGAAACCCTTCTTGTTATCTTTCACATTCCTTGCCAGAATTAGCTCTGAATGTCCTATGGCTTTCCTAACCCCATCCCTGCATACTCAGTGTCTCTATATAATCCCCAGGTCCCTCTTCCCTACTCTAGTATGCTTCTTTTTTTTATAGCTGAGTTTTGTTGGGAGCTCCTTTTTTATCCATACAGGCCCCCTGCTATCTCACTCAACCTCCTCTTGTTGAGATAGATCATTCTTGAGCTTGGGGAGATGATCTTTGAAAAATAACCAACCTCCCCGGACCCTTGTTCTATCCAGGATTTTATCTCATCGTACTCTTTCAAGCAGATCTCAGGAAAAAAACTAGTCATAGGTTTGGCTTGTACGTGGTGCTCATTTTCAAGTATTTTATTGCTAGAGGATGTTCAGGTCCAGTCTCCAGAATATTTTGCCACACTGAGAACTGACAGAATGATGCCAACTCATATAAATCTGTACAAGTTGTTCTTGAGGGGAATGTATAAAAATGGAAAATCTAATCTTGCATACTAGGTAAAAATGTCAACCTTTAATCACAGCTCTACCTGGTGTCTTCTCAGATACAGATTTTTTTTCTTTTTTTTCTTTTTTCTTTTTGTTTCTTTTTTCTTTTTATCTTTTTTTCATTACTGCCATGGATGATTATATCTCATTTAAGGAAAAATCATTTGGAAGCAGGATGTGAAGAATTCCAAGAAAATAATGTTGTCTTATGTTCTCATAAGGGAAGTTATAGGACATCAAGAAAGAGGGAAATACAAGATCTGGAATATGTGGTTTAACACTACCTCAGTTTTAACTGTCCTAGCTGCCTTTGCCTCAGGATTGTCTCTTTGCCAAGACCTCTCACAAAGAGCCTTGCCTTCATATTTGTAACTTAAGAACAATTTGCAAAATTTGGCAATACTACATTCCTCTCTCTTTTCCCAGGTGGAAGGTTGTTTAATATTTTCTATCTCAGCTTTCAGCAAGTTCTCCATTATCTTGTGCTTGCTACTGACATTCCCATGCATCTTTTAAATGTTTCTTTTACTCTCCTGACACTTTCCTTCCTTTCATTATCCTCACATAAATTTGGCCAGTAAGACCACATGGTAAAACTTTCCTATTTTTCCTTTTGTATTCAGATTCTGATCCTGGCAACAAAGTGACGGAGCTTTTTTTTTCCTCTCTTGAAAAGTGTGGAGATGTTCAAGCCCATATTTTAATGAGAAAAAAACCCGCAATTTTGATTATGGCAAAATTAATAAATTGGCTTTTTCTTTTTTTTTGACACAGGTTAAAAGTAAGTTGTAAAGAAAATATAATGTTGTTGATTCTAGGTTGCAACAGAATTAATGAGGGCAATAGTTCCCTAGTTATTTATCTTTTCTGCTTTAGTCATGATGTTGAAGGCCCAGCAACTTTTTATGAAATTCAGTGTCTTAGGAGAAAGACCATGAAGATGGCTTACAGCTGCTTGATTGAAGTTTGTTCACCCTCCTTCCTTCCATTCTTGGTAATGAAACTCTCTATTCTGACAGTTCACTGGCCCTGATTCAAACACTACACTCTCTCCCCAAAATAATAATAATTAAAAAACCCCCACAGATATTATAGTATTTTTCAACACATTAGCCCAATTTCTGGGGTCAGATTCTGACTCTACCAGGAATCTTAGATACCACTTATTACAGCTGTTTTAGTTATCTCCAACTGGAAGATATTATTTCATGTAAAAGGCTGAAGTGGATGACTTCTGGCTTTCTAGTGTAGGCAACAGTTTCCAGCAGGCTGCTGAGCCTGAGGAGTTTGAATGGGTCATGTGAAGGAAAATGAGATGTTTTCAGTAATCAGGGTGAGACAATCCATTCACTGACAAAATATTTTTGTCTAAAAATCTCATATATCAAAGAAGAGCTGGAATTGAATGAAACACTGACAAGATAGCAAAGATAAGAATGCAGAATCAAACTCACTTGACTGATTACTTCTTTGGATGTGGGGTTTGTTTTCTAAATTTTCCTTCCTCAGTATGAGAAAACATTATGTTCAGGGGTGTAATGTACAGCTGTCGATTGGCCAGATAGTCTCCCCTATTTTGGAAGCAGATTTAGACAGTGCAAACAGATAATGTTTCTGGCATCTGTGAGAGCTGAATTAAAATGAATAAAGTAAAAGCCAGAAGTTAGGAATGGGAAAACTGAGTTTATCTTTGGAATCAAGCCAGCTAAATGCAATTAAATAGATTAGGCACTAAGAGGAAGACACAAGATGTTCACTATAGATGGCAGCTTAAAGAACAGGAAAGGGCAAAATATAACCAGGGGAGATTATACAGAAAAGAGTGAGAAAGAGCAGGAATGCTGGAGCATGAATAAACCACGGGAGTAGCAAAGGCAGGTAGTCACTAAGGGAAACTGGAAATCCGTAAGGTAGGAGAGAAATACATGAAAATGTTTCTGAGAATAAAGATTCTGTGTAAATGCCCTTATATTTCTAATGTAGGAGGTTTTTAGTAACCTGACAAAGTAAGATTAGCAAAATTAAAGGTTTGAAACTCCCAGCCTGGGAAGAGCCATGTTGGATGTGTCTAAGGGGAAAGTGAGATGCTGAGAATGCACAGCAGGATGCTGGGTTTTGGGGCTGGTACATACAATTTCAAATAAAGGACTAGTCAATTCTCATATTAAATTGCTTTCTTAATTTTTTTAGTATGGTATTAGTTATAACTTTTTAATTACTTTTTAATACTTGTTTTCCCAGATATTTAAAATACCTCTAAAGAAAAACTTGTAGTCTTAAGGAAAAAAATATACATTTCAATAAAATTATAAGTAATGATAAGCAATTTTCATGAGTTATGGACAACAAAATTACATGATTAAATAATACTCCATCATATATGACAGAATCAGAAACTCCAGTGAGTGAAAGACACTCTTCAATAATTATATAACCTTGTGATTGTTTCCCTTTCCTCTTGATTTTCTGAGTAGATTCAAGTGCTTTTGACTACTTTTGCTCATCATTTAATGGAACAAATGCAGTAGAAAGGCTCAGTGATCTTGCTATGAATCCAGAATACAAACCTTGATCTGAACCTATGCCAAAAAATTCACCCAGTTTGCTGAAATGCTTCTGGGTCTCTCTTCATTTAGGCTGGGCTATTAAATGACAAAAAAGACCATTGCAAAGATATCCCAGTGCCTACTTCTGACAATAGATTCTGTCCTTCCTTAGTCCCAAGAGACTGGGGAAAGATCTTTGTTAGTTATTTTACAGATTATTTGTCACTAGAGGTAATGATTTTAAAAAAGCAGCTATGCTTTGAACTTGACCATTTACCAGATTAGCAAAGAGCTTGCTAAGCAAAGTTACAATGATTGTAAATTGTCACGTGCTTCAACTACTTCCACATTCTGATTTGCAAGTATCTTCAACAAACCACTTTTCCATTAAAAAAAATATCCTGGTAAATGTTTTTATTATGTATTATTAGGGTTTTTCCTTTAATATTTCACAAGTAATTTATTGAGGCTACTGCTCTGTTATTGGAAGCATCATCAAGAGTACCATACTGTAGTTGCTGTGAGAATCTGTGATTCACAAAAATCATGTTTCATTTTGGCTTGGAACAAAACCAAATTTTTGAAAAAACGTCTCTTGACAGATGGGATTATTCTGGAGCCAGCTGTATTGAGTAGCAGGATGCCACGCAAGTAAGTAGGTGAATGGTGCATGGTAATGCAGGTCTGCAAGTGGAGTCAGCTGATGAGGACAAATCAGTCAGACCCAATTTGGTGTGCTGCTAGCTTGAGACTCCCAGGCTCCAGCAGTACCTGTTTGCTGACAAGACTTCCTCTTCTGCGCACAACATAAAAAGTAAGTTATTTCTAAAGGAAAACTTTGACAGCTAGATCATATCAGTATATAAGCCCATATCCTAAAAAGCAAAGGTTGTGGAATTTTTCAGTTCTGTTCCACAACTGATAAACCGTGTTTCTGAGTTGTTATCCGGAATATATAGGATGTTGACTGCCTATTGATATTTTCTTACAGAGTGATTTATCACTATTTAAGAAAAGAATAGAATAGACTACTTTGGTTGGAAGGGACCTGCATAGATTATCTGGTCAAACTGCCTGACAAATAAAGGGCTGACCAAAAGTTAAAACATATTGTGAAGGGCATTGTGCAAATGCCCCTTAAACACTGACAGGCTTGGGCCATCAATCACCTCTCTAGAAGGCCTGTTCCAGTGTTTGACTACCCCCTCAGCAAAGAAACACTTCCTCATGTCCAGTCTGAACCTTCCCCAGGGCAGCTTTGAACCATTCCCACATATCTTGTTACTGGATAGCAGGGAGAAGATATTTGCAATAACAGTTTGGTCATCCCACCCAGACATTCAATTCTGATTTTATGGGACTGGGGCAATAAAATTGTAACCTCAGCTGGTGTCTTTAAAACTGAATAAATATCTTGAGTGCTGTTTTTTAGGGTATTATCCTGAAATGCTGAAGTATTGAGTTTCCAGAAAGACAGATCCTTTGATGTTATTGACAAGATACTTTGCATTGCAAAACATAAAAGCCAAAAGATTTAATCCCTATTGGAGCAGGTCCGGTTAAGTCAGATTTAGGAGCTGTACTCTGATGTGAAAAGAAAGGTAATATGAGATGTTACAACTTTTTTTTGTTCGAGTTCTTGTATGATGACAATCAGCAATATAAACACTGGAAAATCTTACTCTAGTAGTGCCTTGTGAAACTAGGAACCTTTATGCATCTTTCTTTCTGATAGTTGACATGTGCTTTCCACCATGGTGCAGAGTAACTTTTCACTGAATTAGAGATTTACTGAGCTGTCCCAGGCTTCCTGTGTTTTTTGTCTTGCCAGTGTGCCTCCATTCCCTCTGGGGGTTTTTTTGGTTGTTTTTTGTTTGTTTGTTTATTATTATTATTATTATTATTATTTGTTTGTTTGTTTGTTTGTTTCTGGGGTTTTTTGTTCTTAAAACCACAGTTCATACTACAAATAGCAGAAGTTTTCTCTTTGCAGATAATGGAAGGATCTTTAGTAGTCTTGACACACACTAAAATGTGGGAAGATTAATAGTACTGTCTTATGATTAATCAAGATTCAATAAGAAGACTTGGCATGAGGCTGTTTTCCATAATTGCTAATAAGAGGAACAGCAAATAATAATTCTTAGATTAATAGTCTTATACAGTTAAATTGTGAGCAAAACTTAAGTTTGCTTAATTAATAGGATAATACTTCAAATATGGTAAAGATAGTTACCATTGGATGGCTCTCTTTATATGTGCAGGTATATTTTTCATATATTACTGTACAGAGATAAAAATAAATCCATTACATGGATCATTCATCACTCATCATTTTATTTGCACTGTCACCATTTAAAATTTCTCTTTGCAGACTAGATAACAGGCTATTAGTTAGTAATTTAGGATGACTTCTGTCCTGAATGATAAAAATTTCACATAAAAGTTTAAAATTTATTTTTTTTAATATTAATTTTGCCATCTCCTAGATAACAAGAACTGAAATAAATGGGTCTCAACATAGTTCTTATTTAAAAAATCCAAATCTAAAGTTGTTTGATAGGGTATTGCTATTTACTAAGCAAATATTATAATGCAAATTGTTAACGAGAAAACTCACACTTAAAAAGAACATATATATATATATATATAACTATTCAAATCTCATTCAGGTTGTTTTTCATTCAAGTTTATTGTAAACTCAATTTCCCTGTGGACATCTCATTAAAAAGAAAAAAGCTCCAGACCAAAACAAAACAAAACCCTGAAACACTTAGTATAAGCCTTACCATACTTACTGAGTTTAGCAAACAGACTTTATTGATTTTATTCTAGAAAATAGTTGTCAACATGCAATGCATATGTGCTCACAGGTATGAAATGTCAAATGCAAACCTGTGCTAAAAGACTTTATCTGTTGCTTACAGTGAGTGAGAGAAAGACACCTAAGGATATTTGGTAATATTAATTGCACTAAATTACTGTATACATAGGCATCCCTATAATAAAAAACAAGATACCCATTTTGGCACAGAACACAAGAAGCTCAAAATTTGTGTTTATAAATTTGATGTACACTGGAGAGGCAATTGGTGATGGAAGACATCTTTGGATTTTTCCATCATCCTCTTCAGGTTCTCCTCTTCCATGTCCTCTTCCATTCCTGAGTAGCTATCTGGGAGTCTACCTTCTAGCTCTTCACAGTTAGCAGTTTCTGTACTGTGGGTCCTCATGATCTTGTGGATGACTACACCTGCAGCTCTGAGGGATTACACATAGAATATGTATTAGCATAAAAACACCTTCATATCATAAACAGCCATATTTCATTTAACTAGTTAGAATTAGCTGTTCTCTGTTCACAGGAGAAAATTGTTGCCTGCATGCACACTGCTTTGGTAAGATCTGCATAGCTTCATTTTTAGTCACGGACAGCAGCATAGCCTTAGGTACGTGTTCGTCTCAGCCTTAAGGTGGGAGCCCAGTCACATTGGCCCAATCAGTGGAGGAAGTTACATTCAGGTATGATTCATATTTACATATGTGGACTCGTTCACTGGAAATGCTTTATTCACCATATGGGGAGGCAAAGTTGACTGGGCTTCTACTATAGGCAATTAAATTAACTGAAATCTGTCCAGATCCTACCATATACTTCTACTCCTCTTTCAGCTCTTTTTTTTTTCCTCCCTCACCAAGATGAGACTGCTATAGGGAACATTGTGCTCCTCTGCAGAATTTGGCATAATTCCTGCTGAGCAAACTTCCACCTTTCATGAAGGTTTAGATTCTGAAGCCTTCTATAAAATCACACAGTACTTCTAAGTGCCTGTATAACTAGTCCTGGCATACATGTGGTAGTAGATCTTTGTGGTGAATAGTGGGAATAATATCTCAAACTGGGTTTTCTTTAGAACAAACCTATGTTTTATGACTGTATTTTCCTAAAATTAAGAAGAAAAACCTAGGAATCAGTTATTGGTTAGCAGAAAGGCAAAAGACCAATAGAAAATGTGTTAACATTAGTAAAAAGTGTATATTGGCATCCTGATATATGATGCTGCATTTCTTACAGTACCCACAGAAAATAATGTATTTTGTATTTCAGATAAGGTCATAAACCTCAGCCATGCTGTTCAGTGCTTCTTTCAGCAGTTCAGAAATAGGAATAATAATTAGTAGTGAGCTAGATGTTTGTGTTTAATGCAGAATTTATTCCACATCTTAGACAGTTTTATATGACTGAACTATTGATTTTAATTGTATATGTCAGAATTTATCTGCTCAGTCATATGTTTGATATACCTTAATCATTTGTAGGCAGGTACATCCCTCTTTAAGACTCATTTCCTGTGTAGATAATATACTGCAGTTCCCTGGAGTTCTTATATGCATATTACAAAAGCCAGCACAAACAGCAAGCTTGCTAATAACAAAACAAGTGATTAATATTAATTCCTATACTCCACTTCTGTCAAAGGTTTTGAAATTTACTTTTTTTTGTTCTGTGAGAAGATAAAATAGAAATACAAATTCTAGGATGCCTATGTAGCAGTCTTTATGTCAGAAGTTGCTGTTTTTTAACTTGCATAATAAAAAGGGTTTCTTCCCCCTCTTGTTTTACTGTTAAAAGTTTTTCTTCAAGAAGGAAAAAATATGGCATTATGTAGTCACTACAGATAAGTTGTAATAGCTATTATAGTATATTTTTAAACAATATGTAATAATGGCAGTCAACAAAAATATGTTCTTGACCTTATTTTTATGTAAAACTAACCATGTGCCAAGACCCTCTCATTTCCCATCTCGTTTATTGTATTGTTTCTTTTTTCCTTATCTGGAAAAATCATCAGCATGTGACTGAGATGAAAAAAGATTATGTACTCTTGCTACTTGATAATAAAAGGGGCTTAGTTCTGTAGAAACATTTTAAGAGCTAATTAGAACAAAGCAGCTGACCTTTACTAAAAATAACATCTTCAAATATTGCAGTGAAAAGTTAGGTTATACTTGCTGAATGACCATCTGGAAGACTTCTCGAGCAGCACAAATGCAGTATCAAGATAAGGGTTTGTTGTCATTATGATTTTTAAAAGAAAGAAAGAAATATGTTATGCCCTCCAATCTCAACGAGGCTAATACATAGTTTTCAGCTTGCCAACAGCTTATCTTGTCAGCTCAGTATAGATGTCAGAATCAGCAACAGTAGAAATTCTAGAATTTGTTCCAGTGTGGATCTGTTCCTAAATATTTACAACTGTTATCATCTAGTGATTTTTTTTTATAGTAAATTTAGTGATTTGGAATTCCCTTTTTATAAACTCATAAAATGTCTACTAAACCGGTTTTATATCCATTTATGATCATGTTTAGCTTTTGAAGTCTGGAAACAGTGCTACAGACCTCAGACTTTCCCTAATTCTTGAAGTTGTGGATGGCTCATCCCTGGAAGGGTTCGAGGCCAGGTTGGACAGGGCTTTGAGCAGTCTAGTCTAGATGATGGTGTCCCTGCCCATGGCAGGGGGTTTGAATTACATTATATTTACAGTCCCTTTCAACCCAAACCCATTCTATGATTCTGTATTTAAATGTGATTTTCCAGGAGATTTTCACTAATGGAATTTTTCAGATACATTTTTTCTTTTAGTGACTACTTTGGAGGGGGGTGGGAAAGCATGTGAGGAATTGAAAATTTATCTTGTATGAATAAAGTCACTTCTGACTTTTGAGTTGAAAAATTTGATCCTCAGTCCAGATCATTCTAACAACAGTTCATTGGTGAGCTGAAATCTACTGCTTTTTAGGTGCTATTCTGGCAATTACTGACTTACCTGATATATCTACTGATACCCCTTTTCTCATTAACCTTTGTTAAAACGGTCAAGTATTATGTGTTCCCCGATCACAGACTACTTTTCATATATATGACTTCTATAAGGTATTTGATACAAAGTACTTGAAATGTAAATTTGAATCAATTATTTTAAAACATGTATAAATTTTTATATCATCTGTTCATTAATTGAATGTAACGCTTTAATGCATATGGAGTTTAAGTCAATATTGGATCCTGAATTCTTAAATGCTCAGTTGTACAGAGAGCTGTACTATTGTAAAGGAAAATCCTTAATTCTGGTTCAGTTGTGAATTAGTCCAACTGCAAGCCAGGTTCTATTTCAAGGTCTCTTTATTGGTAATAGCTGACAAGAGAGCTCAAAGTACACACTGTAGACATTAAGATCACAAAAGCTTTCCTTAGAATTATGTGGGCGTAGAGAATGGAGATTAAACTTTGAGCATGAAGCTGGACTTGTTAATAGTTAAACTTTTAATGCATGGTAATGGAATAAATATGGAAATTGAAAGGGAGGATGAATGCTGAATAAGAAGAAACATAATTTTTACTATTTTTTCCCTAAAGTATAAACACACTAAATTATTAAGACTATAATAAGGGGAGGTAGCGTATGAAATTATATCTCTAAATCCATCCATACTATAGTTATGGGGAAGTTATAAGAGCTGAAAGTAAAATCCTATTAGGACAGTATATTGAATAGTTTGGAATATTTGTTAATCTATGGAGTGCTTTAGTTTACTTTTTTTTTTTCTTTTTCTCCCCACTGTTAGAAAGGGGGGGGGGGAAGCACTGAGAAGGTTTTTATTAAGTACTTGCATTATGGCATCTAGACAAACAGCTTAATTTTGCATGGTTCACAATAGGTTCAGTCATGGCAACCTGTATTTTCCAGATTATTCTTATATTTAGGGTAATGAATATGAAGTAAACTGTTCAGGTAATGAAATTTTGTCAGCTGTGATATTCTGTGGCCTCTACTGGCCTGTTGCCAGACTTTTTTGTTCCAACCATGGAGCCTGAAGCAAAACTTCGGCTATTACAGGAAATTTTGTGTCCTAATGACACAAGGCAGGACTGTATGTCTCCCTCCTGACCTGGCACAAAAGAAGATCACTGCCATGTTTGCAAAATACTGTCTTATAAAACCAGTTTTGAGCATTGCATAGTTCATATCAGCCAGGAAATTTCATTGTAATATTTCTGCATTTTAGCCTGTCCTTATTTTCACATTCCTGTCAGAATGCCATTCAGAAGAGAGGTTGCAGTTTGCAATTTATCAGTACTGTCCTTGGTTTCTAACTCAACTTGTCTTTTAAGTGCAATGCCACTTACTGATGATATATTGGTGGTCAGAGAATTTAATGACAGAAACGATGTTCTATAAGTAAGCAACACCAACTGGAAATAGTTGGCAACTATTTATTTTTGCTTTTGGAACAGAACTTTAAGAAGAAAAAATCTGTCTGACAGCTTATTATCATTATCAAGAAATATGGCTTTATGATGGTGCACCACTTACATGAGTACAACTTTGCTTTATGTCTGCTCAGTATGTTTTCCTGTTGATTCTTGTTGGTACATGGTCTGAGAAGAACTCTCCAGATCATTGCAATATGCTTCTCTGAGCATAGCTACAGATATTGGGATTGGAAATATACACCATGATGTTCAGCTAATGCTGCAGAATTGGGGAGAGTGATCCTTAAGTTGGTACAACATAACATTTCTGTGGTGCTGAAGTTTTCCTTCCTCATTATACTTATCTCTTGTTTCTGAGAGTCTTATGATGTTCCCCTCTTCCTCCTCTTAGAGACCCAGAATATTTTTAATTTTTTTTTTCTGTCCACTTGTTATTTTCATGGTTAAGATTTCTGAAAGCATTGTTTTTCAGAAATTCTTGCCAATATAGAAAATTTCACTGCATTACTAAGCCAGAGTTTTAAATTGTGACTCTTGCCCACATCATTTGGTGAAATATAAGAGGAGTCAGAAATCTAATCTTAAATTAATTTTTTTTATTATTATTTTTTTCCTTAGAATGCCACAAGCTGCCCATGTTCCTCGTTTTACTGTAAGGAACACAGTGCTTCTATTACAAGTATTGAATGGAGAGCATAGGAGACAGTTGAAAAGTATTCAACCTTAAAATACTCTCAAGTGAAGTTAAATATATAAACGAATCACAGGAGTGTTTTGCAGGTGTCCTTATTCACCTTTGATTCATTCAGAAGTTTTCACATGCTGAAGGTGAATAAAATATGGCATACTTAGAGTAGTTTAGGATTCTTTTTTAGTAAATAGGTTACTCTTCTCAAGTATGTGATAGAACATTATCTAATCTAGAACAGGTTATCTAATCCAGAACAGATCAAGTTGGGTTTGATATTTGTAAGAGCTCAGATAGTCCTTTTCCAGGCTGACTCTACAAGTATTTAGTCCCAAATGCAGCCTTTGATGTTGAAAAGAAGTTAGAACAAGCTAAAAAATTTAGAGGACTGGACCAGATGGCTCCAATACAGAAGATGAGATATAGGATGAACACAGGGAGATGTATGAACTGAACATATTCCCACCAGGAACATGTGTGCCTAAGAGAATTTTTCCTTTTTCCTGGTGTTCTGACCTTTCCCTAATGTCCTGTAAGACATAGCTGGAAAGGAAAGATTGACAGACCTAGTTATAGTTTACTGTTTGTGTTAGAGCTGAAACATGGGGAAGATGAGTAAGCAGAAGATTCTGGTTTTTTTCCCCCCCATTCTATTAAAACCCCCCTAAATACTTTACGCTTACAAATGTATGGTGCCTTACATAGTTGCCTTTCCATTAAGTAACCTGCATCCAAAGAGAGAAATGTAGTGTGAGATTTACACAGGAGTTTTAACAGTATTCACCTTCTCTAGATAACTGGGAAGAGATGAAATTTCCTAATAACCTTGTGAAGAAAGCTCCCCTCTGTCTGAGGGCTGCCTTGCTACAGTTTTCTTTTTGAGCTACAAGCCTATGTCCTCACCTTGCGTTTTTACTCTATTCTTGTTTGTATCTAAGGACTTGTATTAAGTGCTACTAAAATAAATTTATTAATGAGACGTTCTACTGCACTAATGGTGAAAGTTAACTTTCGCTGCTCCCTGAAGGGGAAAGCATGTCAGTAATTGAGGCATTCCCCTTGCTGGTTTGCGAACCTTGCAGTGGTATATGAAAGACATCTTGAATTATTCAGTGTTCCTTGTTAGTTATGTTTCTCCTTGGTTTCTCCATGTAGTTGATATAATTTTTTGAGGTGAGTTCGTTTTTTTACTGTGTGGAGAGAGCACAGATTTGTGAAAAACATCTCCTTTTTCATTTTTGTCATGTCTGAGAGGTAGCATTTAGTTGCTGACATTTTCTCTTTGTCCACCTTTTAGGTTAGGAAATGTTTGGAAAACTTTGGAAAATGAATATTACTTTGTTTGCTAACATTCCTACACTGACAGAAAAAAACTTACAGTACGTTACAATACTGCTGATGCTTGCAGTCCTAACGGTAGTTTAATGCTGAGATCACAGAGAATGCTTAACAGGATAAGCATTCACATTCTGTTTTATTTTAAATGACCTCTAGGTAAAGGTAGGCCTATTTCTGAAAATCCTTTCTTTTACGTTTCACACTTGAACACACATCCACAAAGACTTTGTTTTCATAAGAGCAAAATGCACACACATAGAAACATGGAGTTTTTATTTAAAGCTGTCTTTTTCTGGAGTTACCAGGCTTCTCTTAGTTCGGCTAATCTTAGATTATTACTAAAAAAAAAAAAAAATAAAAGAGAAAGAAAGAAAGAAAGAAAGAAATTGATTTTATATTAGTTACTTAATCCTTCAGCTATCTACAAGGAGGGGTATCAGTGGTCCCAGCTCATATATGCTGTCTCTAAGTGCTGTAGGATAAGCTGTAAGAACAACCCGTTCTGGCATGAAAGTATTTAATTATATAAATGTCATGAAAAAAACAAAAAACCTGTCATTTCTGTGAATATGATCTGATTAAATCTTTACTAGTCTTTCAGCTTTGAATTCCCCATCCCACAGGATAATAAATTCTCTTTTTAACTTTAAATAGCTGTGCAGTGTTTAAATCAGAGATCACAATGAAAATGCTGTTATTTTCTATTATGGTCAGTCAGTACCAACCCCACTGGGGTGAACTGCAATATGGCCTCACATTGGTACTAAGCAATAGGGAATGTACAATTATTTTTGGAAGTGTTTGTCTTGCTTGTTGCTTACCTCATCACAGGCGGAGTGAATGTATTTTCCTGATTTGTAAAGAAAGTAGGATGTGATCATATGCTTATAGACCTTAAGGTAAAGGACAATGAAGGAACACTTTTCTCATCTTTCAAAAATGCAGAAAACATCCTTGTGTATACTAACACATTTTTCACTTCTGTGTGGTTTTCTGAGCACCTGGAGGACAAGGGCAGGTTCACTAGGTTGGCTAATCCACTAGAATACATGAAAAAGAAGGTCAGATTTTTCCTTTAGACCATTCTCGATATCATCTGAAAAGACAAGAAAACATTCAGTTCTGTAAGCTGAATGTTTCCCAGTTAAGGAAAAAAACCCCCACTTTTGCCTCCTTGCAGAAAAAATATTTCTTGCAGTATAATTGAGCATATTCATCAGTTCATACAAGATTGTTATAATTGAAAGTCTTAATTCTATCTTTACAAAGTCACCTTGGTCCCTAACAGTGAATTGCAAAGAAAGCCAAGAGACTGAAACACTATTCCCAGATTCTACCAGTGTCCTGCTTTTGCAAATTATCTCACATCTCTTTACTTCACTTTTTCATATATGTGTGGATATTTTTACTGTACAATCTCTTGAAGGTAGGATTTTTTTTTTGTTCTGTTCACTACCTTCAGGCTTGGTTTGGACTTCTTGGGAGAGGTTCCGATATATGTAGAGGTGTTTGCATTTTATGTTAATGTTTAATAGAAAAACATTTGTGAAACAGGGAAATGCATAAAATCCATGACTTTGGGTAAAAATCTCAGCTATCATTCAAAGATAAATTCTCCTCAAGTAAATGGTGTAAAGCAACTCTTCTGTTTCAGTCTTAACTTTTTGTAGTAGCTGACATTGGTAATCTGATTTTATTATTTTTTTTTTAATCTTAGCACTTTTTTTAAACATTATACATCTTTTTATGAGAGGTTTTATTGCATTTCTAATGAACTTTCATCCCAGTTTGTGGCTCCATCTAGAGTGATGATTTAGCTGGATTGATCTGGTAATAGTATGAAGTTGATGTAGAGAGATGTAGGTGTGCCACACTTACTGACGCTGGTGTAAATTGCTTAATTAATGCCCTAAATGCAAGGTTGAGAGTATCCCTTCAAATTTAGGAGCTTACCAGAACAAATTCTGAATCAAACCCTTTTAATTCTTGCCTGGTTAAGCAATTCAGAATCCAAGAGCTGTGCAGAAATTCAAATCTGGAAGAAATTCTTTGGAATTTTTGTATAATCAGGCTGAGAAGGAAACAGAACTTTTGGGCCAAAAGGTCATAAAAAACCCAAAACACATGCACATATTTTTCAAGCTAAGAAAATAAAAGTTGAAGCTACCCTTTGTCCAGAGAGATGTAACTGAAGTTCTGAACGAAAATGCAGCTGCTCCATTGTATAAATGTCTTTACAACTCTGACTATCTATACTAATAAGATTTAAATCTGAAATGCTCATAAAAAAGTAAAGGACAAATCATTATTGAGGCTCATTCCATATGAGATGGCTGCATGGACCTTGATCAGTAGTTCACAACCTCTCTCATTACATTCTGCTTTTTATTTACCAGGGAACTATCATGACTGTTTTTCCCTTTGGCAGTAGGGTAACAGCTTCTGGTACCTGCCTCACATTGGCATTTTTAGATGTTTATCCTAGAGGAAAGATGTGTCCCAAAGTGTTCCAGTGTTGTAACTGCAGCTAAATTTGGCCAGGCAGCTTTACAGAAGCAAGGTGCTAATGAAAAATGAAAAAAGACGCTGTAAATTACAGGCTATTTTTATGAAAGTAGAAAGTAATGTTCAAATATTTCTATGTCCCAAAGTCCTGAGGCTGCAGAGAGCACACTACAGTATAATATTCCCATTGTGTAATGGAAATAGAGGAAAATAATTTTTAGGAAATTATTACTTTCATTAGACTTTTCCATTTATTCTTTGTGGAGAGATTCTGTTTCAAGCTGCAATAAACTTTTTTGAATGAAATATTATTACATAATCTACTATCACAGGATTGTAGGCATTTTAGAGCATGTTTGATTACATATATTTCTTTCTCTTATTTATTCTGCATACCTAAGGATAATTTGAAATCAGAAGGTGGTTTCTTATCATTATTTGGAGTCTCTTATGAAACACCTTGGTTTGAAGATGCCCATTGTGGTAATTAGCATTATCTATCATTGTGTAAAACAACTGCATTAACTGCACTTTTGATTTCACTCTTATTCTTGAATCTGTGAGAAATAGAGGAACTTGAGCATTCATCTTCAATTCTTACTTTTCCAATGTGGATTTATACTTGTTGGGCTTTGATTATCCTTGTGGGTCCCTTCCAACTCAGGATATTTTATGATTCTTGGGAAAATAGAAACATATGTCTATGACTATCTGCACAAAGGTAGTTCAATACAGAAAATTAGCAAAAAACTGCAATTTTAATAATGTTGCCATTTTAAGCACAATTTCTTGTAAAAGATGAAGTAAGTTAGGCAGAAAATACATGATATGAACACTTAAGGTTGACATTTCAGTTCAAATTAGAATTTCTGTGTAAGATTGCTTTCTTAGAAGACTGCTGTACTTAGTAAATCAAAGGAACTTTTGAAGAGTAATTTGGCACGAAGAGCAATGTGTTCATATTCTGATTTTACAAAGTACAAAAATGTCAGTTATCAGAATGGTGTTGATTACATTTCACAGCTGCTTATGCTGATTCCAAGGAAGAGAGTTGTGGGAAATTTTTCCATAGTATAAATCTGGCCTCTTTGGTACCTTTTTAGAATTTTTAAACCACTACAAACAAAAGCATTGTCAAAAATTTTTTAAAAAAACAAGCCCTTGGATTGTGTATAATTTGTGAATTGAATATCAATGGATGATTTAAGTTACACTGTAATATAACATGCTTAATTATGACAGTCACGAGCACTAGAAAAATTTCTGAAACCCAATATAATGCACTTGAAATAATAATGTAATTAAAATCTTGTGAGGATGAGGCCATTAATCATGTTCTAGAGATAGAAGCTGTGCATTTTAAACCCTACATTCCCGACTGCGGTCTTCATGTGAATTTTTGTGACATGTTCAGGGGGTGATGCACCCCCCCATTTGGCTACTGATAATACAAGAATAATTTCCTTCTGCTTTCTAGAGAATTAAAAGGCTGACTCAAGGTTTGAGTAGCCTTCACAGTGCCCTATCTACTAAAAATTCTCATTTCATTACCATGGAAATAAATAAGTTCTTATGTGAAACAAAAATTAGTAAGTATATCAGCCAGCAAGCAGTTTACAGAGCATACACTTTTGGGAACGAAGATAAAATAGAGCAAAACCATTTTCTGTCACTGAAATACAAGAAATGTAGCTATTATAAAAGCACAGTCTTAATTTTAAGTTGCTCATAAAGTGCTCTTTAACAGTTGAGAAGGACCACTCATTTTATGTGGTTCTTTATACTCTTTGAATACTTAATATTGGGTTGTTTAAAAAGCATCTATAGAATAAAGTCAGTTTTATAACACCCCTGGCACAATTTGTAACTTGGTATATGCAATTCTTCAATTAAATTATTAACAGACATAAAGAATTATTCATTCTGTATACTTTAAATGTTGGAGGAACCTGCTAATGTGTAAAGTGGTCCAAAATTAAAAAATCATTTAATCAACAGCTTAATTGTTCTGTTGGCACCTTTTTCCTCTTTTTTTTGTCTTCCATTAACCAAAACTCTCTGACAGAGAATAATGGAAACTCTGTAATTATGAATTGAAACCAAAATCTGCTCCAGTCACATATTCAGGTAATGATCTTGCCTAGAGATTATCAATAATTTAAGTGTTAAGAGAAAGGTACTTGGAAGATATGACTATATTTTAGAAATAATTAAGTTATTATCAAACCTTCTCTTAAAGGCATAAATAGAGTCTGTAAGAAGGATGTTCATGCTGGCAGGGTCAGGAAGGAAACATCATATTGAAATTGTAACAGCATTAAATAAAGATAGGTTTCAAAGGAAGGGGAAAGGAAAATTTTTCTTATGGCTGTGATCACTGATAAGGCGAAACAGTGGGCAACATTGTGAGGAAAGTCTATCTGTGGGATATGCAGAAGCTCTGAAACAACTCTCAAAAAAAAAAAGATCAATGTTTTAATAGTGATGTTGACTTTGGAAAATGTTCTCTTTAATCCTCTGGAAGCAGAAGGGTAGAGTCTAACAAGTGAAGACAGAGATTCTTGTCTTTGCTCTGAGAACAGGAGAGCAGATGGACAAATTCCAAGTGCAGTTATGTCCAACCTGTTACAGAAGGTTCTTCTGTCTTCTTTTTTTCTTTTTTTTTCCCTCTTTTTTCTTGTGTCTATTCTCTCTTGGCAAAGTAGGAAAGAACATGTCAGTTACACATAGAATTTTTATTCATACTTGAATTAGTTAAAAGGAAGGCTACAATATGTCTGTCCATGGGGTCCAATTTGTTCAGTGTCCTACCAAGCAGGTGGGACTTTTACCAGAATTGAGAACACTTATATGATAGAATTGTCCCAGCCTCCAGTTTTTCAACAGAGAGAATTACTCTGGTTGAAAACAACTCTTTTATTCATTGTTTATTTAATTTTATTTCATTTCCCTTTTTCCTCATTTTTACTGATTTACATATTACCATCTCTCTATTAAGATTTCCTAGAATGGTGCAGAGAAGATCAGGTTTTCAGAGGCATTTTTCACTTTGCGCCTCTGTGTTTTTCCTATCCCTGTGACCTTTTTATTGATTACTTTTCTTCTAAATTAGGGAGATATTAGCATACTTACCCTAGCTGGATTTTATTTACATTTCTTTGATCTTCAAACTTTCTTGAAAAACTTGTAGGAACTGGTTTCCAGTTACTGTTGGAAGGTGAATTCATTACTTTGCTCATTATACTCAAGAGGAGTTTCTTTTATCTATCTCTTCTTTTTCCCCTCTCTCTTTTCCTTTCTTTTCCATGCTTATTTTAATTTCACTGGGCATTCAAAATTTCTGGTGACATTAACCTTCATAAAAGTGATTTCAGTTACTAATATTTTAGTGTATTTAGCTTTAACAGGGACTCAGAAGCTCACTAAGGAATATGTCAGTCCTGGTTTTGCTCATTGCAACAGCTTCTGGGCAAATTAATGAGTTTAACACAATTATGCAGCTGTAAAACAGACATAAACTGCTTAAGGGATCTCAGAACATAATTGGCAAAATTTAGGTGTCTAGGCATCAGTTTCTCATGCATTTTAGGTACCTTGGAGAAACTAAGACATCTGTATGAAGTGACAGATATGACACAGGACCTTTAGAAATCTGACCTTTTACAGAGTGGCAGCTCTAAGCTTGGCAGAATACCCTAGGGCATCTGAAATGTTACTACTCTCATACACAGAATCAGCTGAATTCCACCCCAGATCTTTTGTTTCATGTTCTTAACACGCTGTAACACTTTGATGCACAGTCTTACTTATCTGCAGTGTTTGCAGTGTTGTGCACCAAAACTTGTATTTTGGGAAATATTCTCTTGTGTTTTACCTAATAGCTGGGGTTATCTCAAAAGGTCCTGTTTACTTTAAGTGTGATACTGGGTTTTTTCTGGTCTCTGGGGTGTATATATATATACATTATCTCAACCACTGCCAGATTGTGAGAGACATAATACTGTGATCTTTCTAAAAAAAACTCCTTAATGGTAATTTGACAGTTTTCAAATTCCTATTGTGTATACAGAATTAGGCATATTGAACATCAATATCTTTATGGATTTCCAGTTAAGTAGGAAATTAAATAGTGACACCTGTTTTGGAAAAAAGAGTGAGATTTTAGTATCTGTATTGCTTTAATAAACTGTCTTAAGTTTGTGATGTTAAATGTCTAATTGGAGGAGTGGGGAGACAAGCCTTTAATTGTTCTTTTTAAGAAAGTGTATGTTTGAATTTTTTATTTTTTTAGAGAAGAAAATAAGTTACTAGTAAGTTGAAAGTAAAAGAAATAAGATAGGAATAACAAAAAAAAGGGTCACTTTAACCTTTCCCCTGATTCAACACAAGATTAGATACTCCTGATAGATGTCTTTCCAATACACTCTGGAAATTCAACATTTTTCTCTGGTCATGTAGGCAATCTCCTCCACCACACTTTGTATTTGTGAAAGTTTCCTTTCTGAATATTTATTGAAATGTAAGGACTTTGCCTCTATTAACAAATTTGTAGCTTCTTCTTACTACAGCCATCTTTTTCTTTAAAGACTAGTATGCCTCTTTAAGACTCCTTCCCTCACTAGTTTAAATAAATCCATTTTCCACCAGCAAGGCCCCTGCTTCTTTCTCTTGTCTCTCTTCTGGACTGTAAGTAGTCATTTCACAGTTTTCTCGCAGTCTTCAACTGAAAGCTCAGTTTGCAGCTGAAGTATTTCAAGCTCTGATTTGCTACTTCTTGTCCCCAACCACCAGCCCTACAAAAGTATCTCACTGAATGTTGTGTAAGTGCCTAGATAAAGTTCATGAGAAGATTTTTTTTACATTGCACTTGGGGATATTATTGGGAAAGGAAAAGAGAAATGGGAGGCAACACCTTAAAAGTTTGATTCTGACTGAAATAATGCTCCAGTGATGTAATCCATGACCTTCTTTTTGCTTTACTGCAAAAATATAATTTCTTATGCTAAAGCAGGAGAAATCTTAGAATTTTCTTGATTACACAATATTTTACAACCAGTATGTGAATGCACTACTGAAACTCAGCAGAAAATTATTTTAGAGAGTTAAAAAAAATCAATTATACAAGTGTTAAAAATAATGAAGGCAATAAAACACTTTAATCAAGCCTAGTGCTGTGCAAATCATGACAAAAATTAGCTAAGCAACAAAATTAATTTTCCTTTGGACTGTTTTACTTCTCTTCTGATAATAATGACAAAGTCAGTTTGTGCTACTTGACAGTCATTATTGCTTTTTATCTGTCTAGATGCAAGAGAGGGCTTCCAGCTGAAAATTATGCTTTGCTTTAAAGGATAAGTAGAATCTTTCTGCCTTGCTTGCAGCTTCATTTCCAATGAAATGCAGCTCTGATGCTGCTCTAAAGCAAATGGTACTCGGACATGACAGTCAGTCACATATAAGGTGTATATCCTCCCCACCCCTCCACCCCATGCCTCTGCCAAAACACCAAAACAAAACCCAAACCTGTCGTGCATTATAAAATCCAGAAACACCCTTTTGGTGCTTCACTCATGTACCTTAAATATCTCCTGGTGGTACTGATGAGTTTGTTTCCTTTGCGGTCCTTTACTTCTAATAATAGAAAATAAGTAAAACAACTGGTAGAATTTCATTTCTGGTAGACTTCACAGATTCATAGAACTATAGAATTATTGGAAGAGACCTTAAAGATCATGTAGTTCCAACCCCCCTGCCTTGGGCAGGGAATCTTTCACTAGACCAGGTTGCTCAAAGCCCCATCCTACCTGGTGTTGAGCACTTCCAGGGATGGGGTTTCCACAGCTTTTCTGGCCAACGTATTCCCATGCCTCACTACCATCACCGTACAGAAATTCTTCCTTATATCTAAATTAAACCTGCCCTCTGTCAGTTTAAAACCATTGTCTCTTGTCCTGTCAGTACACACCCACGTAAAAAGTCCTTCTCCAGCTTTCTTGGAGGTCTTGGAGATCTTTGTGGTCCCTTCCATCCCAAACCATTCTCTGATTCTATGAAGAACAATTCCTGATTAATGATAAATGTCAGCTTGACTTTTAGAATATTGAGTCAGAGGCTGCAATTTCTATTTCCAGTGTGTTTGAGGGTGCAGAGGGGGAGAGAAAGGTCAGACATTTTTCAAAATTGCGACTTTAGTAGCTATAGCTCCTACTTTAAGCATTATTTTCATGTTATTGCTTTGGTGTGTAGAGATATGTGTGTCCTTGCATGGGATCAGGCTTGCATGATTGATTTAAAAAAAAAAAAAAGGAGAAGCAGTTCAGTTCACACAGCAGCACTCACAGCCCTCTGGCATTTAATTATGTAGCTCTGCTAACTATATTCAGGAAGCTTTTTATTTTTTCTTTTTTTTTTTCCACACACTTTTCATAAGGCTGCTACATCTTTATTGGCTACATTGAATATGTGTCAATGGAGTTGTTTTCCATGCTGCATGAGTGCGCTGATGCTGTGATATGCTTTTGGCAACTCTAAAATAGAAAGCAGTAACATCAGTGCAATACAAGAACAGTTCAGGACAGACAAGTGAGAGAGAGCAGCTACCACATTGCCTGTCTCATATAATAGCTGTTAATAATGGATTAGGATCCTCTCTGAGGCTCTGAGATAGGGCAGATAAAAATGATAACCAATTTTGTGGCATGTACATGACATAAACTCAGTTTGAAGTTGTGCAATTTGTAACATTAAGTACCATAAACTACAGCAAAGTTTATAATTTAGAGTACAGAATGCTATTGTATGCAGAAAACAGAAAGACTTTCATGCAGCTTTAAAAATAGATTTGTAAGGGAAACTTTTTAAATACATTGCAGGTATTTTGGGATTTTTTGGGGTTTTTTTAAGTAAGAAAACAGTTATCTGTTTTCAGAAGACTAGGGTTAAAAATGAACTATCTAGTGGTAAATAACTCAGCTTTGATGAATCACAGAGGAAGTGTACCTAGTGTAAAAGCAGCATCTCATGAGGTTTTGTGCCCACATTACCAAAAAAGGTGTTCTTTGGATGGGCAGAAAGGCAAAGCCCAACAGTCAAGCCAACTGAAGTGGCCATCTCTTCTTACTATTTTTAAATGGAGACAAACTTTGGAAGAGCGTCTACTGAAGAAGCACAAAACTAGATTGAATTGTTTTCAGGTAATGTGTCAGTTACAGAATACCTTGGCTCTTGTAAGTAATATGATTACACATAATCAACAATTGCATATGGTTTTGTCTAAGAGATTAACATTAGATATGCCTGTCATATATTGTTCCTAATTTGCACTATATTTTCGGAAACTTGTTATGAATATGTTTTCAGAATTTTTGTTAGTGCGCAGCCAAGAATATGATGTTTTAAAAGGCTAATTCAGTTGTCACTGATGCTTTCTGAAGTGTCAGCATGTATAATTTAGTAGGTTTTGCTGAAAATCATGGAGTCTTTGCAACATCTCAGATGAGAGCTCTCAAATAAGGGATAATTCATTTTAAATATCAATATGGATATATGAATTTTATAGTCAATATAATGACTGTTACGTAGTATTATATTTCAGAGATTACAAATGAAGTCTTATTTGCTCTACATTATATTTTTTCAGTTCCATATTTGATTAAAAGCAAATTGAAAATGAAAATGTTTACAATAAGCATAGCAATTTTTATAGAAGAATGTTGACAGTCACTGTAATGTTTGCAAGACTGTGTGACTTCTCACCACATTTCAACCTCATGGTTTGAAGTCCCGTAGTAAACTGCATGAAATAAATATAGATTTGGAAATGGTAAAAATACAATAAAAATGATATCTCAATAAGACTCAGTAAGAATTTCATTAAAGTCAAAGTATTCTGCTAACTTCAGTGCAAGCAAAATTGCGATAATAATCTTTGGAACATGTATTACTACCAAAGTTAGATATTAATATATTGGACCATACATAATGCTGTTTATAACTGTTTTCAGGATATTGTGTAGTGAAAAATTTCTGCTATTATGTTGCTACTCTGATTTTAAAAATTTATTCTTGTTTATGCTGTCACTTGCAGATGGACAGTTATAATTCATGGATATAATGACATCTCATTCTAAGTTAACCTTCAAGCAGAAATCCTTTTAAACTTCAGAAGACAAAACTTATCTGCACAAAAGAGTATAAAGCATTTTTTAATGAGGACTGGATTATATTATGGTTCTGGTAGTAGTGCTTGAGTGATAATGGGAAATAGGTCATAAAGATCATTCACAATTCCATTATTTTCAGAAGTCTCCTTTTTAAACTTAAATGCAGTGAAGGCTTTAGTAGAGGATTATTTTAAAGAATTCTTGTACTTTTCATTTGCAGAATAATCATTTATAGAATGGACTGCTTTGTACTCCTTTGACAGTGTTAAGCAGCAAAATCAAAACACCCTCTGCAGAATTCTTTTTCCCCCAACATTTTCTCGCATCTCTCTTTGAAAATAAGACCCCAAAGGAAAAAAAAAAATAAGAAAGATAGGAAATATTTTAAAATGCATTTGTCATGTTGTCAAGAACTCAAACATAATTCTATTTAAATGTTCTGTAACAAACATGATTTTGATTAAAACAAATATGTAAATGTTTAATCTTTCCAACATTAGTATGTGGTAATGGAAGGAAAAATTGTTAAAGGAAGCAACTTTGAATAAATAGAAAATAGAGAGATCTAATGTATTATCATGCTTAACACTGAAAAATATATAGATACTTAAATACAAGTAGATTTGCCACTACAATATAAACAAGAAAAACTTTATTATGTTTATTATTTATTTTCATATTATCATATGTATAAATGATTAGCAGAATTTGTGTACCAGCTTGGTGTTGACTTTGAGTGTAGGTGACAGATAGGAGGGGGAAAAGGAGCAAAATACCTTTGTTGCCTCATTTGAGTTTGGAGTGAACAGTCAAGAATTATATTTATTAGGTGATCCTAAACTGCAAATTTATCTAGCAAAGAAACTGTGTGATGAATCACAAAAGGATCTTAAAAAACTGTGAGATAAAACGGTTGATGAAATTTAAAATGAACAATCGTAAATCTGTGCATGCGGTGGCAGAGTATGGGTGAACACTTAGAAAGGTGGGCTTTGGATACTCAGGACAGAGATCTTAGTTATGGTCATTCCCAGATAAGATCACCTCAGCTGAAAAGAAAACAAAACCAAAGACAACAAAAATCCAAACCCCAAATCCCTTCTTCTATACTAGAAATTATTAGGAAAAGCAGAGAGTACAGAAAAAGGCCATGACCAGAAATTAAGAGAATGGAAAATGTCAGGCAGGAGTTACCCTTTTGATGGGGTAACCTTGAGAGACAAGAGGAAATAGGACTATTGGGATTTTCACCTCTTGAAGCAAATGCTGGGGAGATGCAGTAGACAGGATATCTTGAGGGCAGTGCACACATAATGGGGGATACATATCCAGCAGGCCACATTCCAGAAAGTCTCTGAACTTGGTGAAATCAACTAAGAATATCCTCAGATGCAACAGCCAGAGAAGAGTCCTGCCCAGTCTAGAACTATTAAGACGCTCCATCCAAGTGTCTCCGCTGAAGAGGGACAGATGACAGAGGTGCACACTTAGCGTAGCTATGTTTTGTGAATAAGTTTAGAGGGCTAGGTGGTAGCACTGAGGCAGCACACCAAACTGGAGAGAGAGATGCTGATCTATTCACCCTGGTATGCAGTAAAAATCCAGTATAATCTGCTTTAACCTTTGGTCAACCCTGAAGTGGTCAGGCAGTTGGACCCTGTAGGTTCCTTCCAACTGAACATTATTCTGTTGTATTCTACTCTGTTCTGTTCTAGGTATTGTCATACTGCTTGGGCTTGAGGAAGGCTCCATTCCCAAAGTTTGATGTCTGGTGCAGGTTAAGGAATTGCAGTAGTGACCTTTCTCTACTCTCCTTTCCGCTTATACAGGAGAGTAGGAGATGAGCTGCTAGAGCAGGAGTCAGCACACCCAGCTATAGAAACTGAGTGACAATTGTCCTTTTTCCTCTTCTGGCTACTTTGGTACATGGGATGGGTAGATGGCCATTTGATCCAATTGCTATTGCTGATCTTATGCTGTTACATTTGGTTGGGAGGTGGTATCTCTGACAGATTGTTGAGGTTTTTTGGTTTTCTGTTGGTTTTGGCTGGTGTAGAGTTAATTTTCTTCATAGTAGCTGGTATGGTGC
This sequence comes from Lepidothrix coronata, assembly GCF_001604755.1. NCBI lineage: Eukaryota > Metazoa > Chordata > Aves > Passeriformes > Pipridae > Lepidothrix > Lepidothrix coronata. The sequence goes on along the minus strand of NW_016690256.1, from coordinate 3,438,534 downwards.
TGTGTTTTGAATTTGTGATAAAAAGAGTGTTCACAACACAGGGATGTTTTTGTTGTTGCTAAGCAGTGCTCACACAGAGTCAAGGTTTTTCTGCTCCTCACAGTGCCCTGCCGTAGAGTAGGCTGTAGGTGCACAAGGAGTTGTGAGGCTACAGGGCCAGGACAGCTGATCCCAACTAACCTAAGGAATCTTCCATACTATATGCTTTTGTGCTCGGCAATAAAATTTGGGGAAAGAAAAAGGAAGTGGAGAGATTTTGAGTGACGATGTTTGTCTTCCCAAGTCACTGTTATGTGTGATGGAGCCCTGCTGTCCTGAGGATGACTGAACATCTACCTGCCATGGGAAGCGGGGAATGAATTCCTTTGCCTGTGTGTGACTTTTGCTTTGCCTATTTAACAGTGTGTATTGCAACACATGGATTTTCTCACTTCTACCCTTCCCATTATCTCCCTCATCCCACAGAGAGGGAGGGAACAGCTGTGTGGGCTGCCTACTGAGGTTAATAGTTTAGTAAAAAAACACAGTTAGTTAGTAGTTAGTAAAAAACAAGAGTTTTTTTAGCAGATTATGGATTATATAATGACTTATAATACCTAGGAATGGAAAATTAAGTTTATTCCAGTTTAAGTAAATTTTTTTAAAGCTTATAATATTATTTGCAGTAGGTTTTGAAGAGCATGAGAGAAGCAAAACTTAAGAATTAAAAATAGAGAAAATGTTAGGTGAAAAAAGAAACAGGAAGACATAAATAGGCTCATCATGCCTTAGAGAAAGTATACGTACAGTCCAACCAGCCCTTTATAAAGATTTCTGCTTAAGATTTGTTTGGGGAAGATCATATTGTGGTAGGTGATTTGATTTGTTGCTTTGGGAACCTTGGTTAAAGAGCAATGATTCGGATGGGAAAGGCACAGTGAAGTTTAGTCTGCTTTTCTAAGACTGGAACAGCTACTTTCTGCTATTTGTCTTGCCTTTAGGCCTTGGATTAGCACTGGAGACTCATGAAACAGCACAAGTGGTGTAATATCTCACTAAACTAGCTTCAGCCTCAAAACTGCCTTAGTATCATAGAATCCTAGAATGGTTTGGGTTGGATCATCTAGTTCCAACAACCTCACCATGAGCAGGGTCACCTTTCACTAGATCAGGTTGCTCAAAGCCCTGTCCAACCTGGCCTTGAGGCCTTTTAGTGTTCTCTTTCCAGTGGTTGGTTTGGGGTGTTTTTTTTTTCCCCACTGAGCAAGAGAAGTTACTATCATATTGACAGTCAAATGAGACTGATATTAATTGTGCTTCAGAATGAGTCTGAAGCCTTTCTCACCTTTCTCCATAGGCCTTTATTACTTGTGCACATTCAATATCTGATGTTTAAAATTTCTTGAAGTCTGAGAAACCTGGAAGTCCTTCATTGACTAAATTAGGTCTCTCCTGAACCCTTTTACTGATGAACCAGTTTTTTCTTTCACAGATGCTATCATGATAGCATCAATTTTGAGTTAAGGTTCACATGTGCTGTGTAGATGTCATATTTTGTGCTCCCTTTTCCAGTCTTTAGCTCACCTGAGAGGTCGGTATTCCCCATGGAGAGTGTCACGTATTTTGCATCAACTTAAAGCAAGCATCTGCCATAAATATTTTGCAAGGTGTAATTTCAACAGAAAGGGGGGAATTAAGCGCTTTCCTTTGCATGTAGCTTGCACCGGCTGCATGCTCTCTACTATGCCATCAGTTGTGTACGTGTACTGGCTCTGGCTGAGCTGGAGTTCATTTGCCCACAGTAGCCCTCACAGTGCTGTGCTTTGCATTGGTAGCTAGAAGGGTGTTGATAACACACCAGTGTTTTGGCTACTGCTGAGCACAGCATCAGCACTGTAACATTCCTTCTTCAATCAAGGGCAAGATCGTGGGAGGGGACACAAATAGGCCAGTTGACCCAAACTGACCAAAGGGATATTCCATACCGTATGACATCAGCTCAGATACAAGAGCTATGGCAAGGAGCAGGAAGGCAGGCATTCCCTGTGTCCAATGGCTGCCTGCTGAGGAAACGTCATGCACTCTGAAGCCCTGCTTCTTGGAAGTGGCCGGACATTGCTGCTGATGGGAAGTAGAGAATAAACCACGTGATCTTTTGCTTCGCTTTTGCACAGGCAAGCTTTGCTTCTGCTTTAATAAACTACCTTATATCAACCCAGGAGTTGTTTTCCATCTTACTGTCTCCCCTGTCCAGCTGGAAAGGGGAGTGATAGAGTGGCTGGGTGGGCAGCTAGTGTCCAACCAAGGTCAACACACCACAGTACAGAAAGTCTGGGCTGTTTTGAGGGTATTCTATGTAAGTTATGTTTGAAAGCAGCCAGATGTAGGTCTTTCCTTCCAGCTATTCCAGTTTCTTGAATGCTATTGTCACTTATGACAGAATTGAATGAAATAAAAAATATGTTCAATTTCTTAATGCAATTTTACTCTAATTAGATACAGAAGGGAAACTACTATCTATAATTGTTTTACTGCATAAATTTTTCATGGTCACAACAAACCCTTGAAGGAAGAAATATGGTCTTCCCTCCCTTTCTTCCTAAGACTTCCCTTGCTGTCATTGCCTTCTGATGTTGTTTTCTGAAGTGCCAAAATAGAGAGTTTCAAAGGCAAAGAACAAGAGACAATAAAAGAATGTTTCTTTTGTTTCACACAAATAAAGCAGTTATCTTCTACAGTCTGAAATTCCCTTAATAACTGGTCTTAATCTACTATATTGAGGTGATTAATCATATAGATATTTCTGGACTGCTTCTGGGCTAAATGAATATAACTCATTGTTACAGTACACCTGTGTTAACACCATTAAGAATGAAGTGAAACACTGGGTAATTGTGAATAGTGTGCACCAAGTGATTTTCTAAATACTTGTGTTCCCATACTACTTGATCACATACAAGTTGCTGGTGGACTTTAAGAATTGATTCTAGAAAACAATATAATAACCCTGTCCTTTCAGAGTGCAAGAGTTCCACTGAAGAGACTAGAAAGGGTAGGACTGGAGAACAGCGTTTAATCTCATGAATCTCTTCTCTAGTATATGACTGCAGCCTGAATTGTATAAGACAAATTTAGCTTTTAAGATTACTAGGTTTAGTAAAATCCAAACCAGAGAAATATTCCCAGAATTGAAAGAAAACACAATATAATTTTACACAAGCTTAGGAATATTAATAAGCAGTAGATGAGATTGTTCTGGATTGAATTGGAAACCATCTTTTAGAATCCTGTCACTGTGGTAGATAAGCACCACATAAAATGTAGCTTTAATATCTGAAACCTAGAAACACTGCAACTCAAAAAGATTTTATTATGGAAGCTGGAGTATTGCTTTCCTAGCTCACTTGAAAGGGGTTTATAAATACTTCTCATAATTATATTCTTTGTGTTAAAAGTAAAATTAGCCTGCAAAACACTCAGAAGAGACATTTGGAGCTTTATAGTCAATGTTTATTAGTCCAAAAGAATGTCTTGGTGGACATTCTGGTCTAGTGTGAACTATGGCAGAAGCAAAGCTGGTATTTACTTTAAAATTTCTCATATCTCTCTTCTTCAGGACACAGTTTTCAGTGTGTGAAACTGGGACAAATGTGATACCAAACCACTATATGATGCCAGAAAGTGTGTCTAGAAAAGCTGAAGGAGGAATTCACACTAAGGAGGGTAAAAAGGATTGCAGAGATGTACTAAAGCAGAAAGCAGTCACTGTCCTGCTTTCCACCCCTCCCACCACTCCTGGTTAAGAGGTGTCTGTTTCATTCCAATACAGCGTAAAACTCTAGATCTAGCCCTGAAAACTATAATGGAATAGAATTATTTTTGTTTATCTCAAATATGGGCAGGATTTGAGAATGAGGTCATGGGAATGGACATGGCTGTCTGCTCATATAAAGTTTCCATGGAGTTGTTCATATCACTTGCCATATTTCAGGTAATTTCCATGGAGAAGAAAATGTGTTCACAAAACATCAATTTTGTTGGATATTAGTGGTGCTGTAGGACCGAGGAAGATTTGTAGGATTCCTAAATATTGCCTTAGTGGTGAATGCATTTGATAAAAGAATTTGAGAGATTGGAAGCAAGTTATAGACTATATTCACTGGGATTTACATCTTGTGCCAGTGTTTTGTTCATTCCGATAGTTTTACAAATCTGTTTTATTTGTTATAATTAGATTATATTAACCAGAATAGGTCTGTGAGCACATTGCAGTGGGCTTTTAGGTAAATATTAATAATATTTCACTGCCATGGTATGTGTATCCACATAGGGGATGGAGATGAGATTGATACCCTTGAATTATCTTTTTTCCTGAAGCTTCAATAGTTGCTACAATTAAAATCTCAGACTTTGCAGTCAGAAAATGGAAAAAGTTTGTTGTTAAAAAAAACCAGACTAATAAAGTTATAGTAACTCATCCTTCTGATTCCTAACACAAGCTTTTATTTATACTGTGAGAATCAGGGTACAAACCATGTGCCATCTCGTGGCTTCTGTGGTCACTGCACTTGGTTTAGCAGAAAGACAAGTGTTGGCTGATATGTTTCATGCCCTTTCTTTTCAAATGATGACTTGCACACAAACCCTAGTTGAGAGAAGAAATGGGACTCTTTTTGGAGGGGAATAACATTGTAGGCCACTGAAAATGTATTGAGATGAAATGAAAATTGGGGAATTTTTTTCTCCTTTCTCCTCATTTCCATCAAATAATGTCATTCTTGAAGTAATTTGCTATAATTGTTCATCACTCATCTTTGCAATGGTGAAGTCAGCTCCTCTTTTTGTATTCTACTTGCACTTTGTAATTAAAACAATTAACACACTGGCTGCTATGTCTTTTAGATGGAAGGTTTTAGCAGTGTATAAACAGAAGGTCACATCTTAACTGGGTGCATTGTTTTACTTGACTAGTTTCAATATAGACAATAAAATATTTTATTTTTTCCTTTTTGAGGTGAGGAAAACCAGCATACATCAGAGAGATAGTGGTGCCAAAGACATAGACCACACTCATAACTGGAAGGACTTACTGATCATTTTTTATGCTTTTTGTGCATCAGCTGCAAATTTCCTGCCTACACAATCTCACCTTAGGTTTTGCCTATACAAATTATCTTGATTCACAGATGAGCACTTTTAAGTAACTTTGATCATTCAGTACCTGCATCCATTCTTTGGTATAAAAATTAACAGGCAACATAGGGGGTAGTAAAATAACTGCTTTATGAACTGATGCTGGGACTTCAGAATTTCGGCATAAGCTGTAATCTATCAACCCTTGAAATGTTTGTAACTGGCAATAATTTATTTTCCTATCAAGGTTTATTTGTGTTTTATGTTCTTCATCTACAGAACACCTGAATTGCAACTTTTTCTTTGTACTAAAATGCCAAATCAACAAATTCTGCTTGTTCAGATGATAAAACTTTGTGTAAAAGGGGTGGGGTTTATCTCTTTAAATTCTAACCAGATGAAGTCATTAGTCTTCCTGTTTACTAAAGCTTTATCATCTCTTGTTTGCATGTTTGGGAAAGTTTGAAATTCATAGTTTAACTGATCTTCTTGAGGAAACCTATTAGAACACAGACTTTCACTTGCTAAATATTTGCCTTATTCTGAATTTGTTTTTATGAAGAGGTTGTCTAACAGGTGTATGACGGAACAACTGTGACAGGTTATGGAGAATTCATACTTCCATGACTCTCAGCAATAAGTTTGTAGTCTTATTGCTTGAAATCATAGAATCATAAAAATATAATGGAAATATAAATAAATAAATACTTATATACCCACAAAATGTTGAATGACAACTGAAGATCTATATATATTCATGCTTCTAAGAATGATCCTGCTATGTCAGATCAGAAAAGTAAAATTTTAGGGTAAAGAAATGTTTTCTACCTGCACAAATACTTTTCAGAACTCAGGACTCTGTCTTGTATGCAAAGAGAAAGCATGTTGCACATTTCCAGTCATTCAAACTATTGTGCAAGCCCTGGCCAAGTCAGAGCATAGTTGGATCTATCTTGGTTTCAGCCAGAATTGAGCACTAAAATTCCTTTGTCTGATGCTTTGACACCTTTCTGTGACTCCCTAGCTAAATGTCTTCTGGATATGTTTTTAATCAGATATCATTTAATTACTGCTAAACAAGAAGGTTGTGAGCTATCAGATATTAATCTTGAAAAAACAGCAGCATGATTTGGCCTTTATGAACAAATACAATTTCCCTTTAATCTCTGTATTGAATTGAAACACAGAGATTATTTACAACACATGCTTCAGTACGATACTTAATATTTGAAAAAATGTTCTGTCCCAGTGGTCATAATTTCACCTTTGAAATTTTAAAAGGGAGTCACACAACTACTGGGAAACAGAAAGGTAAACTTGCTTATACAAAATGCTCGAAAGTACAAAATACAAAAAATTGCATGTAATGAATGGACAAAGAATTGGAAAGTACTTGAGATGCAGTTCGAGAATTTGTAGTCCAGATCAGCCTCAGAAAATGGAAAGAAAGCAGAAGGACAAATATTTGTGTAAATTTTGGAGAGCGGAAAAAAGAAAGAGTAAGAGAGATTTAAGAAAAAGGAAAACCAGCAAGGTATAGAAATATATAGATGAATGTATAAAGGTTTCAAGTTCACATATTGGTATTTAAACTTCATAGCATAAATACGCAGTTGTTTAGATTTTAGAGCCCTCCTTGGAAGGACTCTAGTCCACACTCCTGCTCAAAGATGAGTCAATTTTGATTTCATAGGAGTAGTTGTGGGCTTTTTCCAACCTGGTCTTGGAAATCTTTAAGAACTGAGATCACAGAGCCTCTCTGCACAACCCGTTCTAATGTTTACATTCCTGTAGTCGCTGACAGGATGACAGCCATGTGCTTTTTCTTCTGATTTTTTTCTTTACAAATTTGAGTCTCCAGTTTGGTCCAGCTGGCCCTAGTTGAGCCTAGAAAAGAAAAAAACTGTTGTGAGATTGATATTGAAAAAACATCGTTGCTCTGCCATTTAACATATCCCATATATTTTATTGAGTTTATCTAGCAATTTTTAGGCCACTTATTATTATCTTTTCTAATTTATTTAGCATCATTTTTTCTCTGTTGTTACTAACTGGGAACAGATTTCACCCTTCCTTGCACCAATCTACAAGGCTTTGCTTAATGTATATTAAGTTGCTCTTACCCTTTTTTTTCTGAAGATACTATGTAAATACAAGTTATATTTAGCTCTTTTGTAGACTTTCCTTTTTTTGAACCACATGCCTGTTCTCAGCATTTAACTTCCAAAACCCACCATTCTTGGTTTAAATCTTGCAGGCTGTGAAGGAACAAGAAGTGAATATAGAAAATGTTGAAGCCAAGTGAGGAAATGTAGGAAACAAATTAATAATTGCCCAGTTTATTATTGAGGAAGTATTTAAGAATGTGATATGGGTTTCTAAATTGCTTAAATGTTTTTCAAAATATTTCTGTTACTGTAGAGAGTGTAGCAGTTTAGCAGGCAATCATAACCCATGTTACTATACTGAAAAATGCAAGTTGATTTTGCTTAACTTTTAATCCTGTTTTGTTTTGTGTGTGTGTGTGTGATTCTTGTAGTGCTCTGTATTCTGTACAGGTACCTTTTCAAGCATGCAATCACTTGCAAATTTATTTTAATAATGTATCTGCTTTGGACCTGGTTGAGTGTCTGTTACAATCAGTGAACATTAACAAAGGTGACACAAGCTGGCATATGCAGGTATTTATATATGCAAAATTAAATAGACAAAATTGTTGTCCTTTCAATGTTATTGAAAAAAATCTGTGTATTCATCAAAACTGTTTAAGGAGGCTGATAGACTGGTATGAACTTTAAATATTCACGTATTTTGTTGACAGGAGAAACACAAAAGGACTCTTCAGAAGAGGGGGAAAAATGATGGCTCACTCATTACAGACCCTTCTAAAATAAATCTATAGCAAAGATAATATTATTTACTAAGAGCATCTAGAAAAGTGTTAGGGATTATATTTTCAATCATTTGAAACTGCTCCTAATGAATTATGTTTGATTAGTATTTTAGAAAATTTATTCAGATTTGTAGTATCCATTATTTTGAGTACTACTTCAAGGCTGGCTTTTTAAATGTATTTGGTCAGAAAAGAAGTTCAACAGAAATTTAAGAATTGGTATATTAGCATTAAAAATAATCAAAGTTGCATTTAAATAAGGTTAATTTAAATGTAAATGCACTTTTTGTAAATAGAACTGTTAATAATCTTCTGTAATTCAGTGACTGGGATCAAAAGAATTTAAAATTACTTTTGCATCAGGTGTTAACTATTTAATAGTAAGGAAAAAACAATTTGAGAAGTCTGGTCTTCAAAGTATTCTTAAATTTCTTTTGCGCAAAAAGCTTGCTTGATATCATGTAGAAACTTAATTTGTGTACTACCAGTGCTATAGGTGAAATTTTCCAATTTGATTTTGTAGCTCTTGACTCTGGGTTGACAAGTAACCCTCAGAACTCTGAAAAAGAAAACAACAACATAGAACTGGTAAAAAAATCTTAGAACTGATAACACCTACTACTTTTAGAATTCCTTGATTCTGCCTGTACAAAACTCCATATCACTTTTAGAGGGGACAGCATTCCACTGAGCTGTGGAAGTCTGTGAGATCCTAGTGTTGGGGATGCTTGCAAATCTAGCATAAGGAATCTTGCTGAAAGCATGGCTGCTGGAGATACTGATGTATTAAAGTACGTTATCACACACCCAGCATCGCTGTGACCTGCAGGTATTACATGCAGTGTCACTGTCCATAGGATATTACTGCACATGGCACAGATTTTTGCTGTAGCAAGGGCTCTGCTATGAGAGAGATTGAATTTTACTGAGGCTAAGTCTTGACCTTATTAATTGTGTCTCAGAGAACTGGGAAACAGCCCAAAGAAGCTCCTGCAGAGTGCTTGGCTCCTTACAAGAACAACGTCATGCCACCTTCCCAGTGCCCTTCTGCAGTTTCCCCTTGGCAGTGGGATTTAACCTGGATGCACAAAAACACTCAGGACAGAATGACACAGGGAGCCAGAGCCAGGCAATTATTGTGCTTCAGATTTCAGCAGTAGCTACTTTTAATGATGCCGGAGCAATGCAGAAAATCTCTCAGAGGCACAATAAAGGCTTTCATCTCTTGTTTTGTTCTATATTTGCTGAAGTTCAGCTTGTAACACCTACTACGGCAGAGACTTCTCCAATACAGTCTCATTAAATGAAACAGCTCTTTGTTTGGAAATGCATATTCCCTTGTTTATTGTTTTTTGTTTGTTACTAACAGCACAATAAAATGAAATCTAATGATGTTGCCATTAAGAATATTCAGTAGGGGGAAAAATTATCGTCATTCAAGTGTGCCAGTTACAATAACAGAGGCTCATCTGTTTATCTTAGATTGAGTTGTAGTGTTATCATTCTGCTCAATGTCAATGATCAACTGGAGTGGGTGGAGCTCCACCTGGGGGAGCTAACAGGTCAACACAACAAGGCATTACCATTCCAGGAAATTGCTGGAATGCATTAATGTTAACTTCCTTCTCCAAACAATAGACAAGCCAATGAGGGGAGGTGCTGTTCTGGACCTTGTTCTCACCAACAAGGAGGGGCATTTGATGGGGAATATGAAGCTCAAGGGCAGCCTAGGCTGCACTGACGATGAAATGATGGAGTTCAAAATACTTGAACAAGGAGGGCAAACAGCAAGCTCACTACCCCGGACTTCAGGAGAGCAGACTTTGGCCTCTTTAGGGTCCTGCTTGGTAGCATACCGTGGGATAAAGCCCTGGAGGGCCCAAGAGATCTGGTTGTTATTCAGTGATCACTTCCTCCAAGTTCAGGAGCACTTCATCTCAACAAAGATGAAGTCAGGCACAAAGGCCTGGAGGCCTACGTGGGTGAACAAGGAGTTCATGAGAAAACTCAAGCCAAAAAGTAATCCTAAAGAGGGTAGAAGCAAGGATAGGTAGCTTGGGAGGAATACAGAGAGATTGTCCAAGCAGCCAAGGATCAGGTTAGGAAAGCTAAAGAATTGACAGAACTATATCTGGCCAGGGATGTCAAGTGCACAAGAAAAGCTTCTGTAGGTATGTTGGTGATAAAAGGAAGACCAGGGAAAATGTGGATTCTCTCCAGAAGGAAATAGACCTGATTACCCAGGATATGGAGAAGACTGAGGTACTCAATGAATTTTTTTGCTTTAGACATCACTGGCAAGTGCTCCAACAACATAATCCTAGTTACAGAAGCTGCAGAAGGCAAAGGAAGGAACTGGGAGAATGAAGAACCTTCAGCTGTAGGAGGAGATCAAGTTTAAGACAATCTAAGGAACTTGAAGGTGCACAAGTCCATGGGACCAGATTAGATGCATCCACAGATTCTGAAGGAATTGGGGGATGAAATTGCTAAGTCACTCTTCATCATATTTGAGAAGTCTTGGCAGTGAAGTTCCCACTGATTGGAAAAGGGGAAATGTAACCCCCACTTTTAGAAAGGGAAAAAAGGAAGAGCTGGGGAGCTACAGGCTGGTCAGTCTCATCTCTGTGCTTGGCAAGATACTGGAGAAGATCCTTCTGGAAACTATGCCAAGGCACATGGAAAGTGAGGAGGTGATTGGTGACAGTCACTATGGCTTCACTAGGGGCAAATTGTGCTGGACAAATTTCGTGGCCTTCTACAACGGGGTTACATGGTGGATAAGGGAAGAGCAACTGACGTCATTCGCTTAGACTTGTGCAAAACATTTGGTACTATCCCGAACAACATCCTCATCTCTAAACTGGAGAGACGGAGATTTGACAGATGGAGCACTCAGTGGATAAGGAATTCACTGCATGGTTCACACTTAAAAGGTATCCGTCCTGGTTCCAGCCAGGACAGGATTAATTTTTGTTATAGGCAGAAGGGGCATGGCTAGGACCCAGAGGTTTTTCTATACCACCTCATGTCATTTTCTGGGGATGGGGGAAGGCCTTACTTCTGGGTCAGCACAGTGTGGCAGAGGGAGTGGTCAGGTATTGTTTTCTGTGTGAATTGTTCACCTTTTTCTTGTATCCTCTGTCATTACTATTGTTGCTGTTACTGTTCATTTTCTTATTTCTGTTTCCAGTAAATTGTTCTTCTCTCAGCCTGTGAAATTCACCCTTTGTGCCTCCAATTCTCTCCATTCTGCCACAGGGAAAGGGGAAGAGGGAGAGCGAGCAAGCAGCACATGGTTTGGACAGTCTTAGTGGGAACACTTAAGTGGGGAGTACCATCCTTAAACCACAACCATTACCATCAATGGCTTGATGTCCAAGTGGAGAGCAGTGACAAGCAACATTCCTCAGGGAGCAAATAATAAACTTAAAACAAAATTGGGACCAATGCGATCTAATATCTTTGTCTGTTCCACATGGATACTGGGATCCAAAGCACCCTCAGCAAGTTTGTCACAACACCAAGTTAAGTGGGGTGATCAACACACTGGAGGGAAGGGATGCCATTCAGAGGGACCTTGACAGGCTTGAGAGGTGAGCCTGTGCAAACCTCACAAATTTCAACAAGGCCAAGTGAAAGGTCCTGTGCTGGGGTCAGGGCAATCCCAAGCACAAATACAGGCTGAGAGGAGAATAGATTGAGAGCAGTCCTGGGGAAAAAGACTTGGAGGTGTTGGTGGACAAGAAGCTCAGCATGACCCAGCAATGCACACAGCTCACAGTCCAGGAAAGCCAACCATGTCCTGGTCTGTATCAAAAGCAGCATGGCCAGCAGGTTGAGGGAGGTGATTCTGCCCCTCTACTCTACTCTTATGAGACTCCAAATGGAACAAAATTTTTGGCAGGGCCTCTTCCAATAGGACAAGAGATAATGGTTTTAAATGGAAAAAGGGTAGACTTGGTTTAGATATTTGAAATCAATTATTTACTGTGATGGTGATGAGGCACTGTAACAGGTTGCCAAGTAACCTGTGGATGCCACATTCCTGGCAGTGTTCAAGGCCAGGTTGGATGGGGTTTTGAGAAACCTGGTCCAGTGGACGGTTCCCTGCCCATGGCAGGGGGCAGGGGAACTAGATGATTTTTAAGTTCCTTTCCATTCCAAACCATTATAGGATCTATGATTTTAAGGTTATTTGATAATGTGTACTTAATGTTAACCATCCTTTGTTTGAAGACATTTGAATGTATCCTTAAAAAAAGTTATATTTTAAAGGCTGTAAAAGAAATGATGAGTTTTACACTTAACCCATGTTTACTTATCTGATGTTTTCATTATTATGCACTTTATCTCACTACTTTTGATTTCAACAAGAGTATAATAAATGAAATTCTGTGTTAATTTGGTTCATACTGCCATTAAGATACTCTGGACTGTTACAGGACAGGAGTGAGAAGTAAAATTGAAGGCCTGTTAAATTGCAAATCTTGGTTTCTTTAATGAAGTACAAAAATTAATTAACATGAATTTGCTAGATCCAGTCATAGATATACTTGTGACTAGTGGCTGGTTTCCCCTTTTCAGCACCATCCAACCTGTGTTTAAAAGTGTCTTGGTGAGCATATCTTCCTTTTAATATGTTTATCAACTCTCAGTTGGATGCCGAAACATTTTGTAATAGAACTGCTAACTTAATTTTCATTAGAGAATCTCTTGGTGAAGGTATGATAATGTATTTCTTAGTATCTGAAATATTATCTAAGTGAGAGAAAGAAGGAGGCTTGGGAAGTGGCTTTCTCTTATGATGAAAATACTTAAAACAGCAGAAACACAATAAATAAAATGTGAATGTCATTTCCAGGGGAATGGGAGTGTAATCAGAAACGTGATACTGGAGGCTGAAACAAGCATATGTGGAGTGAAGAAGGGAAGGGTGAAGGTGGAAGAGAGCAGAACCAGTTGGTGTGGCTGCAAGGAGGACAAAGAAACTGTACCTCATGCGGCTCTGTCTGGAAATATGAATCAAGTGGATATAGAAAAAAATCAACATTTCTTTTTATATTACCGATGCTATAACAAAAAAAATATATTTTATATAGGAAATCTTATTATATGTGTATATAAAGGAAAAAGTCTGAGACAAATTATAGATTTAGTAAAGCCAAAGATATTTAACTACAGAAAGTATTTATAATTATTTCATCATAACTATCACAACTGAGTGTGGTATTGTCATGATTGGCCAGAAGGCAGCTGAGCACCACCCAGTCACTCACTCCCCCCACCCCATGGGATGGGTAAGAGAATTGCAACAGGTAAAGTGAGAAAACATACAGTTTAATAGGTAAAGCAAAAGCTGCTTGTGCATTTAAAGCAAAGCAAGGAATTCATTCACCACTTCCCGTGGGCCGGCAGGTGTTCAACCATCCCCAGGACAGCAGGACTCCATTATGTGCAAGGGTGACTTGGAAAGAAAAATGTCATCACTCCAAATGTCCCCCATTTCCTTCTTCTCCCCCAGCTTTATCTGTCGAACATGACACCTTATGGTCTGGAATATTCCTTGGGTCAGTTGGGATCAGCTGTCCTGGCTGTGTCCCCTCCCAACTCCTTGTGCACCCCCAGCCTCCTCGCTGGTGGGTGGGCTGAGGAGCAAAAAAGGCCTTGACTTTGCGCGAGCACTTCTCAGCAGTAATGAAAACATCCCTGTGATATCAATTCTGTTTCCAACACGAATCCACAACACAGCCCTGTACCAGCTCCTATGAAGAACATTTACTCTAGCCCAGCCCAAACCAGAAAAGGTAGGCAGAACTGATAACATCTATTACTATTAGAAGTGCTTGATTTTATCTATACAATAATTTCTCAGTCTGTAGCTTTGAAAAAGTTTAAATGTTAAAGTTTTCCATGTTCTGTGTCTGTCTCAGATTGATCTGACTATTTTTATCCAGAATAATTTAGTCATTTAAGGACTGATATGAGGGAGTAAATAGGCACTATTTATTTTCAAACATGATTAATTACACCTGGAATTCTTTTTTGTATTGCTGATATTTAAGCACTTCTAAAGAGGCAGATTATTTTTTTAATGGTGATGCTTCTGAAAATGCAAGCAAATTTGGCTGAGTTACAATCCATAATTCACACAGGCTCTCCATATATTTGCTAGAGATAATAATTAAGTCTTCAAAGAGCTATTTTTCTTGCACATGCTGAAGGTTCTCACTGCTTCTACTGCTAACCAAAGTGCATGGGTATTGTTTTCCCAGGGATTAAGCATGATTAGCTTCAAGATGAAGACAGCCTTTTGCTGTAACAAGTCACTCCATCCTTAGATGTGTTTATGTACTGGAACAGAAAGATCAAAATCTTTCTTTTTTATTCCCTAGAATAATAAGCCCAACTGAGAAACAGACTGTATTAGTTTGGGAACAGCACTGTGTTCACACAGCTACAATTGAGTCTGAGTAGCTTTGAAACTGGGCATTAGTGGTTATACGAATCCATCTGTCTAGGTGCGTTCTGGGAAAGTGCAGCTGGGAATCAGGAAGGGAGAGGGAAAACTTAACCACTCAGATAACAAACTCTAGGGCAAATTGGAGCACAGGGAAATAACAAAAGACAAACAAACAAAAAACCCCCAAACCTAAAACCTAAACTCACCTTCACACTAATCTTGGATGCTTGATTTATTTGTGCTTGATAATTCAGGATTTGCTTGTGAAGCACGTGAAGTGTGTAAGAAAATTCATGTTGACATCAGCTGCATTTTTTGGTGGATTTTTTTGATCTTACGGCAAATTAGACCTGAAGCTTTCAACTTCAATAGTGAGAAAATTATGCATATGCAATGACCATGGGTGACAATGTTATTTTAAATGGCTTCCCCAGTGAAACATAGAAACACTTTGGCAGAAGTGGGGGTCAAAGCCAGCAGTCACAGGAATGATTTAAGTTTTTTAGCCATAAGATCTTCTTGATTATCTGCATGCACTCTCTCTTGTGGTGCAGATGAGAGAGAAGTCTTGAAAACCATTTCATCCGGATAACCTTAATTTAATGCCAAAGGAGAATGGAAAAACCCCCATATTCCTAGTCATTCTTGAGATATCACGAACTGTATATTTTCTTCAGATCAAGGAATATGCTTTGCCCAGTTAAAAGTAGGTGCATATGATGTTCCATATGGGTAAGTGACTCTAATGATCATTCTGAAAAGCTTAATCAGATGACAAATATAACATCTGTTTACATATCTCCATTAGAGATAACTCACATTCTTTTCAAAGTCACCCTCAGGGTCTGGGAAGATAACATCGTGGTTCATTACTGGAGAAATTGAGGATCATTCTTTTTGTAGTTAACATCAATAACTATAGAATTGCAAAAGTTCTTGTAAAATATGGAAATTACCATAATCAGAATGATTTAGAATCTGATGGGATCTGGCTCTAGAAGCAGAAATGTGACTGTAATGAAGATTGAAATACTAAGGACCAGATTCTGACCTGCTTTTGATTGTTTAAATATGTTGTTTATTTGCATATAGGGAGGGGGACAGAGCTTTAATTCTCTGCATCTTCTCATTAGTTGTACCCAGTGCAATGCATACATGCTAAAGTATAGGTCAGTGCATTGTTCAATGTTCAGCCCAGTTTTGTTCTGGTCATGGTGTCATTCAGCCATTTGTGAGACAGGGTTAGAGTTAAAAGTCAGAGCAAATAGAAGCCTTTCCTCTATGAATGAATTTTGCTTATAAATTGACTAAGTGGGGTTTAATGTCACACCAAATTTCTAGATTTAAACAATGAGATGAAAGTAATTACTTTTCAGGACTGAAACCTAACTGGGTCTAAATTGTTGCCTCATGAATGCTATGATATGTTTACATTTTACAGGTGAATTGACAACTTTTGTGAGAAAAAAATGTAATTGAAAATAATTGTCACATTGGCAGTGTTGGCTATCTTGTGGGGACCATTTTCCTTACATGTTAGTTCCTTTAAAATATCACAGTCCCAGACAAAACCCATGTGATATTTATTCATCTTTTTGGTGTGTTTGAGCCTATTGATTTATGCTGAGCCCTCTAGGTCACTTGTGAAGCAAAGTTCTCTCCCTAACCTCCTTTGTGATGACTGTAACCTGCTATTAAGGTCATACTATCAAAATTCTTTCATGTATCCTGATATACACTATTTCCAAAGTGCTCCAGACTTGTAGGTTCATTGTTTCACAGTTTTCCAGACTTGTAGGTTCATTGTTTCACAGTTTTCCAGATGTATGATAGTCAAAACAAAGAGATTTGAACATTGCAAACGAGATTTGTAAAACAATACCTTGTTTTAAGCTACACTGGCATCCACTTCCTTCCCTCAACAAATGAATACCCTGATCACTCAGTTGAGTCCTATAGTGACATTTCTAATTTCCATGCTGTACCCACACTGAGAGCAGAGGTCTGCCACAAAGTTATTCAAGTAATTAGATGGGAGATGAATGGCATTCATGAATTGGCGGCAGAGACAGAACAGGTGGTCCTGGTGAGCACCAAGTTGACCACAAACCAGCCTTTGCAGCAAAAGACGCCAACAGTCTGCTAGGCTGCAATAAGCTGAGCCAACGGGATGGGGGAGGTGATCCTTCCCCTCTGTTTAGCACTAGCTGGTTCCTTCCCACCCCAGCTATTTAGGGATTCTGTGAACTGGGTCTATATGAAAGTATGTGCACTGTCTTTGGGTTGCTGACATGGGTAAACCAGAAAAGCAGAGCAGCTCAATTGGAGCTCTTTTATTTGTTTGGTAACTTGTGAGGTTTCCGAAAAGCATATTTTTGACTGCCCTTGAACTATTTACTAATTTCAGTAGATTTTGCTGAATGTTTTTTTAATCTGGAAAAGGTTTTGGAGGTACCTCAGTTCATCACACAGGCAGAGGTTCAAGAAAACCAGACAGTGACACATTCTATATAACGACTGCCAGTCACCTGTCCACATAGACACATAGAAAATAAAGATGTGTGCCCAAGCATTTCTTGTACTACAGTAAGGACAAGTCAGTTTGGTGACTTCAGGTTGGAGATGAAGTGCAAAGTAAATGTCATGGAATTTATTGATGTTACTTGTTATACCTAAAGAAGTATAGTAGATTCTGAATATTCTGTGGTGCTATTAAACAAAAGTCTATAGTGATGAATCAACATAATGATTACTGGAGTTTTGATTTGTTCTTTTGTTTCTGTCAAAACTGAAACGCATCTTACAGTATTTATGTCTGTGTTTTGATGCTCAGAGAAAGGAAGAACATGAAACAACTTTCAGTCTCTCTTTTAGCAAAGCAGTTATGGTAGGAGTCAGATTCTGGAAGATGTGTGTTTGAGAATAGGAAATCAATGTAAAGTGTGTTCAGCTTTAATTTAGAAGTGACCAGGACCATCAAGTCTTGGTTTAAAGATTTTTTTTTCAGGATTAACATTTATAGTCTCAGAGCTCTGCTATCACATTTATTTGATCTCTTCCATGACACATTTAAATTAGAGTCACAGGCAATTCAATCCATAAGGAACTTTTATCAGCCAAAAAGAAGCTAGATAAATTCAGGGAATAAGTATCTGATTGCTAGGCTATTGCTATCAATACCAAACAAGCTAAAATCAGTTTATGCTAAGATGACTCAGGCAAGACATCCTGCACTCAGTGTCAGACTTTTCCCACTAATGGTGAGATCAGTTCTTTTGTCTGTGCTGTATCCTCTTTGAGGACAGGCATCTCAGCACACAGGGTCTCATCACTGTTGGCTGGGATTATCTGGTTTTTCTGGACAATTTGAGCAGGATCCTGCACTGAGATACACTGAAGAGTGAAAAGACTTGGTTATAGGTCTAGATAAATTGGTTGAGTCACACCTAGAGTAAACTCAAGAGTGTCTGGTAGATTCCATGGCAACCTTATCTTGGGTGAGAGCCTCAATACATGAGCTATTGTGGATAATGACATCCTACTCCCAGTAGTTTTGTAAATATAGCTTTTATTTTGCTTTCCTTTTTTGAAGAGGTAAATCAAATACAATCTGAGTCATGTGTTAGTTGAAGCAGAAGACAACCTATTTCAGTAAGAAAAAATATTAACTTTTAATATTGATTTAATATGAACCTCTGTTTTAATTGGGTGTGTAGATTACTTTTGGATGGCAAATACATATATATTGGCAAAACACTGCTGACATATCTTTACAAAAGCTGTCTGTCCAAAGAAAAGTGAATCTCAAATGCTTTAGAAGATAAAAAATAATGAAGATGAGTGAAGGGCATAGAAGACATTCAATAGAGAAGTTACTTGCCTGGCTTTATGTAGATAATTGGTTTTTGAATTTTGCTGCCAAAATTCCATCTATACACAAATTATTTTATGCCTGTAAAAGTTTTGTAAATTATTTTACTATGATGAGACAAAAATCTCTGAATATTTTCTATAGCTACACTGGTTACTTTCAACTTGCAACACAAACAGAATTTGTAACTCAAAAGTATGCACGTGTGTCCTCAAATATCACAGAACACATGGGAGCAGGTTTGAGGAATACATTCAGTGCAGTAGCTCAGGGTGTGGCTGCAGTGCAAGCTGCAAGTCAAGCTTTGGGGGTGGGAGCCCGAGCCCAGACAAGAGGCCATGAGGTCCCAACCCTTTGGGCCAACCCAAGAGGCCCCGGGGACCTGTGGCTGATCCAGGCAACCACACACCCAGAGAGACACAGCAGGAGCCAATGACTCCAGACTTTTGCTGCTTAGACTGTGAGTGGATAAATGCCAGGGTTTCCGTTGTTTGGGGCCCTTCCTCAGAGGCGCCAGCTCAAGGTGTTGTTTAGTTACTGTACAATGATTAAGTTGTTTTAAGGTTCGAGTCATCTGAGACTCTACTATGGGAAACCTGGAGTCGAGCGGGCAAGGGAACCTGATCTGACTGTGTGAGTGTGGGGTGTGTAGCTGCGAAGGGGTTCAGTTCCAGCTCAAGTGGTGTGAAAGTGACTGCCAGAATGGATCTGGGATGGTCAAACAGGGAAGTTTCCCTAACAGCAGGTCATCCAGGAACTGCATGCATGCATTTCATTCCCTGATTCCTTTAATTTGTGGGTCATGACCATGACTGGGCAGAGCAGATCTGTAGTGGAACTGAAGACCATATACAGCAGGGCAGGCCTGAAGGTTGCACTGGTGACCCCAGACTGGGGTGAAATGGAGTCCTGGGCTGTGTGGAGAGTGGGAGAGGATGTGAGCAAGGTGGACAGGGACAATTAGGCCTCAGAGTCCCCCTGGGCCCTGACACTTCTCTCGGTTATAGATTGTTGGTTGTAGGTGCATTGTCCTACAAACCACTCCTCAAAGAATAAAGAATTTAGAAGACTAAAGACATTCAGTTAAACCTTTCACTCTGTCAAACAAATACTTTGTCAACACACTTCAAAAATTTAATCCCATGACAATTTACAACAGCTGCTGACAACAAATGTATTATTTCTTTTCTGAAAGAGAATGGACCATCAGTATTTAATGCAAACTGCTGTTCTCTTTTGCCATGTTGAGTGTCCTAGGATAATTAATTTGAGGCTGATTTATTTTGGATATTTTTTAATAGTTTCTTCAGTTTTCTCACATTCTTTTGGCTTGTTGGCAGATCCACAGTATGAATTTTCCAGACTGAACTAGTTTATCTTCACCTGCCAAGATCTACAGTCAGTATTTTTAAAAAATAGTTGGGAGGAAATAATCAGGTAAATGAGGCTGCGTTGACTCTTGCCAACTACTTAGTTTTGGAAATAGGAAACAATTGCCCCTTCTATGTAACAGTTTAATCTACATTAAGGTAATTTTCTCATGTGGTTTATACTAGCTGGGTGCCTCAAGCAGATACTAAAGAATGACTGACCAGTCAAACATCAAAAGATGTGCTCTACACTAGAGGACTTGAGCAAAGGAAGCACTTGCAGCACTTGTAGAAGCATGAGTGGTTTTTATAAGCTGGGCAAGCTGTTCCTATGCTTGATCACATTCATGGTAATTTTTTTTTTCACTGACATCTAATCATACTTCCTTTGCTGCAGTTTGTATTAACTTGCCCTTTTGCTGCAGAGCTCTGAAGAGTTTGGCTTCTCTGTAACCATCCATTTAAGAAGAGGGTCAGCCAGATTTGCCCCTTAGAATCTTTTCTCGCCCAAAAGACATCACATACTCCAGTCCGCTGACCCTCTTGATGACTCTCCATTTGACTCACTTCAGCTTGTTCATATCTTTCTTTTTCTGGATATCCCAAAACAGACACAGTACTTCAGATGTGTACTCAGTGGAAGTGAGGAATCACTTTCCTTGATATCTTTTCTACACTCTTACTAATGCAGACGAGTACATGGTTTACCTTAATTATTATAAGAGCACACTGCTGATTCCTGTTCAACTTGTCCATCAAGCCCCCCAGTTTCTTCTCTGCAAGCCTGCTTCCAGCTAGTCAGTCCCCAAACAGTTCTGTTGCATAGGATTATTTCTCCCAAGGTGCCACACTTCACATTTCCTTCCTTGAACTTCATGAAGATTCTTTCAGTGTACTTCTCCATTCTGTCAAGATTCCTATGAATGACAGTGATGCCTATCAGTGGATCAACAACTCCCTCCAATATGTGAACTTTTTAATTTGTTCTGTAACCTCCCAATAGACCGACATTAGGGAGACCATAATTTAGTTCCCCAGATCCTCCTCTTGCACTTCTTGAAGATAGATATGATATTTGTGGTTTTCAGTTATCAAGATGCCTCCTGACACCACAGCCTTTCAGCAAGGAGAGAGGTCTCACTACAATGCTGTCAAGCTTCCTAAGTACTTTTGGATGCATCCCATCCAGTTCCATGGACTTTTGTGCATCCAATTTACTTAAGTGATCTCTAACTTCATATTTCTTTGTTGCGGGTAGCACTTCCCGTCCTGGACTGCACTGCTCATTGTAGGGACTAGGGAGGCTGGAGAGCCGACCTCACCTATGAACACTGAGAAAGCAAAGTCACTTCATGACAAAGGCTTTTCCATGTCTTTGTCATTATGTTCCCACATTTCCCTTTATCTTCCTTGTGGTGCTGCTGTACCTATAGCAACCTTTCTTGTTACCGATCATGTCCATCTCCAATTTTAATTTCAGCAGCACTCCAGTAATTCTCTTTCTAGAGAATTTAAATAACAAAGAAAACAGAGCTGTCAAGTGTCTTTGTAAGTAACACTATATGCTCAGTTCCACTATTCCAAAATATTTTCTGAGAAGCACTAAATATTAGAAATTTCAAGTAATAGTTCCTTTTTTCTTCCTAATGATAAATTTTCATTGAACTCTCCCTCTAAAACTTTCTGTATTGCTTTCAGAAGTCAATATATTCTTGAACTGAAAGAAATATGGAACATTGTTGTTGATATATGCTCCTTTTTCCTGTTGTAATTTTTTCCAATCATTATATCTATTTAAGAACATATTTAGAAACAGTTATTTTGGCATAAAAGCAACTCACTAATCAGTCATTAGTCATGAAGGAACAAAATTATGTTTGATTGAAATGGTAGATGAACATGTCATCATGAACTAGTTAAAAATACTCTTTCACATTTCTGTAAAGTTTTATTTTTAATAAAGACTCATGCACTGTGTTTGGTGGTTGTGGGACAAAAAGTCACAAAAAGTGCTGTCCACTCTTCCAGAGTTATCTGTCAATAGCACTGTTTATTTTTCTTAGGACCATCAAATCTATATCTATTTGTTTGTTTATTTATTTATTTTCATCTCTTCAGCTATAGTTATATATACATTATAGAAGAATTATAACCATAGCTTCTACCAAGGCTGCCAAATTAAGTCTTGTTTTATCTACAGACAGTGAGTTCTGTGAACTAACAATGCACTTTAGAGGAACATTTTTTTATAATTATATTAATTGTTTACCATATTTTTTCCCATCTCTTTCTTTGATCTTTCCTTGAGACAAGTAATATTATTCTTTTTATGGAATTCAAGTAATATGTACACATAAATTATTTTAATGGATAAACTGTAATCCTTTGTATAAATGAAGATACTGGTGCATCATACTTTTAGGAAATTTAGTACAAAGAAAAGCCAGAGGATATTTCTGCAATTTGCATATGAATGATGTAATATAATGTTAGTAAAAGCAAACCAAAGACAAAGTTCTCAACGTGTATCAAAATGAAGTAAGAAATTCTATAGCGTAATATGGTATCAGAGACATACTGTTAACTGAATAATAAAGTTGTGGTTTAAGGTGTAAAAATTGATGTTAAAAAATCAGAAAATTGCACAAAGGTTCTCTTAAACTAATCCTGACATACTCCATGATATTCAGGAAATTAGTTTGCCAAGAATGGTCTTTCAAGGAGTCCAAATTACGTGGACTGTTTTTATAAACTTGTTTTATCAATATTCTATGGGCTGTTCATTTTCTTTGGTTTTGGGGTTTTTCATGTCCTAGGGTTCGGTCACTTACCTATCACTAACAGCTAGCAATCACACAAACCTGCAAAGGTCTAATACTCTTTTAGACTAGAGAAGTTGAAAGAAAAGAATGAAATTATTATGGAATGGAGCTGACTTATGAGGGACTAGTTAATAGACTGGATAAACAGACTAAAAAAGCATGGGACCTTTTCATTTTAACTCAATG
Organism: Lepidothrix coronata; assembly: GCF_001604755.1. NCBI lineage: Eukaryota > Metazoa > Chordata > Aves > Passeriformes > Pipridae > Lepidothrix > Lepidothrix coronata. Next base: position 3,415,817 of record NW_016690256.1, on the reverse strand, counting down.
ATTTCTGAGAGGGATAAAGAATGATTTAAAGTAAAATTAGAGAATAGAAATAAATTGATGAAAACACGGAAATGGAAGTTGAAAGTAACTCAGGCAAATGTTTCTCAGAGTGAGAGCCATTTGACTGAAGAGCAGTGTTTTTGTCTAAATGTTGGAATTTGTTGCAATAAATGATGCAAAGCAAAACAAAAACCTTGCAATACACATCATTACCTACTTTTCAGTACAAGACTACTCAAGTGTTCCTTGATTTACTCTTATGTCTCCTTTAGTAATGTAGGCAGTAGATCTATCACACAATCAATTAGGCTGTAAAAGATCTCTGGGATCATGAAGTCTAACCTGTGACCAAACAACACCATGACAACTGGACCATAGCACTAAGGGCCATATCCAGTCTCTTCTTAAACACCTCCAGGGATGGTGACTCCACCACCTCCTTGGTCAGTCCATCTCAATGCTTAATCACCATTTCTGTGAAGAAATTCCTCCTAATGTCCAACATAAACCTCCCTTCGTGCATCATGAGACTACATCCTCTCATCTTGTTGCTAGTTTCCTGGGAGAAGAGGCAGACCCACACCTGGCTACACCCTTCTTTCGGGTAGTTGTAGAGAGTGATAAGGTCCGCCCTGTGCCTCCTTCTCTCCAGGCTAAAAAAACCCAGCCCCCTCAGCTACTCCTCACAGGACTTACCCTCTAGACCCTTCATCAGCTTCGTAGCCCTTCTCTGGACATCTGGAAATCAACCTTGTCTCTTAATTGCAAAGATATGGATTTGACAGATGGACCACTCGGTGGATAAGGAATTGGCTGGATGGGTGCACTCAAAGAATTAAGGTCAATGGTGCTATGTCCAAGAGGAGAGCAGTGACCAGTGATGATCCTCAGGGGTCATTACTGGGACCAGCGCTATTTAACACCTCTGTTGGTGACATGGATACTGGGATCCAAAGCACCCTCAGCAAGTTTGTCACAACACCAAGTTAAGTGATGTGGTCAGCACGCTGGAGGGAAGGGATGCCATCCAGAGGAACCTTGACAGGCTTGAGAGGTGAGCCTGTGCAGACCTCACAGATTTCAACAAGGCCAAGTGAAAGGTTCTACGCTGGGGTCAGGGCAATCCCAAGCACAAATACAGGATGGGAAGAGAATAGACTGAGAGCCATTCTGAGGAGAAGGGCTCAGGGGTGTTGGTGGACAAGAAGCTCAGCATGACCCAGCAATGCACACAGCTCACAGTCCAGGAAAACCAACCATGTCCTGGTCTGTATCAAAAGCATCATGGCCAGCAGGTTGAGGGAGGTGATTCTGCCCCTCTACTCTGCTCTTGTAAGACTCCACCTGGAGTGCTGCGTCCACATCTGGGGCCCCCAAAACACGAAAGACATGAACCGGTTAGATTTGCCACTTGACAATATATAACTCTTTTTCCGTCAGAAGATAATGTGCTTTCCTTGTGATCCTGTCATATAGACCAGATTGTTTTCCTAAGTGATTCCAAGAGAAGTCATGTATTTTGTAACCGAGGATTTCTTTCCTGGATTTTTTTTTTTAAATAATCATCCTTACAATTAGGTCTTCTCTTCCTAAAACTAGCTATGAATAGCAGGCTGTGTTTAGATCCACTGATATAGAGAAACTGCTTTTTATCTTAACCATTAGCTTGCTTTCATTTAAATGTACACTGCTAGCCACACAATTGTGGTTTGTTTAACCTACCTGTTATAATGCAGATAACACACACTCTAGAATTCTACCCAGTCCATCCCGCATTAAGTTCAATAACTTCTAGCTGTATCAAAGCAAAGAACAATGTGTTCAGACCTTTGAGGTCACTTTGAGGTGCAGATAAAATATAACATTATAGATGCTCCAAATGTCAATAGATGGTTTTTACTCTTCCAAGTAATGCAGACTGATACTAAGAAAAAATACCCAAAATATATACGGGCATCTTATGTGTAGAGTGACTGTGTTTACGGGTAAAATTCATTATAAAGCCCCGAAGGGTTCATTTTGCTTATATATCACCCTTTCTTGATTCAGGTACCGTCCTTGCCGTATAAATACCTGTATATAATTTCTCTACAAAAACACACCAGGATATTTCTCTGTGAGAAATATTTTTAGACATTGTTTTCAACTGAAATGAAATCTCTGGGGTGGCCAGACATGGACTGTAGAGAAACAAGACAGATTTTCATTGTTCTTTTAATATCCATCAATAAGTTATATTCTAGTCAAATGGTTTTGCTTTTGTTGTGAAGTTATATTAGTTAAAACAAGTCTTGGTTTTCCAAAGGCTGAAGAGGGAGGTTAATAACTTAAATTCTTGGTAATGTGTTCTATAAAGCTTGTCCTTTTTGGCTGTGCTGTGTGATCACATTTTTCTGCCTTCCATTCATCTGCAGTAGAAACTTCTAACTGGCCCATAATAAGGCAGTGCCAGAACTGTGCCAAACTGTTTAAAGATATACTACAAACATAACACAAATAGCTTAATAGGGAAGAAACACTTTCTCATTGTCTGCTCATAAATTTGAGATAAGTTCTTTCAAAATAACTCTAATGGAAAGTAATCAGTTAGAAAGAAGATATTTTAATAGGCACTGTACCTAAAAAAGACTGCCTAGTTGGCTAATTGACATTTTTATTTTCTACATGGATAGCCAGCACTGGAATAAAAATTCTAGCTTGGTTATATTGTCCCCTTTCTTTATACAGTTGATCAATACACGTATTTTTATGTGACTGCAATGTGACTGTAATAAAACTCCTGATTAATTTATTCAATTAATATCTCCTGGGTTTTTATGGGATACTTTTCTGCTCATGTTGCTATCTGGATGGAGACCCAGTATAGTTGAATTTCTCTTTCAAAATCAAAAATCACCTGTCATAAATAGGTACACCCCCAGACTGCCTGCCATCATGGCAGTACAAGGAGGAGAAAAGGTCTTGGCTCTGTGTAAGCATGGCTTAGCAATAACAAAAACATCTCTAAATTAACTCTATCCCAGCCAAAACCAGCACCACACCTCTACCTGAATATAGCAGGTCTGATAAAGGAAGTCTCTGTGTGGCCAAGGAAACACCCTTGTATTTCACTCCACTGAAATTTTATGATTCTTTTATTCACTTGGATGTGAAATTGGTAAACCTGCTGCCCTGTTCTCCACCAGCTTTGACATGATTGACTTTGACTTAATATTCCCAGATGAGGGTTGTTTTCTTCTCTTGATATAGTTCCCTTCCAAACCCTTGTCATTTTTCTTTTCCAATGTACCTTGATTTCTATATTATTGTCCTTATGTTAACCCTAGGACATGCAATGAACACTGAAAATGGATATGTTTGCGTTTGTAATTCCTTAAGATTTTCTAGCCTCTCCTAAAAATGAAAAGAACATGCTCTTGATCATAGAGGCTGATCTGTTGTGCAGGGAGCTGCCTCTCAGTGCTGTGCTGGCATTTTTGTGTAAAACTTCAAAGATTGAGACCCATCCTGTTGTTTAAAGGATATGGGGATCATATAACTTTTTTTTAAGTAAACAAAATATTACTCTTAAAAGCCATTGATAGATCTCCAATGAAACTTCCTTAATGGTGAAATTTTTAAATACCACCTTTTATTAAATATTTCTTCTTCTGCTGTTTTGTTTTTGATTTTGTAGTCCTGCATGCCTCTTGCCTTGCACACCTGGAGGAAGAGATGAGTACACAGCCCTGAAATAGAAGCTGAGCTATTTTGCTGTTTTATTTCAGCTGTGTTCTTCCCCAGCCTTTATGTTTTGGTTTCAGTTGAGTTGGTTTTTTTTTATTTTACATATGAATAATTATGGAAATCAAATTATATGTCCAAGATTTCCTGGGTACCCTATGACAGCAATGAGTTGTATCAGGTCAGTTGGCTCCTGGCCTCATCTTGGACTAATCACAACCATTCCTTCTAGCCCATGTCATCACTGAGATTGTTATTTCTATACAAACATAATTGTTCCTCAGCAACCAACCAACAAACCAAACAAGTTGTAAAGAAATTGAATTTTACTTATATCAGTAGCCTTGCTATCATGTTAAAAATTGTTCTCATTATTCTTCTTTCATGAAAAGTATTTGTAGAAATTTAGGATCGCTAAATAAGTTGGTCCACTCTATGTTTATTAGTCTTATTCTTCTTTTATTCTGTATTTTTTATGGTTGCATAACATTGCACTATTGGTTGGAGGGAAAAATCTGTTACTACATCTAAATCATCTTTGCCCATGATTCTAGCTTCCCTTCCAGAACTCTATTAATAATTTTTGTTTCCCATATGTACTTTTTGTTTCCCATATGCACATTTTTGCCTGAAGCAAACTATTCTCAGCATTTATTTTTGGTGTATGTCCAACATTACTGTAATCCAGTTACAGTTATTTGCTGGTAGAATATCAGCTAAACCTATTTCCTCCATTTTGTTATGCCTACTTAATATTTTAAAAAGAAAATTAGTGAGATTTTTCCACAAAAGTACTGGGTCAAACACAGTTCACATCGTGTATTGTACAATATTCAGTTTTGCTTTGTGCACCAGTTACTATCAAATTAGGATGACAGTTGGGCATGTGGATTTGAGCCATGTGTTAATCCGAGTTCATCCAGAGGTGCGTGCCATCCTCTCTAATACAATGGCTCAATTACAGTGGATGAAATTGCATTATCTTTTGAATCCATCTTACCATGTTGTCTGGCAATTAGTTGCACATATATACCCCATATTCAAGTGTTTTTGTTGCACATAGGCAGTGACAACCTTTAAAAAAATTGTTGAGAGTAAAATCATTTATTTATAGGATTTTTTCATTACAAATTTTGTAGTGTGCAATAGCCTAGAAATGTTGGGTAGGTTAAGGGTAAGTTAAATGGTGTCAAATTCTTTTGAAAAAAAAAATAAAACTTTTTCCACATTCTGATAACAGGCTGTTTCAAATATACTGTTTTAACAGTGTACACATAAGTGTTACAGTCAAGAGGATGCCTTTGCAGTTCTGCATTGTTCTGGTTGGGATGCAGTAAGGTTGCTAAAAGGTCATCTACTGCTTTAAAATATAGGATTGGGGGGGTTGTGATAGATATTTTAGTGCATTTTAGTGGTACAGATGACTTTAGGTGGCCTGCAGACTGTGTCTGGTCACAGAATGTGTAGATTCTTTCCACTCCTCAGCCCTGGTGTAGGTGTTGCTTGCCCTTATATATATAGTTTCAAGTGGCCTTTTTGAAATTTATATGTGAGGATTTTTTTTCTTTAATTCTGCAGTTATCCAGATTTCTCAAAATAGCTTTGAAAGATATATTAAAACTCTTTTTTTTTTTTCAATTCTGACTGGCATTTGAGAAAGATGGAATAGCATCAGTATATTTTGGCATGAACTAGGTAGCTTTCTATGTGACAAAAAGGCTGATAGTCTTTAGGTGATGGACGCTGTTAATACAGGTCAACAATGGTGGAAATGAAAACTGAATTTGACCTTGTTAATGTTTTGTCTGATATATATGGTATATAAATAAGTATGTTACAATTTTTTATATATGATATATAGCATCACTTAGTGGTGATATATATATTTCTTTTAATAGAGATAGTCCTGCTGGAAATGATGCAGTAATGACTTGAATTGTCTTCTGGTAGACAAGTTTTTGGGTGCTCATGGTTGAATTACCTTTGACCACTAGAGGAAAGCAGCTTTCTGGACAGCTCACAAACCTTCACTTCTTATGCTTGAGTATAATTATAAAAACATAGGTCCAATCTTTTGTATCTTTACATTTACTTTACATGCAGCAATGATTACCTGGTAGACTCCCTTATCTTAGACTTTTAAGTTCTGGCTTCCACATCTACACTTGCAATTCAGAAGTACATTAATATTTGTTTTTCAAATTTTCAGTTGGATTCTTGTTACGTGAGAGCATATGGTTCACAATTTTGTCTTTTCAGTGAAACTCTGAACAAACCTTGCATTATCACATCAGTTTAGTATAGCTGGGACAAGCACCTTGAATGAAAATACAGTTAAAACAGATGGAAGTTTCACATGTGGCAATTTGAATTACAATGTTGTCAAAATATTTCCTCCATTGTTAGAGCATTGCCATAATTTTTTTTTTATCAAGAATCACTGCCTGGTCTTATTGTTATGTATTTTAGCAATGTCTAAGCTTTGAGGAATTTTAAATTAGCAATTTTGGAGGAATTAAATTACTGAATCAAGTTTTTTGCACGAAAGCATTTGTAAAAATTAATTTATCTCACTTGAAATTATATTTGCAGATTGTCAAAGTTGTCTCTTTGAAATCCTTAAAAGTAGATTTGTTTTAGACTTTGGAGTGGTAAAACTATGTATATCACAAATCTATTTTAATATTTTGTGTACTTAAATCCTAGTTGTACACCACTAACGTATTCTATCACACAGTATTGTGTGATAGAATAATTGTTTTTAAAAATAAATTAGTTATTTTCTGTGGTTAAATGTATGTGAGATATGCTTAAGTTAAAATAAAATCTAAAAAGTCCATACATATATATGGGTCCAAGATCCACTGAGTCTTAAGGGCCTAAGGACCTATGTACCTGAGCCTGAAGAATACCCCTGAACCTCTCCAGATGCTTGGAATAATAAGCCCAAATTTATACACTTTACACCCCTGTCACTTCTATGAGCAAAAACTAAAAAGAAAATACTTACAAATAAAAATTTCGGGAAAATTCAAGGAAAAGAGATTGTATTAGTAAGAAAAACCGTAGAGGGGACTTACAGAAAACTCTGTACAGAAAGTTGTTGGCAAGCAACAAAGAATTTGTAAGGGGTGAAATACAGAGGAAAAAAATGATACATCAATCAGAATCTTGAAGACTTTACACAAGAATAAATATATTCGCATCTACATATATAAGATACTGGAGATTTGTTAATTTGTGGCATAAATTCTTTCGAGGTGGCTTTATTTTTAAATTCAGCCTCTTGCTCTCCCTGTTATGTTTACGCACATTGGCTTATACACATTAGCACATACCGACGTTCCTGCTGTGGTTTAGCATTTAGGGCAGATAACATTCCTCCCGAACTTGTCATTTGCATCTTCTGATGCAATTTTGTTGACAAGGTCTTTTCAGGCATGAAGGGAAAAAACCACTCCAGCGTCTGTTTGGATCATTGGCAAAGGAGTATCTTTTTCAGTACTTTGTCTAGATGCTATTTTCACCAGAAAGCACTTTGCCTGTAAAACTTATACATATAAATGTGCTTCAGCAGGGTGCCTGTGACTTGTGTCAGGGTCAGCTAGAAAAGAAACTAAATCTTCCTGAAAATTACAAGAGTGGTTTTGTCGGATTTTTTTTTTTTCTTCCCGTGGTTTGTCATCCAGAAAGGGATGCAGGCGTGCGTCCCAGCCACGCAGAGCATTGATTGCTTCTGCCTGCAGCGGGGATGCTGTCAAGTCTCTGCGCGAGTGGAGTCCGGTATTGACACAGAGCTGCCCAGCGCTGCCCAGCAGCAGCTCCCGCTGCTCCCTGCTCCCGCCATGCCCTGCCGCTAGCTGCTGCCAAGGGGCTGGACAGGCCCCGCCACAGGAGCTCACCTCTGCCAGGAGAAGCACTTCCATGCCAGGTGGCCAAAGGCAGCCCTGGGTGCGCCATGCACGCGCACCTTCCCAAGCAGCACAGCTGCGGCAGGGGGGCCGAGGGGTCGGACGGAGGCAGGAGTGTGCCTCCCGTCGCCAGGGATGCCCACTGCGCCTGCCGCTGGCACCAGCATCCTCCGGGCCTCCAGTATAGCTCTCAGGCGCTTGCCTCCTGGGGACCTGGCGGTGCCAACCAGAGCAGGAGCAAGTTTGTCCCTTTGTGGAACACAGTGCGGAAGAGCCCCCCTAAATCCCCAGCCAAGCCCCGGGGCAGCCCTGGGCAGTGGTGGGCAGAGTGCGCCTGTGCCCACGGCTGGGCCCCCCCGGTGCAGGTGAGCTGATTCTTCACTCTCCAAGCGACTTAGAGGATGCTCCAGGGAAAGAAAGTGAGGTTTGGTGGTGTCGACAACTTTTTGTGATATGTTTTGATGTGTGTTTAGTGGTTTATTCTGGAAATTTTATGTGCAAGTGCAAGCTGTTGGGTGGTGATCTCTGTGTTTGAATATTACTTCTCTGTCACCTGTGAAAATTGTGGGGTTCTCCTGGAAAGATTTTCTTGTTAAAGTGTTTTGGTTTGTGCCTCAAGGTTCTACATACTTTGTATTCTATTATGCTGTATAGTAATGATGTGTTTATCTCCCCTGTGTAATAGATTTTGCCTGCTTCTGTAAACAGCTTGTTTTCAAATATTGCATGAAGTTAAAAAAATATTTTAAATAGAGAACATGGGAGAGGGTTGTTAGATTTACTGATAAGAGAAAGTGTGACCTGTTTCTCCTCTTTGGAACTTCAAATGTAATTGAAATCTTTAATAAACATGAAATAGCTCTTTAGCTTTCTCAAATCTATAGATTTATATTTAATGTCAAGGCAGTGTAATGCATAGACCATGCAGGGTCTATGATGTGTACAAATACCTTGTAAGCAATGAGACTGAAAATGATCACACACCAGGTAACCCAGCACTGTGAAATAGAAATCACAGTGACACTCGTATGATGGTTAATATTAAAAAGCATTAACACTACCTGATACATGTTTTGATTTCTCCCTTAGAAAACTTTAAGCTCATTCAAATGCTTTTGTTACAATTTCACCCTAAAAACCAGAATTTATTGTTGAAATAAGTTTTTGAAATATATTTTTAGGTAGTATACACTAGAGTTTAGCTAGCCTCAGCTCACACTGAACCTGTGCACCCTCTCTAGAGATCAAATCAATTTTCATGGAAATGGTTTTAATATATTTTCACTGTACAGAAAAGCAATAAGGCAAAGTATTGTCAGATAATGTTGCTGTACTTTATCTTGTCTGATGGTCTAAAAACAGTGATCCTTTAGTGACTGAAAATGATTGTTATATATAAAAAGCTTCATTTTTTTTGCCTCTAATCTAGTATCAGGTGGAAAAACTAAGCTTTCTGTTATATTTTTGAGTGACCAAAATGTTGCATGTGATTACAGTAGATTTTATACATTTTTTTCATATACAAAGCACATATAGCCATTTTTGTTGGCATAAAGCCAATGTTAAAATAACATATAAAACACAGAATTGGACTTCGTTCCAATTTGAATTCTAAAAAGCTCTAAATATTTTCTTAGGCTCTGAAGATTTTTGATTTGGAAAAACCTTGAAGGAAAAAATACCTTCAAAGAAAGAGTTCCGTGGTTTTCAAAGGTATAGAATTTATAAAGAGAAAATGAAGGAACATTATTAAAAAAAATTAAAGGCCACTTCTAAAACTACTTTGATGTCTATGTTATAGATGTATTGTAAAGTTATTTCAGTATTTTCAGTGCCTTTCTAATTACATCCATATGTGTTTTGATAATGTGCAATTGTTCAGGTTTATGTACTTTTTTATATATAATTTAGAGCTCTGCTTTGTAAACTTTCTTTACTGTATGTTCTAAATGCCAACTACCTTATTTTGTTTAGGAAAGTCCCTTTTTTGGATTTTGACTATAAGTAATCAATTTACCATCAATCAAACTGATATTCTCTGTCTAGGGATGGACTGATGTACTTTGGAATACACTTGGTAGTTTCAGTGTCATAGAGTTGACAGATAACTGTTTCAAATAATCTATTTTTCTCTGTTCAAACCAAGCATTATACAAGCTATGGGAAGAAAGGGAAGAGTGTGTATGTGTGTATATACATTGTTGTATGTACATACACTTAGACAATCATTGTATCAATTATATTGCATAGAAGCAATAAGGGAAAACATTACAGAACTGCTCTTACTGATTCCCCTTACTTCAGGGATACAATTTGATGTCAGTAATGTTTTTTTGGGACATATGTTGACTGGGAAATCTCCCTTTCTTACTAAATTAAGGAGAAGTAGTGGAACAGTTAAATTCTCCTTTTTTTTTTTTTTTTTTAGGCCAGCAAATATATTTTAAATGTCTATCTGATGTGTAAATGTGATAATAAATAAGACACTGACAGTTTCAGAGGCGGAGGGTTTTTTTCCATAAACTTCTGTGAAGATTTTTCTTCTGATTTCCTTTTTTGGGAGACACTACTTTCTTCAAGCACAGGAAAGACATAACAGCTTGTAAAACTGCTTCCTGATCAGTACTGTAGTACCAAATATAATGCACAGGTCCTTCATTCCTAGAATCAGTGGATGTAGATGACAGCTCTCAATTCAGCATCTTGCCTTGGATTGATCCTCATGCTGCATTCATAGAAGTGAGATCACTGAAACATTGTGAGCAATCTGTGCAGCTGCCATGTAATAGACGTACAGAAGCGGAAATACAAAAGCTGTTAGCATGTTCCTTTGGAAGATGAGTGATATTGTTCTAATGATTCCTGTATCCGGTCCCACTGACTGACAGAGGACTCTGAAAAGTTTACAGCGTTCTGGGTAGCATTCAGATCTGATGCTCTCCCAGGAAAGCATCAGAAAACTTTATGCTTTTACATTCGTGTTTAACCTATTTCTTCTACCAAAACCAGGAACGCATTGTTTTTACTGAATTCATAGCATTTAGGTTATGTTTGGCATAAAAAGGAGGTCAAAATTTAGCCTTTGAGTCCTCTGTGTTGATTCCAGCAATTTTCTTAGTGATGTATGGAACACTCCTGGTAAGAAGTAACATGAAATGTGGCATAACAGCCTTCCCAGGGAAGTGGTGGAATCACCATCACTGGAGGTATTTAAAAGACACAGAGATGTGGTGCTTAGGGACATAGTCTAGTGGTGGGTAGGGCAGTATTAGGTTAGTGGTTGGACTCAATAATCTTAGAGGTCTTTTCCAATCTCCATGCTTCTGTGATTCTGTAATATTTGTTTGGAAATGCGTTTCCGTAGTGTAATGGCTGTTTATGTGACTGATGAATGGTATGCAATGAAAAGACCAGAAACTAAACATGCTGAGGCACATTAGGACTATCTCTGTAACATGAAGGGTCCTTTTTTTTTAAAAAAAAAAAGGAAAAAGAAAACCCCAGTGTCAGTCATGAGGCTTTGTACTCTACAGATTAAGGAATCTGGAGATGTGCCAGTCATTCCAGAGTTTCAAAAGTGTCAGAAGGGGTCATTGAGCCACCTCTGCCTTGACTGATACTGTAGCGTTGCTTTGTAAAGGCCACTGGGAGTAAAATAAAAGTGAATTTTCTTTTATTTTGTTTTGATATATAATATTCTTTCTGCTTCTAATAATGTATCAGGTCTTTCCATAGTGTTTTTGATAATACGTAATTTTTTGATTTAATGCATAAATAATATTTTTCATAATACATAATTTTAAGTGTCAGTGAAGACAGTTAAGAAATAGGCAGGGTTACACAGATCATGACAGTATTTGTGTGCAAGATGTTCCATATATTTTCATTTAAATACTGAAATGGATATATTATGTACTGTACTTACCAATGATAGTAATGATTTATAGTTTAACTACACGTTATTTGGCTCCTGCTGATTTTTCAGTCATAAATATGTTAATGCATAATTTGCATTTGTGGCACCATATTTAGAATTGCATTTAATTAAACCCGTGTTTCAAAGTTTCTCCTCCTAGATGCCTCAAGAAGCCAAGAACATTTTCTCCCCTTGATATATAATTGGCTTCTGGGATTTTCAGGGTGGGATGAAAGGGGGCATAGAAAGGGAATTGTAGAATTTGGACAGGGATTGTTTGTAGCATTGGTAATTGGCCAAAACTGCACAAGTGCTCTGATAGTCCTCCTGCTATTCATAAATTTCTCTAATACTTGTTTATTCACTTGTTTATTCTCTAAGACATGTTTATTCACCCGTGGGTAAACTGTTCATCATATTTGAAAACAGAGGGGCATTTCTCTAGGACCAGAGTGACAGAATCCGAAAGGATTCCAAACCTTTTTTTTCCCATCACTTTTCCCATATTCTGCTGTGTAATCCACTGCTAGGAATATCCAGGCATTTTCACCTAAGTATATCCTTACCATTACAGGAATTTACAACACAGGAAAGTCCTTGATTTTTCCTGTAGTACTCTGATGGCACAGGCCACACAATAGAATTTTAGTCTTCCTGTAAAGTTATATATTGCTGGATCTCTTTTGTGGCATGTCAACAGGATTGATAAACTGGATGCCCTCTGTACTAAAAGGAAAAAGGGGGAAAAAAAAGGATTTCCTTATGGCTTGCTTAATGTGATAGGAATAAGCCTTGATAAACCTGGTTGTGCTTTGTGTCTAATGCTCCACTGCATTTACATTAGGCATGAAAGGTGGGAAACCTTTATAGCAACTGAACAAGATGGCTTTGGTCTAATCCAAATAGAAGCAATGAAGGATGATGCCTGACAGTTTCTAGCTGGACACTGAGCAATGGCTCAGATTGAGAACGAATTGGTCTCAGCTGTTTTGGCGTGACTTGAAGGTACAAGCTGAAAATTGATTTCTCTTTTGGAAATGACTATCCCTACTGTTCTGGGGTATGAAAACATCAGACTTCTCTCCAAAAAAAACAAAAACCAAAAAACGGGGGGGTTCTAGTTGTAGTAATGACCAGATTCACAGAGTTTGACAGTTTAGCTCTCTGTTTCCTCATGACTGCATGTGGCTTTTGGATGAAGGATAATAAAAATAAAGCCAAAAAAGTAAAAAAAATAATTACAGATTCAATTACTTTGCTTTTAAGAACTGTGTTTGTTTTGAAATAAGCCGTAGATTGTAACAATAGTGTTTATAAATTTAATAACATATATCCATTTACTTTTTTGTATATTTTATAAATTACTGCAGTTAATCAGATTAATTGTCTCAATAATGGCCTAATTTCAAAATCTCCCATCATTCTGGGAGTTAAAAATAAAGGAATGAAACAGGAATTCTTTATGTATTCAAAATACAGGTTCTGTAATATCTGAAATGAATATCAGAAAAACAAACAAAATAATCCTTTTTGTAAATTCCAGTTCTTTCTTTTAAGTCACAGGAGCCAGCTATGTGACTTACTGTGTGACAGTACAAGATCCAATTTAGCAAAGTAACATCTGGTTTTGGTTTAGATATAGCGTGCTTTTAATACAGGGTTTTACCTTTTTAAGTATTTGTACAAGGAGAAGCAGGTTACTTCAGCAGGTGAAATTGTTAATATAATTGGTCAAACGGAACATCAGACAAATTATTTTCATTATGCATTCCAAATGACAGCAGAATGGCGAAGTGTAATAGGATTCCTGTAACTGACACCCTAGAGAAACTATGCTGCACCCAGATGTGAAATCAGTTCATACTGAACTGCTATTTGTTGCATTTATGATCACAGAACATTTTCCTATTTATCCGTGTGCTGGTTTGTCCAAGTTTTGATGTTGCGACCATCACTCACCTGGGAGCTGAACCCATTAATATTAATTGAAAATGTGAGTAAGGTCTAAGCTCTTTTTTACTTTGCGTCATTCTGTAGGGTCTACTTTGTGCGGGGGGCGGGGAGGAGGGGGAAGGTGTTTGAGAGACAAAAAGGTGTTTGAGAGGCCTATTTCATGGCCCAGTTGATGTCCACTAGCGCAGCTTCTAGTGCCAGCACAAGGCTGAGTGCAGAAGCATGTGACTAGGGACATGTCCCAGAAGATAGTGCACAGCTTCCTAGTCCAAAGGTAGTCACACTTAATGTGCAATCTGATGTGTGCAGTTTGGTTTTGACAGTACAACAGTGCTTGGGGACATACCTGTGCTAAGTGCAGAAACTTGTATCAAGCTCTTTGCTACCTCCAAGAATTCCGAGATAATAACGTTTCACTTAGGAAGTGGAGAGTTCTGAGGACACCTTGTTGCCTTCCTTCCTATTCTCACTTTCTGCTCAGCAGACATCTGGGTTCTATCAAAATCTGTCCATCTTGCAGTCATGAGTACATAAGTCACTTGTCATGGCTCTGTGAGTCTGCAGTTGGGCACACAGGATCGAACAGCCAGACGATACTTTGGAAGAAAAAAAATCTCCAAATCCTTATCGAGATATTCAACAAGAAGGTAGTAAAAATATCAGATTCTAGTCTTGTATTCAGTCTGGGGCCGATGCTGCCACATTTGCTATTGTGTTCTCAACGATCTCTTTACCATCATAAATTTAGAGGTTGGCACCTTATACATGCTTCTATTGTATTATTTTTCAACAGTTGACTTCTCAAACACAACTTTTCAATGCAATGTTAGTAAGACATAAGTTAGAAAACAAAAAAACACTAATCAACTTCAGCAATTAAAACTTACACTATATAGTACTAAAATATTCATCTTCAAAGAGTATGACTCCGGCTCTGTGTAGCAGTTTTGTGGCTAGCTGGTATTTCTGCTCTATTCATAAAATATCTCACTCCTATGATATGAATTCTTTTCAAATTTTTAATTGTATGTTTAAACATAGAAAAAGGGTAACATTGAATGTGCACATTTAGAGTATACAAGACCTTTATACATTCATGCTGAAATGCATGTAATGTTTTAATACATTTATAGGTAAATTATAGTCTTTTATGCAATTAAGCACAAACCAAAGCAGAACAGATATTCAGGTCACATTTTATAATAATGGGCAAAACAAGGATTTTGTTTAGTTTTGTTTTGTTTTTTATTCCTAGTATATGGAGTTAAAAATAATGGAGTTTAAACATAAAAGACCTAAGCAGTTTGATCAGCATCATGTTTCCTCAATAGACACCTATCTCTTTATCTTATCAGAACTTAGTGCACAGCTCCTAGTGCTAGGAGTGATTATAGTACGTTCCTCTGTACTTCTTTCTGATATACAGAAAAAACATATATGGAAGTAAAGCCAAACTGTTAAACATGACTATCCATAAAATGTGAGTGAAATCCAGGTTCCACTGCAGCTTATTAATATATTTTTCTTTCTATTTATCCTGCTAATTTGTGCATTTGTATATGAAATATATGAAAACATTTTGCAGTAATTAAAATCATTCAGTTATTGACAACTATATATCCTCAGTGCTCAGTGATTTCATTAATACTTTTTAGCATTGCACGTTCAGAGCAGAACAACAGTATCAGGAAACTGGTTATTGGTAGAAATTGCCTGCAAGTGAATAACTAATAAAACCTGGCTAGAGATGTAGTCATGGTAAATCTGGGGAGGAGATGAGAAAGTGATGGGAGAAGAGGATGCCAGGTCTTTATACTTTGAAGGAATCTAAGTTTTGGAAACACTCATATGCACATCTACTGAAAGTATTAATCATGGAATCATAGAATAGTTTAGGTTGGAAGAGACCTTCAAAGGTCATCTGGTCCAACCCTCTGCAGTGAGCAGGGACATCTTCAACTAGATGAGGTTGCTCAGAGCCCTGTCCAGCATGACCTTGAATGTTTCCAGAGCATCCACCACATCTTTGGGTGACCTGTGCCAGTGTTTTACCGCCCTCACTGTAAAAAAATTCGTTATATCTAACCTAAATCTACCCTCTTTTAGTTTATAGAATCACAGAATATGCTGAGTTGGAAGAATTATTGAGTCCAACTCTTAGCACTGCACAGGATCAAGAGTCATTAAACCTATTACCCTTTGTCCTACTGCTACAAGCCCTGTTAAAAAGTTTGTCTCCATGTTTCTTATAAGCCCACATCAAAGGCCCCAATGAGTTTTCCCTGGAGCCTTCTGTTGTCCAGGCTGCAAGAGCCCAACTCTCTCCAGCTGTCCTCACAGGAGGTGTTCCAGCCCTCTGATCATCTTTGTGATCCTCCTCTGGACTCACTTCATAAGGTCCATGTCTTTCTTGTGCTGAGGATGGTAGACCTGGGTGTAATGCACCAGATGGGATCTCATGAGAGTGGAGTGGAGAGAAAGAACCACTTCCCTCAACCTGCTGGTCATACTTAGAATCATAAAATTATAGAATATCTTAAGCTGGAAGGGACCTACAAGGATCACTGAATCCAGCTCCTGGTCCTGCACAGAACCACCCCAAGAAACACACCATCTGCCTGAGAATGTTGTGCAAATAATTCTTGAATTCTGTCAGGCTTATTGTCATGATGAATTCCCTGGGAACTCTGTTCCAGTGCCCAACCACTCTTTGGATGAAGTTCCCTTGCATCCTGTCACTGGTCACTAGAGACAAGAGATCAGTGCCTGCCCCTCCACTCCCCTCGTGAGGAAGCTGTAGACCACTATGAGGTCTCCCCTCAGTCTCCTCCAGGCTGAACAAACCAGGTGACCTCAGACTCATATGTCTTCTCCTCTAGGCCCTTCACCATCTTTGTAGTCTGTCTTTTGATGCTCCCTAATAGCTCCTTTTGATGCGGTCCAGGATACGGTTTTCTTTCTGGGCTGCAAGCACTCATTGCCTTTCATCCACCAGTTCCTTCAGACCCTTGTTGGCAGGGCTGCTCTTAATCCATTTCATCCCCTAAACTGTATTGAAATCAGGTGTTGCCCTGATCCAGGTACAAGACATTGAACTTGGCCTTGTTGAACCTCATGACATTCCAGTGGGCCCATAGGGCATTTCTGAAAAACCTGGCCCAGAGGATTTACAGCAACTTGGAAAAAATGTATACGTTCCTGTAATTATTATTACAATTTTTAATAAATATTATTTAAAACTTTAATTTTTTTAAGACTTGAAACCCTACAGATGCATGAGGAGGAGCAAGACCAGATTGTTGCAGCTTGATTTGACTGTAACATACTTTTTCTCTATTGTGCTACATGTACATTTACTACACATAACAAGCAGAGTCATGATATACTGCACTTGCCTCTGGGGCAGTTATTAGCTTGCTCAGCCACCGCAAGTATAAAAGTAGAAGCAATCTGATCACTTATGCAGGCATAAATCTGCAAAAATATTGTCTCTTGTAGTTCTTTTTTTCTTTAAGTTGTCATGGCAGTATTCTCAGTGGATCTTCTCTTTTTACTAAGATGTGTTTAAATCTATGTAGTCAGCAAAAACCTGGAATTCACACGTTACTTTTCAAATAATTCGTGCTGAAAATTGAGGTGATTACTCCCTAGTTATTTTGGTTTTAAGCACTGGTTGCTGTCTATCAGCTAAACTAATTCATATACCAAGAAATAAAACATCACGTTAATCATACAGAGTACAGAAAGGAATGAATCAGCTCTTTGTAGTGGATGAAAATGCAGAATTGCAGAAATGTTTTGCTGGATGCACAAAACCTAAAAACTCTTCAGATTCATAAGTCTTGGATTCTTGTATCTTCTGATCGTAGGCCTTGTCACATCTAACCGAAAGGTTGCCTTTTGCTCATTTTATGTAATGCACTTTCAAAACACATGTAGGTACTGGGGAAATTTAGTATCTGTTTTCCTTCTCACCTTTGCTCCCTTCTGTCCTCTTTTTTAAGAGTTCTATTACTTCTACATTATTTTTCAAAACAACTCATCTGTATTTTCACATTTTTGAATGGTTGCCAAAACAGCAGTGGAATTACTGGGTTTACCTGTATGCTCTTTGTCTTGTTTCCAGATGGAAGTCTTTTTTCTTGTGGTTCACTTGCCAGCATTTGTCCTCAGGTGATAATAACCTTAATGTACTTTCTGCCAGTTTCTATTTCATCATGTTACCTCTTGTACTTGAAGGTTCAGCAAATCTGACAAACCAGCAAAATGCAAAAGACAACGGAACTGCCACAGCAGAAACATTTCATGGCAAGAGGATAAGGGGTAGAGGAGCTAGGTTTTGGTGTTATTAATAGCAAAAGCAATAATAAAACTACAAAGCTGTAGGAAACTCTTTTTGCAGTCTGAAGTATTAGTTGGTGTTCAATAAACAACCAGGGGCAGAAGAGGTGATGAAAGCAAAATTGATCCTGTTTGTTTTCTCCAGATGTCACTTACTGCCTGATGTCTTGACATTTCTTAAAGTACTTCTGAAAGAACAGCTATATGATTCTTTTGTTCTCTGATACATTTGTGAGTTAGGTCAATGTTCATTTCATTTCAGACTGGGAAGGTTGAGGCCTGGAGGTTGACAAACATTTGTTGTGGATTGTACATAGAACAGAGGGGGGCCTTAATTTTAAACCCCTTTATCTGAGCTTAGTCCTATAGGCAACAGTTGGACTGAACCTACCTGCACCATTTGTTGAAGGAGTGTAAGTTTTAACTGATTTATGCTGGTTTTGGTTAACCCATATATCTGGAAGGGCATATGGAATCTTTTCTCATTGGACATTTATGGGTCCTTGCTGCTTGTGGCCACCATTGAGGGGTAGCATCAAGCTCAGTCCCCTTTCTGGGAATCTCAGTGACTTCCTGGATCCATGAGCCATGTGTATGTTGATAGGATTTCTGTCTTTTTGATGTTAGTAGTTCTTTGTGTTACTGAAGAAAGATGCAATGGGTAGTGAGTTCTTTGTTGCAGTGGGTGAGTTTGCATCAGCTCATTCAATCTATAAGAAACTTCAGCTAAAGGAAGGGCTATACTCTTGGGGTGATACACGTATTGACTTGGAGATACAAAGCAATCACCTAACCAGCACTACTTCAAGGTTTTCTGTCAGTACAATATGGTTGTTTCAGCAGTTTGAGCTGACCTCATTGCTAGGGTGTTGTACTGAACTGGACAACCTCATTTGACCAGTTCTCGTACTACTAAATTGATAAAATTGGAGTAAGAGGAGAAAATACTGAAGATGTAAGAACAAAGCAATGGCAAAAAAAAGTCATTAACTTCTTAAACAATATTATTCATTGGGGACTTCTCAAAAACAGAAGTTCAATAAGAAGCCATTGTTGTGACTCACAGTTTAACACAGGGCTTAACACTGTTCCTCAAGTACATTGATACAGTCTGTGTTGCTGGGACTTTGCATTTTGGCAATATTTTGAATGCTAAAGTCAACCCAAAAATTAAGTACCCTTCTGAACTAGAAAAGTAGTAGTCTATCCTGCAGTTGTTTGTTTGTTTGTTTGTTTTTTTAAGTCATACTATTGTCTTTTCCATTTCTATGTAAAAGTAAAGAAAAACAAGAAAAATCCTTTAAAATCCTTCTCATATGGAATTGCCAGGATTTAAAAGAAATAAAATTAGGATGTTTTCAAAGTTGAATATATCAAATGTCTAGAAAATGCTATTCCTGTATTTGTTTATAATTTTAAATTTGTCTTGTAACCACTGTAAAAAAAAAAAGTGGCAGATAAGACGAGGAAAGAAAATTACATTTTTGTAGATATCTTGCAGTCAAATTCAATCCAACAAAGGAGTTTAGAGGCCACAAAAGTAAAAGTTAATTGCTGGAATGATTGATCTTTACTACAGTACTAGAGGGAAAAGTAGGGTTTCAGTTGATCTCAAAGTATTATAAAGCAGTATTACTGCCTCTGATTATTAGATGCAAAAGTTCAGACATTGTGATGCAGGAGTTTAGGACTGGGACTTAGCCATCACTATTCTATCCTTACTTTCCTTTGACTGAAAATTCAGTAAGAGTAACTAGCAGACTTAAACAGCCCACATATTTCTACAACCATGTCATGGTTTGAGAGCTTCAGGGGGAAAACCTGGTTCAAACCACTACAAACCATAAATAAATAAACCTGTACGTAAAATTGCATGGCTATGTTGTACTTATTCTTCTAATGTAAAATATTTCCCAAATCAACTTCTCAGATATCTCTGTGCTTTGTTCCTAATGTATTAGAGGTTTGTAAACAACTCATTGACAAAACTCCAATGAAGCTTTATAGAAGCTATTTGCTACTTAAATTTATTTTAAAAATTAAACATGTTAGTGTTTCATAGGAAGGCAGTAATCCAGTTGGAAAGGTTTAAAAAGGTGAGGTACAGTTAAGCAATTTCTAAAATTCTCTGCTGGAGACATAGTGGGCTATTCCCAGCTGATCTGTTATATCACCTTATAAAATGTAATCTTGCTGGTTGAATTATTTAACATTTACTTGATTGACAGCAGTACCTGTTTTCATAGAAATAAATATGTGTTATAAATGGCATTACACATATAAGTGATAAGGGAACATGGAATACTATTTTTCCTATAAAACATAAAGGCAAAACTGGGAGAGTTCTGTCTTTATGTATAAACTGTATGAGCTTTTATATGATGTAGTTATATCACCTTTTGTGATACTTTGATCTTTATACCATATGAGTTCTTTATTAATGTTTTATCATCGCTGTCTTAATCTGAGGTATTACATATCTGTAGTGGTTTTTCAGAGATACTGGAAAATCTTCAGGTATTCCATAAGATAATTTTTTAAAATATGATTGAAAATCTCTTGAAAGGTGCTTTACTTGGAGGACTGGTAGATAAAGTTGTGGTAAGTTGGCACCAGCTGGCAGCACCCACACAACCACTCGCTCACTGCCCCGGCAGCAGGGAGAAAATTGGAAGGATGAGAGTAAGAAAGTGCATGTACTGAAATCTGCAGCTCTGGTCCTGTTGTTCCCTCATTCTCTCCTCCTTGGCACTTTCTGTCCTTTATTAAATATGTTTTCACAGAGGTGCCATCAGCTTGGCTGAAGGGCTCAGCTATGTCTGTCACAGTCCATTTGGATGTCTCAAATTTACAGAATAAGGTACTTTGTAAATTAAACGTTATTTTATGAGCTCATTAAGAAACACAACAAAAAACCTAGTTGCAACCATTTTCACAATAAGCGATCCCTGTTCTGTCCTAAAAGATAATGGTTTAAACATTAGTTACTCAAATCAATGAAGAATTGGCTAATTATTTATACTCTCACTTTTCATGTCTTCTACTTTTCTTAGAAGCCAATGATACTGATCATGTTGATCCAGGGAAACCTTATAGTACATTTAAGTATCTAAAGGGGCTACAAAAGAGCTGGATAGGGACATTTTACAGGGGTGTGTAGTGACAGGACGTGGGGTAATTGCTTTAAACTTGCTTTAGGCTGAGAGTAGGTTTAAATGGATACGAGGAAGAAATCCTTCACTGTGAGGGTGGTTAGACATTGAAACAGGTTTCCCAGAGAAGCTGTGGATGCCCCATCCCTGGAGGTGTTCAAGGTCAACTTGGATCAGACTCTGAGCAATCTAGTCTAATGGAAGGTGTCTAGTGGAAGGGGGTCAGAATTAGATGATCTTTAAGCTTTCTTCCAACCCAAACCATTCTAGGATTCTATGAGCTGATGCAGACAACTGTACTGTGTGAAACTAAAGGTTTATTCAAGCTGTTATACCAAATAATGTGCTAAGTGTGATGGAAGGAGTTTTAAGGGAAAGGAAAAGCAGCCTGCTCCTGGGTGTATATAGTTCACGTATTTCAGAATTGCCACTAAATGAACATGTTCATTTGGTCAAATAAGATATTTTCTGAAATATGCTTAGCAGGGATATTGCATTTTAGTTAATGCTGAAGTATTGATATAACGTTTAAATTAATGTAGGATTTTCTTATTAGCCAGCACAATAGTAGGTACAGTGGTGGAGGGGAGAAGCAGCATTTGATCTTCCTTTCCTCATCTCCACTCTGTAAAACTGCATAGGTTTTGTTGCAAAGTCTTCTTTGGGTCTTTTCATTAATTGGTTTTCTTAAAAAAAAAAAAATAGCCATTTTTATCTTAGGGTGAAATCCTTTTCTTTCTTTCTTTTTTTAAAGAATCTGTTCATCCAAAAGGTATTTATGCTGCCTTATGTTTTATGGCTTTCATGTTTTTTGAAATACTTTATTCTAAACTAGGCAAACCTGTAGGATTTTTTAATGCTGTCTTTATTTTCTTTTTTTTAATCAGTGTTATTTTCTAAACTTTGTTCAATATGACAATTATTTTGGTCCTTCTGACATTGTTTTTCAATTAAATTTGGCCATGAATGTTTGAAGTCCTAAAATGAACTGTTAGTAAGAGACAAAACAAAAAAGTTTAATACACAGGAAATTACATACTGTTTAAGGCCATTTGTTTCCTTGTCCCTTATACTGGGAGTTTTCATTTTCTCTCTTCTCACCTCTTCTTCACAAATAATTACTTCCTACTTCCTTTTGGACATCCATTTTTATGAGAAGGTGACAAATTGGAGAATATAAAAGTTGTTATTTCCAGTATTTCATCCTTCATACCTGATATTTCCATTTCATCATGACTATGTGGCAACTCTGACATTCGGATTTGCTTCAGAGCTTCTTCAGCAAAAGATGACATCTAGTTCCAGAAAATATGTGTCATGTCAGTCTTTGTGTGACTTTTCTGAGCAGACAGCCTACATATATGCTATATCCTTCTCCCAAAAAGACATTGTCGCTCAAATCCTGACCTTATTGAAACCTTCAAGATTTCTGTGGGCTCTGGATTTTACCACTGGGTAAAACAGACATGTCTTTCCTCTGAAGGATGGAAGCCCTTTGATTTCTACAGTACCACCCATAAGTGGAGGGAATATAAACCTGAACAGGTAAAGGGAGCTCTCAGCTGTACTTTAGAAATGGAGGTTGGAATTGCATCTTTTGGGAGAGATAAGAAATCATCTATCGGCTATCCCGTGGTTATTAGGGTAGTTTTCTAGGATTTAGTCACATTAAATGAATCCTTGTAGGTTGCAGGTTGATTCTTATGATTTGTCACCTAAAGTCCTTTTAATACTTTTTCTCACCAATTCTGTATTCAGTTCCTTTCAAAATTTCTCCCTTTTCATGAAAATATTTCGGCTGTGACTTTAAGGAGGTCTGAGATTTGGGTGCTTGCTGCACCAGAATAAAAATATAGAGAGGTCTCCTGAGTTCTACTGAGGGAAACAAGCTGTAAACAGTTTAGTCCAAAGTAACACAAAGGGAACACTTTAATTTTCACACATATATTTTCACTTCTGAGTAGTGGAACACAATCTAGTTAGGCAGTTGCACGATTGTCCCAAAGTGAAACAGCTGTCTCGGCTCTAATCTTGCCCTCTTATTCTTCCAATGAGGCTTTTTGATTAACTTTTTATTCTTAGGATAGCAATTTGTACCAAGGATCTAATTAGAACTTTATGTAACACAGCCAAAGTCCTCCTTTTGCAAGTCTGTCTCACCTCAGTCCTGCTAATCTTGCAGCTTTCAGTATGGAGCATTCTGAAATATCTGATATTTCAAGCTATCTCCTCTGGTTGAAAACAATTTCATCTATTGAGAATCGGGAGCAGGGTTCATTTGATTCTTTTGTCTCGGTAAGGAAAACTGTAACATATCTTTAAAATAAGGCATATTTTCAAAATTTAAGTTCTGAGGGTTAGGCTTCTTTTGGGGGGAAAATGGCTTAAACTGAATTCTGTTGAGCTGAATGAACTCAGATCTCTGACCATAGGTCTCCTGTGTTTCTTTCTGATAAAAGGATGATGGATAAAGAACTGCCTTTTATAAAAAAGCTGGTGTTTCTGGGGAGAGAATGTATAGTTCTATATACCTGGAGTTAAGAGATAGTGACAATATTTCAATTTTATCATTACTTTAATGATAAAGAAAAGAGAGAGCTACATTAAAAAAAACTTGAAATTGAGACATAGCTTTTAAATGAAGCAGTATTTATCAATTGTATATAACTATATAAATAGTACAGTAGTATGATATTGTGTATCATGTATAAAATAAAACAATTAAATAAATGATCTCTTCTATGTTTACATCAATATGTGTTACTAATTTTAATTCAAAATATTTTGAAAAAACAATTTATTTATATTAGTGTCATGTGCACTGGAAATATTTTAATAGCAGATGCAGGATGATGCTTCTGGTGACAGGGTTAGGTAAGCTAGGTGGAATGTGCTAGAAAGAAAAGAAGAGGGTATCTTTCTTCCATGTATCTTCATTTCATGTGAAATATAAATTTAATGGGATTATTTTTAAATGAAAATATGCTAATATTTTGTAAAAGATACATATATCTAAACTGTCAAGTATGTTATCAACAATCTGAAGAATTATTCAGTTCTAACTGTATCAGATCACTATTGAGCTAATAAGTGAGCAAAAGTGTCTTCAATATCAGATGGGCTGATAACAAAAGATGCTCGACCCCCTGTTTGTGCATGAGTAGAGAGCTTATACTGTAATCAAATAAGACATTTCAAAATGTCTCACAAAGCTTATAGTAGCATGTGAAGGATGGGCTGACTTTAACTTTGGAGTCTCTTGATTTCTCCTTGTTACGGCTGCCCTAAAAAACTTTGTGCTTCCCACAGATTCTGTGTTCTTCTTGCTATAATATTTTCTATGTCATTTTTCTCCCATTCCTCTGAAGCACACGATGTTCCCATTTCTTGTCCTCCCAGCCAAACATTTATTTAGTATCAGGGTCAGGTCTGCAGTGGGGTTTTATATGTTTAGTACTCAGAATTGGTACACCTGCCTGTGAAGTTGGTTAGCTTTTGGAAAGGACCATCACATTAGTGTTAATTTTCCCCAGACGTCCTATGGCGAAAGTCAGGATTTACAACAGGCTGAGAATGGTAAATGTGATATTTCTGGCAGGCATCATGATTTACTGGATGAGGGGGATATTTTCTTTTGGAGGGTGGGATTGGTGCCTAAAAGATAGGGTAGGAGGAGACTGGATCTGTCCAAAGGGTTCTGGGGAAAGGCTGCCTCATGTCTGAATGTCAGTTTCTTGGAATAGATGTTGAACTGGTTTTGAGGTTGAAACACTGCTGTACAATCGCAAGAGAAATCTGAGTTCCTGAAGCTGAATATTTTTAAGACTGCGCTCTTTGATTCCTGTATTCTACTTACCTCCTGCCGTAAGCAGACAGCTCTGTTTATGTTACTAAATGCTATGCTTAGTCCTTTTACAGGTGTTGTCTCCTAGCACCTGGTGTATAGTGCATAACTTCCACTGCTTTTTTTGTCAGGAAATCTTTTCTTTTTTTCCTAACAGTAATCAGAGCTTATTTCTGAAAGTCCTTTCCTGGAGCTTTTCCATTAAAAAAAGAGAAACAAACCACCATCATATCAGAGACAGAGGACATAACCAGGAGCTGCTTACTGTTGTTATTATTGCTGTTATTACTATAGGAAGAGGTTGCCTTGATGTTATGAACCATTTAATGTTCCAGTGTTTTCGGGGATCATGTTAAATTCATGAAGGGTTGCTGTGACATTTGAAGTTCCCCTAATTGATCTTGGTAGATCAGTTCTGACGATTTTTAGGTTTTGTTTCTCTGTGATTGTTACATCTATTGTTCGATACAGTGACAGGGAAAGGTCAATGTTGTGTTGTGTACAAGGAAGGTTTGTGGGATAAGTGGCTTTTAATTATACACATTCACACAGCAAATCCAGAGAGCACAGAGCTTTCCTAGTCTTGTCTGGATCACCACTAATAATGTGTACAAATAGCAGCATCTTAAATGTTTGTGTTTTACAAAGCAGAAAATATGTCTTTATATCTGTAACTAAAAGGCATCTTATCATCTAAGAACAGTCATGTTTCAAAGTGGTGACCTGTGTTACTTTTTTGCCTGCCTCATAGAAAAAGGGCCATGTTACTTGCTGCTAGATAAGTCCCCGTTAAAATTGCGACCATCTCTTTTAATTCAGTTTAAGATAATTTTTTACTCAGTGTTTCTTTATCCAATCCTAGCCAAAATAACACTGTTCAGAAATGACAGAATGCTAAAATGTAACGATGGGGAAAGACCTCATAGGTCACATCACCCATCTGTCAGAATGTGAATACTACCTATGGAATGTATTTCAGTGCTTAGTATAAGTTTATACAAGGGCAACAAGGCTTTGATGTCTCCTCTAGAGAGACTATACTATAGTTTGTTGAATTTGCCACACAGTTATATCTGTGTATAAAATCTTCTTGGCTACCCTTCACAGGAAACTGAAAAATATTCCCATGTTAAAATTAGCAAAATATTTGTTGAAAAGGATGCAAGTATAATTTTCCCTATATGGATTGTTTTTCAGCATCATTCATAACACCACAGATTTGTTGGGCTTTTTTTACATTTCTTCCTTTTGCTTTTAGTTCAGCTTCTGAAGTCTGTGTTTTTAGTATTGATTCACCTATTTGCACCTATAATCTAATTGTTTTAAGTTCACAAGACTGCATTTCCCTTGATTATTTCTCAACAGGAATTGCCTTCTCTTTTTTCCAGGCCTATAATTTTGATTCAAGTAAGGTGTATTTTTAAGGTCCGGTACAACTTCTTTGAAAGACTGTTGGTCCTGCTGTACTCTCCAATCATGTTGATTGTGTTTCTCAGACTTACAATAACCCCTGGCACTTTCTTTACTTAAGCCATGACTCTATATAGAGCTCCTTTTGTGGTGCTGTTACTTCTCAAGTTCAGTCCCTTTACATGGTTTCATTATTCTTCAAACTTATCATGCCATGTTGTGTTGATTTTGTGTTTTGAAATTTTTTGCTTAATGCTATTTCTAAGAATTAAGAGGTCAACAGCAACACATTTTAGTAGACTATATGTTAGGAGAGGAAGGTGTAGCTTTCCTTCTCCGTGGAAAGCTCTCAATAGAGGATATGTAAGGATATATATAAAAGAATAATCAGTTGCTACTTTATGTGTTTCTGTTTTTCCACAATAACTTTCCTTGTGGCTGTAGCACTGCTTCCACTTCTTTTTTTATTGAGAGACTTTATTGTGGCCTTGCAGTACTTGAAAGGGTCCTATAAGAAGGATGGGAACAGACTTTTTAACAGGGCCTTTTGTGATAGGGCAAGGGCTAATGGGTTTAAATTAAAAGATGATTGATTTAGATTAGATATAAGAAAGAAGTTTTTCACAATCATGGTGGTAAAATACTGGCACAGGTTACCTGGAGAGGTGGTGGATGCCCCATCTCTGGAAATGTTCAAAGTCAGGTTGGATGGGGTTCTGAGTAACCTGATCTAGTTGAAGATGTCCCTGCTCATTGCAGGGGGGCCTAGATGGAGATTAAACATTGGTTGGCAAGCCCTATAGTAAAGTACTAAATAAGTGTAATTCATGTAACAGAGCATCTCCATTGAGAAATGCATTTTATGCCACACAAGGTTAAACCATGTAAAACAGCTGATTCCCCCTCAGCCCTGGGTAGCTGCACTTCACATATGAATGTTTCTTATATTTTGAACTGATGTACTGTGGGTGCAGGGGTCCTGCAGTGATTTAGGGTTTGAAACAGGCTGTCAGCAAGCGATATATTTGGAATTATTTTGTTAATTTTATTCATCATGTAATGATTCTGGGACATAAAGGGACACTTTGGGACATCAATTAAAACTTCTCCAGAGGACGTTAGGTTAGAAACTTACTTTCTCTGACATAAAAATCAAAACATTCTTTGCTCCAGCACAGATGAACTCAATTTTGAGTTTATTGCAGATATTCAAAATTGAGTTTATTTCTTCAAGATCTTCCTATATAGTTAAATATGTATTAATTCAGTGAAAGCATTTGACAAAATAGCTTTGCCTCTGTATATACTTAGTCAGAATCCATGAGTTATTTTGTTGGATTTTATGAACCACAGTAATCCCCTGCTCTTCTTGTGGCCAATTCAGTGCTGAAACAAGTTCAGTGGCGATTTTGTTATTTGTACTATTAGAACTTTTCCAAAACTTTCTCTTTCTTTTGTATTTCTTATTCTTTTCTCTCTATGGAGAATTTTAGCTGTGGCACCAGTAAGTCTTGTTGTCTTCTGCTATTGCGAGCAGAGTCGATCAGTCTTTGGCACTGATTCCATTCTTTCTGGGCTGCTGTTTACAGTGCTCAATGTAATGGATTAGTTCCTAACAGCATGTGTTTCATTCTTTGAAATTTATGTTCTGATAAACCTCTTGAACAGCTACTGAATTCTGTTAAAGTAATTCCCCTATTTCACATTTAGTTTTGCATTCTCTTTTTTTTCTTCTCTTCATCTGCATTGTAATTTTTAGTCTATTAGTTTCTGTGGTTTTGAGGCTGGTTATAAAACCTCCACACAGAAATAAATGTTAAGCTCAAACTTCAGGTATTTCAGGATGTAGAAAGGTAATGGAATAAGATACTGGATAACTTCTCTGTAGGCTTGGTGTACCATGATTTTAAAAGCAAAAAGTTATATGGTGGGGTCAGCCTTTGCTTTTGAAGAGAAAGGAGGGAAAGCCAAAAATGAGAAAATACCATAATTAAGGTTGCAAGTGCAGTCCAGATCAAGCCCTTCCATCATTTGTGTTGGGATCACACGTGCATTTGTTTTCCCTCTGGCCCCACTCAGCATTTGGAGAAAGTGTCGGAGTATTTGTAGGTGTGGCTTAGTGGTGGCCTTGGCAGTGCTGGGTTAACATTTGGACTTGACGACCTTAGAGGTCTTTTCCAGCCTAAATGACTTTATGATTCTATGAAAGAATGGCTATAGTTTTTTGCTTTGCTTTTGTTTTTCTCTCTTGGGAAGGAGTTTTATCTTTGTGCACACCAAGGCTGAAAGAAAAAAGGAAAAAAGAAACATGCAGCTGGGTTAAATAGGATGCCTAAAATCACAGAATCATAGAATATTCTGAGTTGGAAGATACCCTAAAGAATCATCAAACCCAGCTCCTAGCCCTGCACAAGACATCCCCAAGAATCTCACCATGTGCCTGAGAGCACTGTCCAAATGCTTCTTGAACTCTATCAGGCTTGGTGCTGTGACCACTTCCCTGGGGAGCCTGTTCCAGTGTCCAGCCACCCTCTGGGTGAAGAAACCTTTTCTAATATCCAACCTAAACCTCCCCTGACACAACTTCAGGCCATTCCTTCAGGTCCTGTCACTGATTGCCAGTGCTTGCCCCTGCTCTTCCCCTTATGAGGAAGTGGCTTCCCCTCAAGGCCCTTCACCATTTCTACTGCTCTCTTTTGGATGCTAATGTTTGTATGCTTATAGATATCTATATTTATACATATGTACATATCCACTTGCCACTTAGTTATGATCATTTTGTAAAAGATTAAAATCCAATTGAAGAGAAAAACTATTTTTTAAAAAATGTAAGAAGTAGTCTACACTTATGGATGATGCGACACATTAATATACTAATCAGGTATAAAGAACTTGACAGACATTTGATATGTAGTGATAGGACAGTGGAGATAGAGCAGGGATCAGAGCTGAGATCTGTGTCATAAATTAATGTTATGGCCCATTCACTTTCAAAAGGCCAAGAACATGTGCTGAAGTGGTATATGTAAACACAGGATTTAGGCCTAGATTTCTGATCAAAGCTGGAGCACTGGTGTAAGACACCGCATGAATTTCTTTTGTGAGTCAGTAGAGATGTGATAATGAGACCTCTGTGTGAGTCTTAATATGGCACTTGGCATCCTAGAATGAGATGGATGGATCCATGCTGTCTAGTGATAGGAAGGTTGTCACCTCAAAATTTAATGCGTAATAACATTTAGTTGAATAATATCTTCACTGGAAATTTTGATGTACCATAATTATCCCTCATTCTCTATAGGGCTTTTCCCATTGACATTTCTGTGTCCTTCACTGGATCTTATATTGAGCAAAAAGTTACCTACTATGTTAGTCATTGCTAATTCAAATTGCTAACAGGTAAGAGGAAACTTCCGAGGGAGCTTTAACAACTGTAAAGTAGGTGCTTTCTTGCCATTCCCTCTGATAGCCTATGGATCCACACAGAAATGCTAGGTTTTCCTTGGGTCTAAATATTTTTTTTTAAAAATATGTCAGATAATACAATTTTAAACAGGAAATAATTTCTACATATTAAGTGAAAACCAATGTAAAACCCAAATCTGAAAATAAGGCCACCTTCTTTGAAAGGTATAATTTATGTTTAAATTAAGTTGCTTTATATAAGGTTGCATTAGTTATGTAGGGAGTGGTCTTGAGGATTTCTTGAGGCATTTTGCTTCTATTCTTGACAGCTGCAGCCTGCAAGCAGAGCTGCTTTTGACTTCTGTTTTATGTTTTTAAGTAAAGGTAGGATTGTCTGCTGAAAAGTCATTCTTTAGATGTTCAAAGAGGTTCCCTATCTTTTACGTTTTCTGATTAATAACAAGGAAATGACTTTTTATCCTTCTTAGTCTTACAGTTTGTAATTCAGTGGTAAATACAAAAAAGGTTCTGTGTGTTCTGTGATCTTGAGGCCTCATAGCATGCCAGAGAACTGTTTTGACATCTAAATTGTCATTTAATCTTTCCTGCCATTGTGTGTAAATGTAAATCTATTTCTTGCAATTGTGAAAGGAAACTCTTGACAATGTGAAATGAATTTAAACTAATTCAGCATTGCTGTCTTAAGGCCTTAAACAGACTGACATTATTTATAAAATAGTTACCACATAACTATGCAAGTGATTTCATGGTCTGGTGTTGAATACAGCACTGCATAGTAGGAACAGTTAAAATAAAGAGTTATGAATGCTGAACAAAGACAGAAGCTCAGTATAATATGGATAATCTCTACATCTGTGAGTGCTATAAGCCAAACCAGTCAACCAGGATAATGCTAGCACTTGTGGTAAAGTTCATCTTGTCTGAGAGGCATGAGTCATGTCATACACTTGTAGAGAATTTGGTAGCAGAGTAAATGTTCATGAACTAGACCGTGTGCCTTTTTGTTCTCTTTCCACTGGCTTCAAGTGCTTTTACTCTACCCTGCTTCTGAGTTGTGCTTTTGGAGGAAGAGCAACTAGACCATCTGAATTGCTGCAAGCAGAACAATCTCGTATATATTTGTGGAAGCAAAGTCTGTTGTGATCAAGTCCTTTAAGAAGAAAAATAAAAAAAAATCTTCCTTTTTACTTTTTTCCCCAAAGCTATTCTAGTTTTGTCTCAGCTATGCCAATCTGTCACTGCAGCTGTCAAGTGTGATGCCTTTTCTTCAAAGCACAGAGATGGTTCAGCTGAAAGCGCTGCTTCTAATCAAGGACAGGAGAAAGGTCTGTGCATGGAGCAGGAGCTATAAGGCTGACAGTCCACATGATACATTATCAGTTTATTATAATACTTAATGTATAGTTAAGGATGGAGGCATAAAGGAAAGTGAATGAGGAATGAGGAAAACAGGATCACTCAATTTACTGTACTCACTAATATTCACTCTTCTGGTGATTGGTTTGGTTATATTTTGCAGCTAGGAATACCTCAGTAAAGTGTAATTCAATGTCTTGGTGAAGACTGAAGAGCAGGTCGAAGGGCAGAGCTAGGAATAAAGTAATTATTTTCCAGAAAGCTATTTCTTCTTCTCACTCAGTCTCAAACCTAGATAGAGAGTATATATGTATGAGTGGGTATACAGATTATGAGAGATAAGAGGCAATGCTGTCTCAAAGACACAGTAGGCAGAGGTTCTTGAGAGAATCTAGACAATTTTTTGTATGTCTTTGTTAATTTATGTACAATTGGAAGTACTGTTGATACGTTGTGGTTGATAGATTTCTCAGTGTTCCCATAAGAAGTACAGAGATACCTGAGTATCTTTTTTGAGAATTTGGTGAACTGGTACATGTAGCATGTTTTCAAGTCTGCATAGATACAGACACATCATCCTGGAAGGTAAAATCTTTCTGACTCTCTGTCGATGCTGATTGTCTTGATTTATCCCTTCGGTAATTTCAGTGGGATTACAGGACTATTTTGTTGCCCGTGATTGCAAACTGTCTTCTCAACTTTGCATGATTGAAGTCTCCTACTTTTCTTTAAAGTATGAGCTACAAACAGGGCCCAGCTAATAAAATCATCTTCATTTCCTACACTTTAATCCAATGTTGGAGCTCAGGAGGTCAGCATTCTTCAAATCACCATATATCAGAGAGACCGAAGGAAAATGTTTTTATTAAATCATTTTTGTCATTAAAGAAAACAAAAGAAACAAACCCCAAAATACTAAAAGGACAAGTTATCACACAGATGCACTGTCCCACACATGCACACATGCAAACACATGCACAGATATAAACAGGAGGAACAGAAAAGGAAAATGTACTGATGGTATTAGTTGTGAGAGTGGTTGTAGTCACTATATCCATCTGAAACTATTGCTCTGTGAATTTTTTCATGCCCATCTGTCTGATCAGGATAAATGTCTCAGTAGCAGAAAATAATCAGTTTGATAGTTTAGTTCAATTCTTCCAATCAGTAAAAAGTACAATAAGAACAGTGTTGAAATGAACCCTGAGAAATATTCTAGCTTGAAAACTAATTCTTTACCAGCTGTGTAGAAGGGCCAATCAGGGAAGGATCACACCATTCAGAGCAGCTTCAAATGCTCCGATTTTTACTGTGGAAGGGATGATGGGCCAAGTGGTAACCTGGGGATCAGGATTAGGTAGGAAGCTAACAAATGGAAGCATTCTGGTGGATGCCTCCAGGAAGTCTTATCAAGGCTCATGAAGAACAGAAGAAGGTGATTACACAGAGGGAGGTCAATTTACAAAGGTTATATTTTGCCTTGCCAACCTAACACCTTTCTGTGATGAGAAGACTAGCTCTGTGGATGAGGAAAAATCAGTAGCTGTCATTTGCCTTGATTTTATCAAGGCCTTCAGCACGAATTCACAGTTCAGCCACATGAGAGAGAAACCGAATGGATGGATGTACTTACTAGAAGATGAGTGGGACACTGACTAGACCACCAGATCCAAAGGGTAGTGGTCAGCAGTTCAAAGTCCAGTCACTGATGGCAAGTTTCTT
Organism: Lepidothrix coronata; assembly: GCF_001604755.1. Lineage (NCBI taxonomy): Eukaryota > Metazoa > Chordata > Aves > Passeriformes > Pipridae > Lepidothrix > Lepidothrix coronata. The sequence continues at coordinate 3,383,063 of NW_016690256.1, read as the reverse complement.
ATAGTTTTCATACAGAGTTGATATGGGTGCTAATGCTGTTTAACATCTTCATTAATAACCAGAATGATTATGTAAAGTGGACTGTCAGCAAGGTTTGAAATAATACCAGACTGGGAAGAGCAGATGATACATTGGACAGTTGCTCTTCAAAGGAATTTCAATAGACAGAAGAAATGGGCTGAGACGAACCTCACAGAGTTCAATGGGCAGGAATTCCTGCCCCATGACAGAATAAAACCTGGAGCGGTCCTAGCCAGGCCCAGTTCAGCTAAGCTGCAACTTTATGGAGTGGAGAACAAGTTGCACATGAGTCAGCCATATGCCCTTACAGTGGTTAAGGCAAATGGCAAATTGGGCTGCACTAATAACATCTTGGGCAGCAGTTTGAAGGACATCTCCTCATCGCCTGCCACACTGCATGGGGAGCACTGTATCCAAATCCATATTCTCCACTGTGTTAAAGGGTGTGGAAGATAACCAAGATGGCGGCGCACACAACAGTAACCGAGTCCGAGCACAGAACATTCAATAGAAAAGTTCATCTACCTTGGAAAAGAATAGTCTGTGGAAAGAATCTATTTGCTATCTTCAGCCATCTGAGGATGTTTAGAGAAGGGTGCAGGATGAAGAATGTGCAGGTTCTGCATCTGCTTATAAGAGGAAGGAATAACTGAGTTTTCAAAAGAAATTACAATTCTCCTAAATGTTATTTTTTGTGGTGTTTCCACATTTGCTAGTTTCGTATTTCTTTAACTTTACTTCAGGAAGTCTGATACAGATATAAGGCTTTGTTCCTCAATCAGTTAGAAGAGATTGGTGATAATATGATAGTGCTTTGGAAAATTATTTATAAAATATGTTTGTTATTTTAATAGGTTTTTTTTTTTAAATCAGTGGAAAGATGCTTTTATTCTGAAAATTCCAAACTTTGTTTATCGTTGATAATAGACCAACACAGTTGGTAAAAATAAAAAGAAGGTAGCATCAATACTATAGAAAACTCCAAGCTTTTTCTTCCCATAGCAAAGGTAGCACTCTTTAAGTGTATGGAGTTAAATATTCATGAAAGTAAAAACTATGATTCTAAAAGGGAAATCCTTTGTTTAACCTTCAATGATAATACAATTATAAATAAATCCATATGCCTGAAGCAAAAAATATTATGATCATGCAGCCTTCAGCTTTTACATATCACTTCAGTGTGTCCAGTGTTATGGGACACAGTAAGAATAACTTGGTATGGGTGTATAATGTCTTTTCAGATACTAAGCATTTTACTATTAAATTGGACCTTACCATGACAACTGGTACATGCCATGAAAAGTAGACACACCAAATTGTATGCATTTCAGTTTTTATTTGTGGCTTACACCGTCGTATAGAAATAATGGCATTAATCAGCAGTAGCTGTCATCCATTAACATATAATTTCTTTGGACACAGAATTATCTTTCAATAATTGCACAAAAACTAGAAAAAAACCCCTGTGATATTCTCACAGGATTTGAACTGTTGCTCCAATGTCACATTCTTAATTTGGATTTTTACTTAGGTTTTGAAATCCTGCAGTGAATATTTGACAATAGAAATACCATTAGTGTTTTCAGTAGTGCCATGTTCATGCCTACCATGCACAAAAAGACACTGTGGTCTGTATGAGTTTAAAGTACAGACAGTCATTCATTGACGAATATGCACTGTAGATAAATAGAACTGTGCCAAGCATTAGTATTTTAACCCACCCCATGACAGTGCCTGAAGAGTCTTTGCTGCCCGAGCAGGCACTAGTCAAGCAGAGAAGGGATACCTTCCACCACTTTTGTACAGTACTGACTACATGTTGATCCTTCTCTTGAGTCCTTGAGTTATTAACAATCCCATCTCAGCAGTCCTGCCTCAGTTTAACATTTTAGTGATGGTGTTTGCCTCTGGCCTACACTTTCTCACAACTCTGTAGTTTTCTCCAGAGTCAGAGCCAAGATTATGCAGCTGCATCAAATCAGAGCTCAGCCTTGGATCTGTACCACGTGGGAAGAGGAAGAGGTTAGGGCACTTCAAGTGGCTGGAAACTAGCCTGAATATGAGTTTCATCAATAAATTAAAGATCAGGTTGGGCAGATTTTCAGATTCATAAATCTTTTTAATTGGATCTGTATTTCAATCTGAACCTCAGCTGAGTGCATATGCATATACATATACTTTGTAGCCTATATAATACTTCTAAGTAGTGTACACATTAAATGTTGATGTTTATCCTCTGTAAAGATCGTGGTTCTGCCCACACACAAAAGATGGACTTGTAAGGTAGGGAAGCTGAAACCCTTAGCCCCAACATCCCCTAATTGTAAGTTGAATGCATCAGGTTTCTTATAGTTCTACTAAAAAATGAATAACTGGTATTATATATTCAGGACGTGATCCAAAGCCTAAGGAAGGCCACAGTGAGCTGTGGTTTGGAGGCTGAGAATCTATTTCCTTCATCCTTAATTGATTGAACAGTACCCAAAGTTATGTACTGTTGTACAATTTGAATTCAATGGGAAGACACGCTTTTAGACTTTTAATTTAATATATCATTATGGTTATTTCAATATTAATATCAGGTCTTTAAATTTATTTTCTCTTTTTTCTTTTTTTTATTCTTTCAGGCAAGCCCTGCCCCTATAATTGTCAACACAGACACCTTGGACACAATCCCTTATGTAAGTATTAAAGTTTTGTTTATTATTATGCGGAGTTTGTTTATTTTCATATAGAAACTCTGTTCAGTATCTCATAGAAGTTATAAACAGATCTGAAAGTTAAGCATGTCTTTTACAGTTACAGAGTTAATTTTTTTTCTAGAAAAGGAAATCAGGAATGATAATTGCACTCAGGTGAATTATAGCATGTTATATGCACATAATTTGTAGTTTATACTTGAACACATATGCTGTAACTTACTAAAACTAGGTTTTCTTTGGAAAAAAAAAATTATTTCATTGAAGCTGTCCTCCTTACCAGGGACATAAAGTATGAATATTTCTTTTTAGAGCAGTGTGCACCCTGCTAACTTATTAGAAAGATATCTAGATGCACAGTATAATATTAAAATGATGCAAACAGCTCTTCATTTGTCTGTCTATACTTCTTTTGTAGATGAAAATTGCTCATGATAAATAACAGTTCAAACTAATTGACTTTGTATTTTCTTATTAATGTCTCTTCTTTTGTACTACTTCTAGGAAAAAAGTTGTACTAAAATAAATGCATGTTTTTATTAGAGTTTAAAAAATCTGTTTTTCTAGAAGTGCTTGATATTATTGTCATTTTAGACTGTAAAATCAACTATAGTTGAAGGTAAAGGACACAGAGAAAGACAAAGCAAACACATCACAAAGAGAGTAACAGGATTAAATGACTGGAGGGAAAAAAAGCAAGTAGCACATAGACAGCCAGTGTCTAATCTTTCTTCTTACATCATCTTAGTTATCTTTTTAAAGCTCCTAATTAATGTCTCTCATCTGTCGTGTTTTGTCCGCATCTGTTTGTTATGATAACAATGCATAGATCTAATAATTATCTGCCTCCACCAATCATGTTACTGGCTTCTATCTTTCAGAAGACTGTTGATGATGAAGGAGTTTAATAGGGGTTGTCATGGCCTGTTTGTTTGTTATTGCCAATTCATAAAACTTAGAAGTTATGGGGCAGAGCACATGTAAAGATCACAACCAAGAATAATTTAGTAGAATGACAGTGCTATAAAGCAGAAGAGAATTAAATCCCTTGTTGGGAATATCAACCATTGGAAAGGGTGGAAAAGTTAAATAAAATTTCTCTGTTAATTTGCATTCAGCTTTCTTAAAAGGTTTCCTATCATTTCTGTCTCAGTTTTCCATCCTGACATCAGAACCATCTGCTATGGTCTCACACTCAATAGGGCCATCTAGCTTTTCTCCTGTTTTTTGATGAAACATTTTACACTTAATGTTCTCTAGTTCTTCTGAGGGATACGGGGAACAATTCTCATTTTCAGTGCTGGGCCTGTGCCCAGGATACTCTGCAGCTACAGCGTTAGAATTCCTAAATACAGGTGCAATTCCACTAGTGGCAAGATGCTCAATCTCTATGATTTATTCCCATAAAACAGTCTATCAATACTTACACACTTTTATACCACTTTTTAGTAGTGTTCCTTTCTCTTAAATAATAAAGAACAAGTGACCAAACACATTCAAGAGAAATATTGACAGTAGACTGAGAAGTGTCTGTGGGCTATTTCAATCTCCAACACATGATTTGAAACTAGATAAATACACAGAAGGTGCTTATTTTAGAAATAGAGAACTCTGAATTGGTCACCTTGCTCTTACCTGATGCCTGGGAAGAATTATTTCTCTTGGATATGACACACAGCAGCGCTATCATAGGACTTACTTAGACTAGCCAATAAGAAAGGTCAAAGTGAAGTGTATCTGCTGAGCCCAGGCCACCACAGTGCCCCACAGGACTTTGGGTCTCTGCCTTACAAATAGGAATTTCCTTATGATCAGGATTTGTATGCTTGAATGTCCTCCAAAATGAGGCACAAAGACAAACTATGATCAAATTACCTCTTCCTCCAAACTAATATTTGGGAGAGTGGGCTGGGAGACCTCTGTTTTCCTTCTTGCTCCTAGGAGTAATTCAATTTAATTTATTTTGTTTTCATTTTGTGATGTTTCCTCTGCTAGAAAGATGCTGTAGTCACTGGGCCAGTTACATGTTTGTTTGTTTGTGCATCCTCTCCTTGCCCAGGGAACCTTCCCAAAACGGTTTAGTGACAGCATGTGGTGGATTGACTCTGGTCAATAGCCAAACACTCTTTTCACTCCTCTCTGATGTGGGTCAGGAATAAAAATAGGAGATGGACAATCAGAGTTATGTATTGAGATAATGGTAGTTAAATAGGGAAAACAAATACTGCATACACAGGTAAAGAAAAATAAGGAATTCATTCATACTTCCCATGAGCTGGCAGATGTTTAGACTTTTCCTGGAAAGCAAGGTTTCATCCTGTGTAGCTGTTACCTCGGAAGACAAATGTCATAACCATGACCCCTTTCTCCTCCTTTCCCTGAGCTTTTATTGCATACCACCATATGATCTGGAATATCCCTTTGGTCATTTGGGGTAACCTGTCCTGGCTGGATCCCCTCCCAGACCTTTACCCACTCCAGCCAACTTGCTATTGGGACAGGAAGGGAAAAAAATGGAAGGAGAGAAAGCCTTTGGCAATAACCAAAACACTGGTGTGTTATCAACATTGTTTCAGCCACATATCGAATCATAGCTCTACATGGGCTACTGTGGAGAAAATAAACTCCATCCCAGCAAAACCCAGTACAGCCTATAATATTGTGTGGGTCCTGCAATACAGCCTATTACATCATGGGCTGTTAGGGAGACAAATTTTCCAAACCAGATGAGCTAAGTGTATAATAATGCAGCCATCATCATCCAATTTATTTTACAGGAAATATAATTTGGCAGATATGCCCTAAAATATTTTTTCTGGACAGGTCAGTTCAGAGAGATAACAGAAAGCTAGATTTAATTATGATTTTTGCAACTTGAACATGAGTCAAGCAGCTGCTTTTTCAGCACTGTCAGGACTTTCACACATGCCTGGCAGAAGATTGGGGACATCTTTGATGAGTGTCCTTAGTATCCTTAAGTATCCTTAGAGTTAACTAGCTAGTTATTAGCACTTCTGAAAAGTACTATTGTTTTTTAGTTGCCATAAAATAAACATCTAACAATATTGGGATGAATTATTTTATGGAACAGAGAATCCAAGTTAAATTAAAATATTTTCTGTCCAAAGCTAAAAGAAGCCTTGATGTAAATGGGCATAGAATCACTGATCCTCTCTCCTAACTGTAGAGTGTCTAAAACACCCAGAAATACTGATGTTTGGGAGTATAGTAATCTTAGATCCCTGATATTCATCCCTGATATTCAGCTCCCATTGTCCAAGTACAGATGGAGTCCAGGAAGACTGATGGGAAGAACTGGAAGAATTTTTTAGATCTTAATAATTGGGTCATGTTTCCAATGTTCACATTCTTTTTTTCATATCCTGTCTTTCTGTAGTCTTAGATGGTTGTCCTTTAATTCTTTCCATTGAATGTGCCTTCCAGAAATCTGAGTAACGTTTCCAAATCAACTTGTTAAATAAAATTAAAAGGCAAGTGAATGTATAAGCAAGTGATATGTAACCAAAAATTTCTGACATAATATTTTTTTATTTCTGACTGTTAGGTTTTTATAAGATGCTTTTCATGACAACTAGTTAGTGCTTTCCAGTCAGGTATTTGCAAAAAATAAAATAAAATGCTGCTTTAATTAGATAAAATATATAATTTTCCTTTTATTAAGATCTATTTTTTCTTAAATAACTGTAATTTCCATTGTACTTACCATAACAAAATTAAATAATCCATTTTATACCATGTAGAAATTATTTCCAAATAAACACTGTAATAGGCATGGACTTTCAAATTTTAGTGAATCAAAATGGTATTTTTTTCTGACATTACTAGCCACAACTAATAGCCTGATAAATCCCTAAATAAGGTCAGGCTATTTTTAGTACTGTTCCATGCCACTTGGAGAGTTCTCATGATTTCATTAGACTGTTGGCTCAGCAGCATGAGAAACCTGTCTTGTTGTTTCATTTTATGCAATGTACCTATGATGCATTTCCATTTCATTAACAGCTCTGCCCATCCTCCCTGTCATCTTCCTCCAAAAATTCCTGAGTGCTTTTGAGGGAGACTCCTTGCAGTAATGATCAGCATCCACAAAGCATGTTCAAATGTCGTGTATCCATTGGTCCACCGGAGAGATATTTCCTTTTTACAGTTGGTATACAACTGGCAAACTGAGTGATTTGTCTCAATAGCACTCTAATGATTTAAAATCACTTTATAAAGTGTTTTGATACTGTTGACATTCTTCAAACCTTTCAACTCAATAGTTCAGAAAAAAAATCATCCTTTGAGGAACTAACTGTTTTTCATCAGTAGGCTTTTCTTAAATGGGATAAAAGAAAAGGCCTTATTCTATTAGAGTGTGTGTTATTCCTTATAATTTGGGCCTGCAGTGAATAACAGAAGAAACAGTTAATTAGTCTTTTTCTAGGTTCAGTCGTTTGAAAATTTTGGCTCACCAAGCTTGGGGAATAAATTTGATAGGAAGCTTCGATGGTACAAAAAGAATTATTCTGTGGCATTTTAAGCACAATTAAACATTTGTGGGAGTTTGTTTGTTCTCTATTCTTTGGCTGTAAATTTTAGATTTCTTTGTATAATGAGAAACATTAATTTAATAACATGTGAATCATCTCATTTTCTCTGTTGCACAGAATAAGCCTTATTTATTTCTTTTTTAGTTTCCAGAAAGCTGCATGGTTCACTTAGAAGTAGCTATAATGCTGATTTTGCTGTATCACTTTAAGAAATTGAAGGGAACCTTTCTATTTATTTCATGATGGAATTTTATTTTCTTTTAATCCTAACAAAAGATTTAAATAAATTCACTCAGGAACCATGGTTGCCCTTTCCTCTCCCATCTTGTCACAGTGATAAGATTTTGGGGAACATGTACTTTATTCTCCTTTCAGTCACAATGAATTCCTCATATTTCTTCAATCTCCCATTGTTTTTCCAAGTTATTATTATTTTTTATTACTATTTTATTATGAGTTATTGTTATTTTATTGCTGGTTTGCTTTGCTAACCATGCCGCCTATGCTGAGTTCTGTGCAGATACACTCAAGTTGTTTTTTGAAAAAAGTAATTTTCAAACTATGTAGGTTATGTTCTCGTGAGTTGTAATCAAATCTTTGGATTGTTTTACACATGCCTGAGCGTGGCCATGCAGATGGCTGTGCAGTTGTTTTGGTGCATCACTGCTTGGGGACACTGTGAGCTCAGACCCTTCCTGGAGTGTGGCAGTGCCCTATGACAGCTCCTGCTCAGGCAAGGGAGGCGGGAGCAGGATGATGCCAAAATGGGGAGTTTAGGAAAATTTTCAGCTTTCTTCTCCATCATCCACCTGGATTTAGCACATTAGAAGGAGGTACATAAAAGCTTAAACAAAGGCTGAAAAGAAAAATAAATTCTTCCTGTTCTGATGTCATGGATGGAATCATGCACTTCACTCTCAAGTAAGAAGAAATAATATATTTTATTGATATAAGAGAGTGAGTTAATGAAGTCCGATAGTAAATGTGGCAGTAGTTTAACAAGAATCAATGACAAGGTACATTTGAGTATTTACTGCATGGAGAACAGTCAGATAAAATTTTTATCCTCACATGGAGTCATGAGATTCAGAAAGGACCCTGTTCCATTCCAGACTTCTCAGAGGGAAGTTTAGGTGCAGCTGGATCCACACTTAGTCTGAGACTTTACTGATGGTTTATGTCTAAAGGATTATGTATATGCAATCACAGAATCACAGAATCAATTAGGTTGGAAAAGACCTCTGAGATCATCATGTCCAAGCTTTGACCGAACCACCATGTCAATAGAACACGACACAAAGTGCCATGTCCAGCCTTTTCTTTAAACACCTCCAGGGACAGTGACTCTACCACCTCCCCGGGAAGTCTTTTCCAATGCTTAATCACCCTTCCTGTAAAATTGCCAGGTTTCAGTGTGCTTATTCCTAATTCACTTAGTGAGTATCTGATGTGACAAGGAATCTCTCAACCTTGAGGAGTAACCTTGAGAGGCATCCCTGCCATGCAGGAGAGTCCAACAGTCCTTGGGCTGTCCGCTATTCTTGGAGTAAGATGATTGACTCATAGTCATTTTTGCACACTGACCCAGATGTTAGTTTCTTCCAAATTTGCCTTGAGTCAGACATTGACCAACATTTTGGTTGCCCAAATTAACCCTTGGCTATTGTGTTGTTAACTGTCTCCCCAAACCCACTTTGAGCCAGATTCAGCCTTCAGGTCCAGATACATCCATGACCGACCATCACTTGTGGTGATCACTTGAGCAGGGTTACTGCTATGGAATATAAAGGTCAGGCTGGGAGCAGGAGGGTGGAGCACAGAGCCACATCTGACTATAAAAAGGATAGGGAAAATTTACAAATTTCTGAGAGATACACAGTACCATAAGGGTTTTGATTGGATGATATTAATGTAGGTAGGTGCAGCCTAGACCTAGATAATATGTTGGAGGAGGGAGATGGCCTTATGTATTTCTTCAATAAAGCATGTCTTTTGCCATTACATAATGAATATTAAATGTAATATGTGACTATGGCTAATGAGCAAATTTTTGAAGACAATGGTAATAGAGGAGTAAAAAAAAATTCTGGTCTAAAAGGGTAGGATCTGATTTTTTTACAAAAGTAGGGAGCACATGGAGTTGGGGGGTTTTATTAATAGTGCATTAAAATATATAAAAATATCATCATATAGAAGTATATATTTTTTCCCTTTGACTTCTCTTCAGAATAAATTTGTTGCTTCTTTCTTAATTAGTTTGATCATAGTCTTGAAAATCAGATTGCACATCTTATTATCTCAAATGACTCTTACAGTTTCCAGATTGTTAACAACCAGTTTTTGTTGGTCATTGTTTATACTCATCTTTCAGCCTGTCAGTTAATGTGGATTACAATGAAAAAGCTAAATCTGATAGAACTTTGTGCTAGTTTTTCAAAGCTGCATTCTCTGTTTTGGCCCTTGAATTGTATTACAGCAATGTTGCTTGCCCTGGCAGTCACTGCTGTGTTCTGCATGTCATTGTTTCTGCAGTGGGATAAGAGGTTTTTCTTTTATAATAGCAGTATTGACAGGATTGATTTTGTTTATAAAATATTTTGTGATCATTAGTGAAGAAGGTGCTACACAATACAAGACTAATGAACATAAAACAACTCCCCTTAAACATGCAAAAATAGAAAATTCTTCATTCTGCTGTTTGATGATCTAAATGGATTCTGGTATGATGGATCACAGAAAAAATATGCTGCTTCTGTACAGCAAAAGTACAGAAGGGATCTTATGAATCTGATTTATTTTGCCTCTATTTCATATCGATTGTTTTTCTACCTGAAAATGAATATATTTCAAACCTTGTCCTTTAAAATATACAGTTTTAGAAAGAAATATCTTTTAAAAAAAGGTCCCAAGTGGTATTGAAGTAAAAATGTGATTGTTTTTAGTGGGTTTCTCTTTTAAATTCTGGATGTAGTTTTTAATATTTAAACCTCATCAGAGACATAATTTTTAACTAAGGGAAAAAGCAAATAAGTAAAATACCTTCAAGATTCTAGGAGATTACTTTTATTTTTCCCAGGAATGAATACTACTTTGCATATTTGATATTTTGATTTTTTTTTTATATTACATAAAAAGTCAGAAACCCTTTATTGTGTCTGGAGGTAGGTAGAATTATCAACATCCTGTCAATTCAACAAGTAAAAACATCCTTAGGTCACGTATCTAATTATTCTTTCAGACTTCCATTCTGCAAAATTATAATACTTTCCATTTTCAATTGCCTGTGAATAATGCTGGACCTAAGATTCAATCAAGAAGTTCTTTCTGTAGATGTTTGAAATGCTGTCATTAGCAGTCTGAGAGAGAAGTTTATTGAACTTATGTAGAGAGCACATCATACCCTCATTCGTGTCCTTTGCTTCAGGTAGACACAGCATAGAGAACGTGTAATGCTTCATGCTTTTTGGATTTGGACTACTTGGAGCAGAAATACTTTAGCATTTCAGTCCAGATCATGGGTGTGCTTGAGAAGCAAATTCCCTACATTTACCAGTCTTAGTTAACACCGTGAAGTTTATGAAGCAAACCTTTTGACAAACAACTACACCTGACAACAGGCTTCTGGATACCCCACTGTCAGGCAGATGGTCCTTTGAGTGACAAGGTAATACACCCCTTGAAAGAGGTACTGTGCTTTGCTTTTGCAAGTCTATTCTTGTTGGGCCACTCTTTTTATCCTTGTAGCCTCTGCTGTAGGGAAGCCAGACAGACATTGCTCTATCAGGTATTTTTATCACTCTAAGAAAAATCTTATACGCTATATACGCATGGGAGTAGGGGAGTGTGTACATACCCCTCCTCTACACTCAGCTATACTTCATTTTTAATTTGTCCTACATAATTTTTCCATGACGTTGGCACATACTGCAGAATGCAGAGTATGTCTCTCAAGAGTTGTTTGAAGCACTTGGAGATCTGAGTCAGGCTAGGATTACATGGCCCCAATTGATCTAAATTAAATGTAGTTTGAATTTGGTTTTCGTCTTTCTCTCCATAGCCTTCAATTAGCTTTTATTTTAGTGTGACTTTTTACACTACAGACCCACTGCTAATGTTACTGGATGTTGTAGCAGTAAGCTAAAATAAGTTGAGTTGGTAGGTTTGCAAACATCCAGTGGCTAACATATCCTCTTGAAAATAAGCTTTTATAATGCAATCCATGGTCTTAAGCCATGTCTTTTGCTTAAAATGCTTCGTTAGAATATATATAATTAAGACCCATGGCAGCTGGATTGGAACTAAATGATCTTTAAAGTCCCTTTCAACCCAAACTATTCTGTGATTCTAAGAAGTTGATGAAGTTCTTCAAGTACACAAGACTATTTTTCCACAGTGATATTTTTATTTTGACTTACATTGTCATGAAGTCACAGTTCTGGACTGAATTGGGAAACAGCATAAAGAGTACAAGAGAATTAAGTCTATAGACTTAATTTCTTTGTGATTCAAGAAAATGGCACTTGTAGGTAGATTTCACTGTATTAGAAAGGTGTAAAACTTAACTGAAAGTAGTTGTCAAAAATTAAAGAGCTAGCACAGATATCACCATCTTAATAGTTTTAATTATGGAAAAGGAAGAAAGCTCTCCTATTCCATAAGACTTCATTTTGGAGGATTTCAGATTAATTAGGCACAATTTAGAGTGCTGCTTTCAGAGACAGACATGTTCCTTTTACCTTGGATAATCTAAGAAGTAGAGAAAGTAACTACTCAGTATTGAAAAGAAAGTTTATTTTGATGAAAAGTGGAAAACAAAAATATTGCTTTCATGTATTATTGGAGATAGAATAACTTGATTTCAATGGTGTTTCATTCCTTTAATGTGTCTGAAATTTATTTTATAAGAACTCTTCCTTGTAATTTTAAAAATATTCTGGTTTTTTATGTGTAGAATTTTTTGATATTTTACTTTGCAAGCTACCTGTTAAAGTTCAGCCAAGGCAAAGTTGTTATCCTGACACTACCTAAGACATCATTAATAATAGCATTGGATAGAAAATATTTCCTTCCCTCATAATCTTTGATGTATTACTCTTAACATTATCCACTGTGTTTTTCATAGAAGCATTTTTCATATTATTTATGTTAACTTTTAAAAAATTTGTCTAGCTACAGCATGTTCTTACTCTTTTCCTACAGCAATAAAAAAAGATCTAAATGAACACCATTATCTTTTAATAAAAATGCAAAATTAGCCATTTAAATGCTCTCTCATTTTCCTCCATTGTTAAACTATGATTAGCTGATCTATGCTATAAAACTAACACAATTCCAGCACAGCTTCAGCAAATATTCTGAAGTCAAGTCCCTACTGTTGCAAGTTGTGAGTGTAGACTGTTTTGGAATATGACTAATTTCATCCATATTTTACATAATAAAACCCCATGTTACTTTTAATGCAGTGATCTGGTGAATGAGCCTCAATAGTAAATTACATTTTTAATCAGTGTTTAGATGACCTAGCTTTCTGCATAGAGTAGAAAACCCAAATATGCCACAGATAATATCTGTTTTCCCGATCTTAGAAATTGCAGCCCTTATTATTTTCTATAGAAGATTGACTTGGTTTGAGGGTAATATAAAGTAGAGATGCCTAAATGAGATAAATTTCCACTTTGTTGAGATTATTAATAGAAGGAATTGACAACTGAAGTGAATTTCTTTTTGTATCTTTCATTAACATATTCAATCAACTGTTGAGTGATTCGTGCCTGTAAATTGTTCTGTATAAAGATGACAATAGTTTAAAATTTTGGATTCTTTTTAGTCATAAATTATTTGTCCTGAATACAAGATGTTTTATGTTAGGTAGGCAGAAACACTTTATTGGATATTGGCAGGTGGGATTCTTTTATTTTTTTCACAGCTTAAGTGAGCAGTAGTGTGGTCATAATAAAATTAATCTTTTCTAATGTTCAGATCCAGGCCTTAGACTTTGCAAAAGTTATAGAAAGGTGAGCATAGCACACTGTGGGTTTATCTTGATACTAACGAGCTATATTAGTTTTTCAAATAATGTGCATAGTGCAAGGTTGTTTAATCACTCTGATTCCAACATAGTTTTTCTCTTTAGTAGAAGCAGATATCTGGTATCTTAATAGTGCTCTTTCTTATTCTAAAAATTTTAAAAGTCTTCAACAGTCCATATGACCTTTTTGTTTTCCACCCAAGGAGAAGAAGTGTAATTTGCAGCTGGTGCTTTCATTACTGTTTCATTTCTTTTTAGAGGCATTGTGTATTAATTAGAAGTTGGTTTGTAAAATAAGTCAGAGAAGTACTCTTCTTTCATTCTCGAGGCATTTGATTTTCATGTAGAAGGGCAAAAATATTTTTTAGTTTATAAACATTTTTCCATATATGTTGACGTTGAAAGATGTTCATCTTTCTTTCAAAATAAAGACCAATATGCAGGAGTCATTCTCATGTCTTAGGGAGACTGATCTCATCCATAAGACATGTTGATCCTTAGTCAGGACTGGGCAGCCCTCTGTCAATTTTATGTTTCAAATTAAATTGATTTCTATATGCAGATCTATTGAAGGAAAATAAATTATACTTGACTTTCTCCCCAGTTCTTGATTTTCACATCTTTTTGATTTTTGGCTGTAACTAAAACCTAGTTAATCTATCATTTGTAGACATTCCACTGCTTTACTAAAATTAAAGCTTTAATGTTGTATGTACTTCACCATGATACACACTTTGAGCACATTCTTATTTCTAGATCTCTTTCTAGCCACTGTTCTTTCCCTGCTGTTTCTTCTTAGTGAAGAATGATTCAAAAAGATTGTGAGTGTAGCTTTCCTTGTCACATTTTTAATCTTTCTGCTTTGGTGAAAATAGGAGGTACATAGCAATAAACATGAGCCTGCAAAGTTAAAGAACTTTTTTTCAGTTTAGCATCACATGGTGTTGTAGTATGTGATAGCAAAAAATGTTATCTTTGCAGTACATATGCATGAATTATTACAAGATGTTAGGGGGTTGCTAAATTTGGTAGCCTGATAGAGGCAAGGCTGTTGCAACTCCATGCCACAGAGCTCAACAGTAGCAAGGCTGAACCTGTATTCCCAGTAAGCACAAACAGGACACATATACAAGTATCCACATCTGAACAGAACACAGTAGTCAGTGTTCACACAAACAGAAGCACCACCAGTGGCCTCATAGTGTCCACCTCCCCCATGCGTTGCATACCTACATTTGTACAGTGTGAAAGCTGCCAGTAGCTGGATTTAGACTCAGGAGAGCTGGCCCCAGATCCTTGCTGTCCCAGAAGGTGTTCCCTGGGTATGCAAGCACTTGAGGCTAAAACCCCTCTCTAGCTGCTGGTACAGACCACTTTGCACAAACCAACATACACACACTCTGTGGGTCTATGATCCCTCCAGCATGATTCTTCCAGTAGCGGAGCTTATACACGCATTCCATCCAGTAGCTGGCCCTGCATCCTTGTTCTTACTCCTGCACGGTAAAACATACACACACACACAGAGGTGTCTCAGTCAGACACTGGATCCTAAAGTCTTTTGGGCAATTGCCATGGAATCCATGTCCCTTCAGTAGCCAGCTTCTTCAGTTGTCTTACTTCCAGTTACACACACTTGTCCTGCCTTCTGACTCCTTCACCTTCCCCTGCAACTAGTCCAGCTTGATGTTTGCTGGCAACCACCCACTGCTACATGCACCCGCATGCACTCCAGCTGCTGGTACCACAGACCCCGACATACACTCAGAATAGAACACCTCTATACCAAAAAATGGGTAGAAATGGAATTTAAAAGAAGACATGACCAGAAGATGCTCAGATGGCACAGGGCTTGGACAGAGAAGTGAACTGACTAACTCTGTCTACATGTTACTGGCCTCTTCTCTCCACTTATCCCTCTGTTTTCCTGTGCTTCTTTCTCTTCAAACCACTTCTATCCCTACTTTTTTCACACCTCTTGTTCCTCACCTAAAAATCTCATAAGTCTTGTTACAATCCCAAGATGTTTGTTCCCTGTGTCCTGCAGTGTGTCCCACCCCCACAGGCAGTGATACCCTCCCCAGGCTGTAAGGTGCTCTCCAGCTGACCCACAGTGCTGGGTGTCACCCTGAGCCCACAGGACTGAGGCTTCCCAGGGAGGGGATGGATTTGTGACAGGTGGATTCTTCCACCTGCCCTTGTGCCTCTGTGCTCATATGTGTGCATGTGCACCTTTGATGGGCTGATGGCTCCTGTGATGAACCCAGGATGAGGCAGAAAAAGATTAATCCTGAAAAATAATTTGTCTGTGGAACAGACATGCTAGAGCATGTACAATGTATTAAAGGCCAGTAAAATATCTGTTTAGTGGCCCTGTGCATATTAGAGAATTTGATGTCCAGGAGATAATTTATACACAAATCTAGCTATGATGATCACTGACCGTTAACTTCATTAAGTATCGTTGAGACAATAACCAGAATATTTTCCATATCTCTGCTGCCAAATAGTTTAGGTTTAGATGTGGAAGTTATAGGTTTCATTATGTCAGGAAACCTATGGAGAACATAGTAAAAATACTTCATATAACTGGTAATATATGCTCTACTTCTGGAGAGAGATGATGCGATACTTGACACTTTAAAGTAGTATTGCATGACATCAAACATTTTCAAAGTACTTCTGGGTTGCAGTTGTGCATTTTAATGTCGTAAAAATATTCTTAGAATGTTTCTTCTACCAAAAGTTTTTCCAACACTGCTTTCTTAAAGTGAAGGAGCTTGTTGTGCACTGCAACTTTTTGTGCTTGTTTCAAAGAGCATTATGTGTCAGCATTTTTCTCAAGCTTTCTTTTGGCTTTTTCCTCAGTGCTTCAGTAAAGCATCTCTCATCTCTTCTGTTGTATGCAGTAGTTAATACGTAATATTAAAAGGGTTCAGGTTTTTTTAGAATACTGAGGCAATGCATAAAAATTATTTGCAAAGTAACTGTCAGGTTCAACTTTCAAGATTTCATTATTATGTTGGAAATTAGACTGAAGGTGGATGAAGTGGTATATCCCTCTCTCCTTAGATTTAAGTTGAAGAAATTTTTATGAAAAACTGAAATTCTCTCAAACTGATGTGAACCAGGTTTTTTCCTACCAAGAAATCTTGAGAAGCATTTGGAACAGTTTTCTGAATTTTGGTTAGGTTTAGATTGTGACTGGTGATGGTCAGTCAGGTTGTATTAGCTTCTTCTTAGGGTTAATCCCTGTGAACAACAGTTACGTCAATTTTCTTTCTCTGAGCTTGGGATGAAGAGTAGAAAACCAGCAGCAGAATTAACTGGGCATGAGGGAGCTGTTCTGCTCTGCTTTTAATTGCAGAGTGCAAAGGACTGTGGCTCCCTTCCTGTACATACACTAAAGAGTCTTCCAAGATTTTAAGAGAAATAGTGAACCTTTCTGCTGCTATAAAAAATAAAGTGAGTCAGGCATAAAAAGATTGTCCTGTGGAATACATAAACATCTATTTTTTAAATGCACATGTACTTTATGTACATGAATAATCTTTATTACGCTTTCTTTTTTAATTCGTGCAAGTATTTTGTTTACTTTTTCAGGGCTGCTCCCTCCCGCTGGTGTAAGTACATCCACAGATTAATAAATGTAACATCAGTTAAACTAGTACAAGCCCAGTGACACCAATGGGGTTGCACCAGTGCTACTGACATTATAGTTCAGCCTTCAGTACTCTGCCAGAGTTAACACATGAGAATAAAAAAACAAAAGACAATTCTTTGATTATGTTTTGTTTTTTTTTTTTTTTTCATGGGATGAAAGAGCAGTGAAAGGAGTATTAACTCTCAAAGCTAAACAAAGATTCTGGGAGACAATTTTAGCCACAGAAACATGAGTCAGAGTATGTTCCATTTTAGCAAATTGCAAGAGATTGGATTATGTTGGTTGCATATTTATTTGTTGAGGAAATGGGGCATACCTATTAGATCTATTATATATTATTTTCATAATATGATTGCCACATAAGCATGTCATGGATATGAAAGAATGAAGTCAATTAGTGCTTTTCTTTCTTTGCCTAGAATTTTGCCAGTTAGTATGCTAGTGATTGCTCCTTAAAGCTGAGACACAATTTTATCTTAAGTGTTTAAATGAATCAAACTTAACCCACAGTTTAATTTAATAATGTTTGCCTTTTAAACACTCTAACTAGTTACCAACTTTTCAAATTAAGTCGTGTAAATTTTAGTATTAAAATTATTAAATAACCTTATAAGTCCCTAGTTGCAAGTACTTTATAATCTTTGTTAATGGAATAAGGTCAATCAAGTAACAGCAATTTTCCATTTTTATGTATCTTATGCATGGAATGATAGATTACACAGGAAAATAATTTCTGGAAATGTATGAACTGTTCAAATTTTTCACAGGTTTGATGGATATTCTTCTAAAACTGAAATAGAGGAGAGACAGAAGAACCTAACAAACTGAGCATTTATGATAGCTCATATGTTACCATGTCAGCAATGGCAGAAGCACATTAGAAAATTAAAGGCTAAGTGACTGTGAACTTCTGAAGCTGTATAGTAAATGATCTGAATTGTACAAGAAAGAATGTGATTTTGTGGAAAGAGATTACTGGATCCAGTCCTCTGCACTGATGTATATTCTAAATTTAAGGTACAAAAATACAAGGAATTTTCAAAGAATTGTAGAACTGCTTGGGCTGGAAGGGACCTTAAGGATTGTCTAGTTCCAAATCCCCTGCCAAAATTTTAAGAAACAATTTTTTTAGGATGCAAATCCTAGAAGTCTAAAGTGTCTCCATATAGTCAGTGGGCAGACACAGGTTCTTCAAATGACAATTCCATCCTCTCTCCAGTTCCTGTAAAAAAAAAAAAAAAAAACCTAGATGACTGCTTGACTTAGATATCTACTTGTTAGACAGTTAATATAATATGATGACATATGAATTTCTCTTAGCATAAGAGAGAAGGTTGTAAGTACCAAAGCTGAACTGTGCATTCTTCTTCTTTTGTTGGTACTAATTTTGTACAAGCTGGAAGCGCTAGCCTAAATGGAATTCAACGTGGATATAACTTCATTTCCATTTACTGTGAACCCTGTTTGAAATCATGATCTCTGCTTTGATCTGCTCCATGTGCTATGCTTATAAAACTGGGAGTTTTGTGTTGGGTCTGCATTAGCTGTATCAAGTGCTTACACTTACAACAATATGGGCACTTTTCTTCTGTGGAGTGTATGGCCAACATCAGAATGTGGACAAAACAAAAAAATGAAGGAAAAATTGAAGGCGCACATCATAAAAAACAGTGTGTTATTACAAAATGTGAACCTCATAAAATAACAAGAATACCTAGGAGGAGGGTATCAAGATGTTTGTTTTTCATACTGTAGGAAGTGTCAGTTCAATGGTGACAAAACTGCTGGAAAAAAAATTCTAAATTTTTGCTGAATAGTGAAAAGGCCTGTGAAGAGTGAGAGAAACAAGTAGGAGAAACAAGAGAATCCCTTATTTTGACAAGATTTTGAAACTGTATTTAAGCAGGTGAAACATTGGTGAAAAGAATCAAGGAACATGGAGTGTATGGGTGACTTAATAGGAGTCATGGGAGAAGATTATGTTTAAAGTTTAGTTGGAAAATATGAGAAGGCAGAAAACTGGTCATGAATAATGCTTTGGTTGAAAGGGGATTAGATAAAGTATGTTTAAATTAGTACATGTGTGTGTCCATCTGTGTATGAGAGAAAAACAGAACAAATTTGGGAGGTAATAAGAAGGAAGAAACAAGTAAAAAAACTGAAAGGAATTAAAATCAGAGAAAACAGTGGAGGCTGAGTTGGAGACATGAGAAGTGATTAGAGCTGGGGGATGGTAGTTCACAATAGATACAGGAAACATGACTGTTCTGAACAAGATTTGAGGAATGAAGTAGACTAAGATAAAATTACAGATTTGGGAATCAATCAGAGAAGACTGATAATGGCTACTTTCCAAATGACCTTTTTTATTAAGGGGATGAAAACAAGAAAACCAAGAAAACCCGGGGTAACAGGGAGGGAGGCAGAAAGAGGAAACAATGAGTATGGTACATGAATAATGAAGAAGAGGCTAAAAATTAAGTCCCGGAGGATGTAGGAGGCATCTAAGAAGAAAAGCATGAGTAAATAAAGCACCCTTTGAGCAGAGCACAAGTTGATCATGACTGCACTGCAGATTTTTGCAGGTGTTGACCAGAAGCTGGATTTGGCTTCTTGGAGCTCTGCTTCTTGTGTGTTGAGGTCAATATCTTCCCTAAAGGGTGTACAGGGACGGGTGGTTGAGTGTTCCGTAGGCATCTGTGGAAGGATCCACAAAGACCCATTCCTGATAAAGTATAATTTTCTTTCAAAATCATATGGTCTTTTCACTCTTCATACCAGAACAGTTATATTATGACAAGAAAGTTTTAGGTTATGGTAAATTTTGATTCAAGGAACTTAACATATTGTCCTTGTTGCCTAAAGGAAATATGGATAAAAAGAAGGAAATGGGTTTAGTTATGCACTGTAATTAAAAATAGATGTGGGATATCTTATATAAAAAGTCCATAAAATGTACTCGCTCAGATGAAGAAGAGTAGCATGAAAAACTTTCTGGCAGCCTTTTTAGGACAGCTTGAAAACACAAAATCATCACATTTAAAGTCAGAGAAATCAGGAGAGTGTTTTCTATATGTTTATATACAGTAAGAAAAGAAACTTCTAATGCTTTTGGAAAGCAATATCAAAAGAACATCAGCAGCTTTTCTTTGACAATTAATGAAGAAATAACACAAATCTAGAGGTGTAAAAAGTCTAAATAAGGATCACTATTTGGTCTTACTGACAAAACAGAAATTGTGAAGGGCTTTTTAAATCTTATACTTGTTAAATTACCCAAATGACCTTGATGTTTCTGAAATGTAAAATAACATGGTCTAGCGAAAGGTGACCCTGCCCATGGCAGGGAGGTTGGAACTAAATGATCTTTAAGGTCCCTTCCAACTCAAACCATTCTATGATTTCTGATTCTAGGACCATCTCTAATTATACAGCAAATTGGAAATTTTTAAAAGACAAATATATCCTGGCATTACTTTCCCAACAAGAGATTGGCAATCTCGTATTCTGCTGGGATTTGGGTGATTAGACAACTGGTAAAACCATAAAGCCAAAGGAATAAAATTTACATGTTGAAGGGTAGTTATCTTCCTATGCATATAATAATAGAAGTAAAAGAAGCAATCTTCTTTCCTGAAGATGGCTGAAAAACAATATTCAATTAAATATGATTAAAATGAGTTTTGCTTGTAATAAAAGTCTACAGACGTTATTTTCAATCTCTTCTTGAAAATGAGGCTAAGCATAACAAAGAGCTCTAATGACAATTTTTATTAGAAAAGAAAGGGGCAGTGGTTTTGAAATATTGCAGTTGTATAAATTGTACATGTTTTGATGGTGTTGCCACTATCATAATACACCGCTTATCATTAAAATTCATATGGTGAAATCTATGTCTTATTGAGTGGGTGGATGCAGTTGAAGATGGGTAGAAGCATGGTAAAAAAGAATTATGCAATGCTTTACTTTTTGAGTTTAAACAGGTCCATCAAATCAAATAATTTCAAAAGTAAAAAAAAAGTATCAAATTATTATTATGTGGAAAAAAATCTTAAAAAGTCTTAATAAAATGTCACAGTATGTGGCAGAAAATGAAAAACCCAACAGAATGTTTTTCTCAAGTATTTTAGGAATGTAACATCTGTAGAACTGATTTTCATTAAGGGACTACTTCAGATGCTTATGTCACCTTTAAACTACTGTAAAGGAGAGACTTCCTGGAAAGTCAGAGTACGTGTCTTCCCATAAAGGAACAAACAAATCTCAGTTTGTCAGGTCTTTACTTAGATGTTCTGTGTGCTAGGCTGTATTTCAGATATTTTACAAAATAGTATATAAAAAACTGTCTTTACCTGTTCCTTATTTTTCATTCTTCTAAAAGTAAGTGTCATTTGAAGATGACTAGAGTTTTTGTCTTAGAAAAATAAGAGAACACTAACAGTGAAGAGAGCTCCACCAGGAAATCTCTCTTGAATAATGAAGTCTAGATAGTTACCATACATTACTCCTCTTTCTTAAAGACATTTTCTTGTAAAAGTTAGGTAGAGTCCTCCAGAATAACAGTTGCAGCTGTAAATGAAAGGCAACTGTTACCTTGCCTTTAGAAGCAGCTGTTTTAAACATTGGCGCTTAATTAAATTACGGTAACTTATTCTACAAGGGCTGGATATTCATCACTCTCTGAATCATGAACATATGTAAGGTCAGGAGACTGAGAAACTTCTTGCATTAGACCTGTATGTTGGTAATGTAACAGAGGCCCTCAAAATTACCTCAGATTTCATTCAGACCTACTCCCATGTAGCACTTCTATGTTTTGTCCTGGTCAATAGTATCTTTTTTTCTTCTGCTGAAAATAAAAGATGTTCCTGGATGAGACACATTTTTATTCCGGACTCTGTGCCTTGAAGAAGGGGTGCAGTTGATGGTGTCCTTCCACAGACCTCATCTAGTGCACCTCTTACTCACTCTTGCTGGAGTCCTGTGGGCCCATTACTGTCACAGGTGGTGTTGAGCACTCTTTCTCAGAAGAGTGGACATCAGTGTCCCAAATCAGAGAGGGAAGCCACAAGCAATGTATCTTGACTTTGAGCTTTTGGAAAAGGGAAAAGACTGAATTGTTCCTGGTGGATATCCTAACTGTTGGGCATGTGGGAGCAGGTGCTGAATATCATGTCATGCATGAGCTGCCAGTTACGGGTCCAGACAAGCCCAAAAAAGCAATCAGGAAAGCTGCTTAACTGGAGATCTGATCTTTCACTGGTGTATAATTGTAAAAGACATATGGCATCCCTTAAGCAGAAATTTGTTACAGTCTATAGCCAGGAGAAATGCAGAGAAAACAGATTTAAGGCAAGTGCTCACCAAACTTTACATGTCATTTTTAGACTCTGTTTGTACATAGTGAAAGGAAACCTCAGGGCACAATTCATCTCACCTACCTGAGATTTCTAGTGTAGGATGAAATGAATTAAGACCTCCATGTGCCTGGTTTTTTCTCACCTGAGTATAAAGTGTTAGATGACTACCTCACATTTCAGAATTATAAATACAAAAAGTTACTTGAGATTAAGGATATCTGTCATGTTGAACTTGCACTCCTGAAAGATGAGAAAGAATTTTCCCAAACATCTGGGAAATGCTGATGATTTCTTTGACTGTGTAGAAGAGAAAACTGTATGAAAATGTTTGGAATTTTTCATAGGTATCTAAAATCATGCCGGCTATAGTAAATTTTGCTGTATGTTCTTACTGTAATCTCATATAAGAGAGACAGAAGGACAGGTTCCCACTACTTGCAAGAAATGTAAGTTGCAGATTCAGAGAGCTTGTTTAGTTGCTTTGACAGGCCAGAGACTGTCAAATTAAAATGTACAAAAACAGAGGGTATGTCCATATGCTGCTAAATGAGAGGACAGTCAAGCAAGTTCCAGGGCTGGAGCCATGATTCTCTTCCTATTTGACTGTTGGCTCACTTCTTGGCTATTTGCTTCCAGCAGGCTCCAGACAGAAACAGCCTTAAGCACTGAGAATTGGCTGAAAACTGACTATAATTTAGCAGTGTAGGTGCAGCCAGAGAGTCTGAATATGAAACAAAATGGTGCTAGCAATGAATGGTACTATATACAGCATTGTTCCACCTGCTTCAGGTGGGTGCAATATTTTATTAGATCCTTTATGAAATAACTGCATTGGTCTGCTGAACAACCAGCAAGGCAAACAGAGCAGTGAACTGCGTATGCAGACATATATGTTTAAACAAAAGGAGCTGGATCAAGATCAGCTTTTTAATTCATATCACCCTTGATGCTGTGGAACATGATAATGGAACTCTGCTGCGATTAATCACGATTTGAATTGAAGGCATTTTCAGAATTGCAACTATGGATGATAATAGAAACCCCTCAGACGATCATAAGCAATACATTGTTTGTGTGTAAATACAAATTGAGTATTCAGCTTGTGTTTTGCCCTTTCATCTTTATACAGAGGTTGCTCTCTTCTCATATCCCTCTTTTTCCCATTTTGCTGCACTAACGAGTTTTTAATGCAAAGGAAAAGCGATTATAAGCAGTGAAGCAAAGACAGCTTTATAGAGCAAGATTGAGGAATTGAAGACATAGATCAGAGCTATCCACCAACTAAGATGAAAGAGAAGTTTATGAAAACAGAGACATATAGATGGCTTTGATTTCATTATCATTAGACAAGAAAGGATGAAAAATGGAATAGCTATAAAGCTGTTAGTTCATACCTAGTCAGTTCCCTATAATAATAAAAGACTCAGTGCAGAAAGCAATAAAGTGATAACATAGAACAGGAAACACATCCTATAGTAAATTTTTTTCATCTCTGATTTTAATGTAGTGTGATGTGATCACCAGATCATAATAAGTAAAAAATACAAATTTTATGCGCATATTAAATATTTTATTCATTGATGCTGTCTTTTCATTTCAATGTTAAGCATGAGTTGGTTGTTTGGACTTTTCTCTCTCTTTCCTTTTCAATACAGATTCTGGGGATTTTGTTTCTGTTAGTGATTTCATGGTTTATAAGGTCTTGAAATGCAAACAAGTTAAATAGTTGGTGGATTTTATAGAAAGCTTTTGTTTGGTAGATGCATGTACCTTGTTATAATATTAATAAGAGAAGTACCTAATTACATTTGAAAGGTGCTTGACTAGATAAAGAATGATTTATGTACAGTGTTTTCTAATTACAGTTAGAAATCTAATATAGAAAATTAGCAGTTGGGAGTGGGGAGGTGTAATAAATGTTCTTGTTCTGAGAAATAACAAATCTATTCCTTGAAGATCATGTCAATCTTAATGCTTTGCTTCAGTTTAGATCTCGCAAAATATTTTTTTCATTAAGTAGAGCACTAAAGCAAAACTATTTTCCAGGACATAGCCTATCATCACAAAAACTAAAGTGTCATGATTCATATTTTTCTTTTAGTTAATCAATACTTTTTGGCCAAGCCAAAAAAATACTGACTGGTTGTAGTTAAGTGATGCTTTGAAATTCTTCTAAGATTTTAATGAGAGAAGTATTTTCATTGCTCTGCAGTTTACTTACAATATAGTCAGCCTTTGTGGCTTTCTCAGATGCGGTACTCTACCCATTTAAGAAACCATAAAAGTAAGGGATGTTAAGTGACATGCCTAGAGGAACAAAAAAAATCCATATCAGACTGGAACAAGGTTTCTGCATACTGCTTAAATCAGTTTCATGTCTTCAGCTGATAGATTTCTTGTCCAGTGCAATCCATTTTGGTACTCTACATTTTGTAGCTTAATTTATTTTGACACTGAGACTCAGCATAAGAATTACATTAACATTCTATGCCTTTTTGCTGTTTGGCTGTCTATTTCAAAGGTCCTCTGTCATGTTCTTGCCCTAGGTTAATATAGTAAACAAGATCTATTTCAGTCTATGTATCAGTGAGTGATTTTTACATAAGTACTATGAGTTTCAGGTCTGTTTTTGTATTGCAGTGTAAATTGCAGCTCATAAGACAACGCATGAATAATCTTTCTTCCATTTGTGAGAAAAATTTTTAGAAACAGGTCTTCTATTTTGACATGAAACTATTACCTTGGAAACTATTTAAATATTTGCACAAAGTCCACAAACACATTATGTCAAATATCAATCACATTACATATGGAACTTACATATTCGTTACATACTGAACTTTTACTGTTTTCAAGTTTATAGGCTTGATTACATGCCATTCAAGACAAAGGGAGCTAAGTAGTCTACAATTTAGAAATCCTCACCTATATGTTGAAAAATATGCTTCAGGAAACTGATGATACTGGAAGAGCTGTACAGCATGACTATGAAGTTACCTTCCATGTGCATTTAAGGAATTTTCTGATTTTATTTTGTTTAGGTCAATGGAACAGAAATTGAATATGAATTTGAAGAAATTACTTTGGAGAGGGTAAGTATAATTTATGCTCTCTTACAGGAGAACACTGCAATAAAAATAATGCAATTATGAAATTGAATGTGGTTAAGAATAAAATGTTGAATAAAGATGGCCACTGTTTATTATAAACTATAAAAATGTGAGTGATACAACAGGATAAGCCTTTCATGATATTAAGATCTTTGAGGTGTAGACACTTGCAGACAGTATTCAAAATGTTTTTCTTCCTCATAACTCTGTCAGTGCTCAACTAGGCATTTGATTATTGTGAAGAGCCTGCAGGACTTGGTAACTCCCTTTTTAGCTTGTCAGTTGGAATTGTGGCATCTTTTCCCTTTAAAGGTCTTAGTTTTCCTTGCACATGTGCATAATAGAGGACATGTAGTGTAATACTATAAAACAAAAATTTCAAAACGGTTTTTAAAGTATGAGTGGCTACACAAAAGCTACAGACCATATCTATGTGTAAAGGATGTGTTTTCTGAAAGGCTGAATTACCTGAGCTATAATCAGGGCTTGCAGTGAAGGCTTTCTTTGTAGCATGGTTTAAAAGTAGCACCAAAAAAGTTATTTAAAATTTGTGCTGCATAATATCTTCCTGGATGTGGTGTTTTTTCCTTGCGTTTTGGTTACATAGCTGCTGTCTTTACACTGCGGACTTTGTTTGACACCAGATCAAGACCAAATGGGCTGTGTATGGGGTGAGAAAGAAAGTCTGAGCTTTGCCATGTGCCGTAGTCCTTACAAAGATTTTTAATGGATGCAAGAATGTCATCACTGAATTCCTTCAGTATTCTACCAACATCCTGGTAATATGAAGTTTTTCCATCTTGAAGCACAGTTCAGCCCCTTTTTACATAAAATGATTGAATGAAAGGCCAGATTTATCAAGATGTGACTGACACCATATGAACAAATGCCTGTAAGGTAGCAAATTACCATTAAATTAGATACTTAAATTATATAATCCATTGCATTTCTTCTGCATGTTATATTTTTAATTGTCCAGGATAATGAACTCCATAACCATTCAACTTAAAGGGATACAAGTTTATGTTCTCATTGATTTTGCTCTCTCGGGCAAATTATGAAAGAGCATTATATCTTTTTGTCATAGCCGTCCTCATAACAGATAACATATAAGGTTATAGGCACTTTTTATCTACCGCCTCTCAACTTACTCGCGCATCACTAGTTATTCATTGGACTAGAGTTTCCAAAGGTCACTGAACAGAACACATGCCTCCTGGGTGATATTTTGAAACCACTTTATTTTTAACAGATGTGTAAGTTATCAGTGTACCTATTGCAGAATGAATGTGATTTACATCTCCTGTACCTGTCAGATGCAGATAATTAGTTGTTCATAATGCCACATAATATCAGTTAAAGACTGAACAAGGATAGCAAAAAGAGATACAGATCTTAATGGAGAATGTTTCAGTTGTTTTCTGGATGCTACTGGATCTGTGGCTTCTGATTATTACTGCTCAAAATGTGCTGTCACATGTATTAGTGTTTTGTCTCAAAGGCAGAATACTGTGTCTGCTGGTTTTTGTGTGAGATATAAAACACAAGTGATTGCCTTTAAATAGCTGTCATTTATGTCAGACTAAAAGCGTCTTCAGAAAAAAAGACATTTTAGATGTTGATTACCCATTTTCCTCCACAAAACTGCTTTTAGAAATTGGATGAGAATCTTCTCTCTGTATTTAATGGCAAAGCTGAAAAATGTACTAAGGTTGCTGCTGTTGAGAGAGAAAAATGTAGTTTGCTCATACCAAACAGTTGGTAATAAACTTTATATTTTACTCCAGCTATTCAAGTTACAGGATTCTGCATCCCCAAATGTACCAAATATTTTCTTCATGACTTTTTATCCACATTTTGAAATGGTCAATATAATTTAAAAGATTTTATATTAAAAAAAGTTGTTTGAGGGTATATTAGGGCTTTTGCACTCTTACCTGCTTTTTTTAATAACATAATGAAAGGGGTGATGGTAAAGAATTCATGAATTCAGAACACTTCAGAGTCTCTATAGACACCATTAATTTAATTTTAGGAGATCACCTTCATCCACAGATGACATGAATTCATGGGATCTACTCCTGAAGAGAGTTACTGCCTTTGATAGGAACCATACCTCAGGGTGAAGAAGTGTCTCCATCCCTTGGGAAAAAATAAGACCACTGTGTGCATGTTGGCAGAATGTGTCCCATGTGGAGCTGAGGAGCAGATTAGCAGAGTCCCAAAAAATGACAAGAGAAAACTCTGCTAATGTTCGGGGGGGGAAGGATAGTGCAGAGCTTGCTGAGATCCAGCTGGTATACCAATAAATGCCTTCAAGGATACAGTGGGCTTGTGAGGAAAACTTTTTTTTTTTTTTTTAATTTTTGCTCTTTGAAATAATGTTGTTCAGCTGTTTTTATTTAAAATGTTGTGTCCCAGTTTACAGTTAAAAGGCTTTAGGGGGAGCTCAGATAGACAATGAATTTGAGGCAGATCTACCTTAAATCTGTGATCACTGCTGTTCCAGGAGTTAAAGAAGTTGTAAGTATACCTCTGCCACCTCTCTCTGTAGTGAATGCTCTTATCCTCTTCTTTAGTTGTGCTAGCCACTTCTCAGGTACCTTCACCAATCCCTGAACCCACAAGGACCACTGTAAAATAAGCAATTCTCATTTAGAGCTCTCATAAGAACATACTTGAATAACAGTTCATAGTTAAGACAAATTAAAAAGACCAAAGGAAAAAATGTGTGTGAGATTCTTTGCTGACTTACAGGCATAAAATGCAGATCCAGGTGTCCAGGTGTAGACTAGATCTAGTGCTATCAAGAGACCTATCTGCATTTGTAAATCAGTGGTCAGTGTAAGAGATAATCAAATAGACTCTGGTACAAAGGCTAGCCTAACATCCCTGAGCTGGAGGAAAGTTTTAATTGATTGACTCCTTGATACAGTACCATGCTTGGAGACATATGCTGAAGAGAGGATTTTAATAGAGGTTGATGGAATATCAGCCAATATAAATAGTTACCTTTATGACAAGGAAAGAGAGACAGTGGATCACTTAATGATTCGTATTGGATTTATGCCAAGTTCAACATCTGAGTTCAAATCTCAGTACTTTTTTGCTCATCTAACCTCGCCTACTCTTTCGAGCGCAGTTATGATTAGTAAGGCTGTTTTCATGTTCAGCACATATTTTTTATTCGGTAGCTGTATGAAAGGAAAATTATATTATTTTTTGTGGAATAGACTGCTTAGAAATATTAAATTCTATCAACACTGGAATTAAAGACATCTAGTTCCCAGAGCATTTACATCATGAGGTTGAATGACTTGGGTATTTGAACAGGTCCAGCTCTAACTGAGAATTTTCCCAAGGTTGAGACATGTAGCAAGTGTCTCTACTTCTTTTTCTTTTATACTCCTGTGAATTTTCTGGCTTGTGATAACAATTCAGATTACACAGCAGAATGTTCCCATTTTTTAACGAACCACGTCATTTTACAAAGTGTTCAGGAACTTGTTGTTTTGTTTCCTGTTCACTTTTTCAGTTTTTCAGATTGGTTGCAATTATTATTGGTCTCACTACAGTTGAGGGAGAGACAGACATGGATGCTCACATAGCGAAATTTTTTCCTTAGAAAATCAGGTTAAATACATTCATAGAATCATATTCCAAAAGAGTAAATTCTCAATGATGATTTATCATCTTGGAATGTGCTGTGATAACCCTGATAAATTTAATTCTCTATCTACCACATGCTCTGTTCAGTGGAGAGACTAAAAATCTACTCTGTCTTTTCTTTCCTTTGACTTGATAGTTCGGTGACATCAAGCACCATGAAAAGATTTAATTTTTCTGGTTCAAGATTATAGGTCTCTAAAGGGTAAGTTCACATTTCACCAAATAGAAGGACCTATTCAAATCTCAACTAAAAAGGCTATAACTAAGCATAAGTAAACTTTTAAAATTTAAAAATTCTGAGGAAACAGAAAAAAAGTAAATTCTTGCACATTTCAGTAAAGAATTTATTCCAAGCCTCAGTTTTTGTTTACTTTAGATACTTGTAAACCAAAGAAACTGTTTTCATCACTAATTTCCTTTGTGCAAATGTAAAAGCTTGCAAAAATATAAACAGGTGCATTCCACTGAACACTGAAGAGCAGTGAGAATTAGATTATATTCAATGACTCAAGGATTTAATTTGACTCGATGTCTTATTTTTTAATACTTACCTATATATCTTGTTTTAGTAGAGATCATAGAATCATAGAACGGTTTGTGTTGAAAGTGACCTTTAAAGGCGATCTAGTCCAAGCCTCCTACAATGAGCAGGGACACATTCCAGTAGATCAGGTTTGCTCAGAGCCCTGTCCAGCATTGACTTAAATGGTTCCAGGGATGAGGAATCCACAACTTCTCTGGCCAACATGCTCAAGTATTTTACTACTAAAAAATTTCTTCTTTAGATCTAGCCTAAATCTACCCTCTTTTAATTTAAAACAGTTATCCCTTGTCCAACAGGTACAGGCCCTGCTAAAAAGCAGTCTGTCCCTATATTTCTTATAAGCCCCCTTTGAGTATTGAAAGGCTTCAATAAGGTCCCTGTGGAACCACCTCTTCTCCAGGCTAAACAACTCGAGGTTGCTCAGCCCTCTGATCACTGTCATGGTCTCCTCTGCACTCAACAGGTCCACATCCTTACACTGGGGCCCCCAGAGCTGAATGCAGCACTCCAGGTGGTGTCTCACGAGAGCAGAGTAAAGAGGGGGAGAATCAGCTCCCTTGACCTGCTCATCACCCTGCTGTTGATGCAGTCTGGTAACATTCATGCCAGGTCATGGCCATCTTCTCATCAACCAAGATCACCTTTTGCTGGTATATGTGGGAAATAAGGTTTTCACTATTAGTCAGTAGTGTATCTTTGTTCTACCTCTTTTTAAGGTGTTAGACAGCAGTTGTTCATAAATCATTATGTTTTGACCTCTCAGGAATGAGACTGTAGGACACTGCAGTGCCAGGAAAGCCTTCCTTTAAGTGTTTCAGAAGTAATAAAGTGGAAGGGAGTGGTCAAGAAATGGCCACTAGGAAAAAGTATTTTCAAAGTTTAAAAGCATGTGCTGTAGACACATGGCTTATGAGAACCCAGAGTGCACAAATCAATACTCAACCATCAACAGCCCCAGTGGAGTGGTCTGACATCTTCCTGCAGGAGAAAGTAAATCTCTAAGTGAGTGTCCCTCAGGTACCTGCCAAGCTCCTCCAAATGTAATGTTGCTCTCTGAGAGTTTATTTTTGCAGAACTGTAAATGATTTCTTCACAGTTGAAAGCTTTCTGTGTGCCCTTATTACATTTGCCTGCTTCCTAAATGGTAGTTTTTCTTGCAGCCTCAGATTGAAATAGATTATAATTTAAAGGCAGAATCCTTCTTATTGACTAGTTTATATCATATTCATAGTAGAATACTGACCTATACGTGTCTATTGCTATAAAGCTCACCCACGGGACTTTTTTCCCAGAAGATACCTACAGGAAGAGACAGAAGTATCTAGGTATGGAACTGAGTTATCAGCAAGCAGAAAATGAGAATCCCATATTTTTCATTGCTGTGCAGACAATTTGAAATACTGATGTCTTGAGTATCCATATAGAGTCTCTGTAGTGTATTTCTCTGCGTGTATATATAACACAAAATTCTATAAAATGAAAAAAATAAATTAAGAAAGATCCTTGAAAATAAAGGTGTAGTGGATGCAATCACTGTGCAGGAAATTCTCTTCTGTGTTCTAATTCCAATCACAGTTTAGAGTTCAGACTGACGGGCAGTTGTGTCAATGGCTGTTTTTTACTTTCAGAGAGGTTTGTAAGTACTGGGAAGGGCAGTTGCCTCTGAATGCAGTGGCTGAAGCAAGGTCTGTCTCCTTTCATCTGTTGTATCTTACCAGATTTTGCTTTGACCTGAGGTTGTGCAGGAGTGAGCTGATGAAAGGAACTGAAGGAGCCTGGTGTGCAGTCCTGCTAATGGAATACTGAAATGCCAGGTCAACATTTTCCAAATCAACTGCAGAATTTGGTTGCTTTAGTTCCATGACCTAAATTAAAATTCCTTGGAACAGTCTGATTTTTTTAAATATTGCTCACCCAAATCATGTGACTTTCTTTCACCTCAGAGCAGCCCTAATTTGGTACCCAAAATATAACTAATCACTGGAAAATTTTGTTCTTTGTTCTTATTCTGTCAGAGAGTCATTATGCTGAAACTATTCCTGGTTGTAGAGCTGTGCATTTCTTGTGGGGGCCTGTTCCACCTGTGTGTGGTAGAGGTACAAAACGTGCCAGTCCGGAGTATGCGTGGAAAGGCAGAAGAGCTGGGAGATAGAGGGCTGTGCCTTTTGAGGCACAGAAGTTCCTGCCTGGTGTTCTTAGCTGTCATTCTCCACATTCAGTGTCTGGGACTGGAAATTCAATAAACCCATGGAACTGTCTTACTGAAGACTAAGTGCAGTGATGGAACAGCTATTAAATATGATCTCTCTCTTAGAGATGCGAACAAGATATTTGTATGTATTGTTATTGCTGTTAGTAGTTATATTGCTAAGGAACAAGGTGAAGCAGAACAAGTGAGCTGCCCATAGCTGCAGCACTGATACTATCCCAAAAAGAGGGACAGGGATAGGAGGACTAGTCTGATGTACAGATAGGGATGGTCTGGACTGCTTCAGAATACATGCTGTCAGAAGAATTTGATTTATCCAGGGCAAATGCTAAGAAAGCATGTGGTTTTCCCTTGAACCTTTGTTTATGAGAAAGATTTGCCCTATATTTCATCATTGCTACAGCTCTGCAGAGTGTGCATCCTTTTTCCCAGCTGTGAAGTTGCACCACTTCTGATCTCAATAATCACGACTAGAAATCTGCAAAGCTGTGAAAATGAAGACAATAGAGAGGAAAAGCTGTAAGTGAATAGGCAAAAAAAATTAACTGCTACACTGTGATTAGAAAAAGAAATTGAAATAACACTATATATTTAGGTCCCTATGGGAAGGGTTCAACGAAATGAATATTTTCATATTGTTTTCTTAGAATCCTTCTTTTAAATCTAAGTGTCTGAAAAACACTTCATGGATGCTAGCTCAGTTAAATCAGAACCGTGTATTTATTTGGATGTACTGCTGAAATGCTATTTCAATTCCTCTGAGGGCATTATTACAGTGAAGGCTGTCCCCTCCCATGCATGTGTGTTAGCTTTATAATTCAGAGTAAAAAAAAATACATAGTTTGGATTTACGCTTGATGGTTCAAGCTTTCCAAGACAAAGAATATTTGTATTACTACAGATTAATTAGGCTTTTATTCATCTGTGTATGTAAATTTGACTGTCTATGTAGTCACTGATTTTAGTAATTCATATAATAATTTCCAAATATTTCTTCAGATGAGGGGTTCACAATTTGTTTCAATGAATCCTCAGGTCCACAGAAGATTATGAGAGTTGAGTGAGAAATTTTAATTAACTGAATATTCTGTTATGAAAGCTCACTGTGATATTTTAGTGGTTTCAAAATAATTTGAAGCTTTGAAGAATGCTCAAACAGATAAAGAAAATTTGAGATTGTTTGCCATTTTTTTTTAAATTTAATAAGAGTCACTTGAAACACTGAGCTATTTTGTTCCCAAAGGAGTAGATTTCATTCTCCAATATATTGAATCTCAGGCCTGAAGTTACTTAGATTCTCTGCCTTGAAAACTCACTGGGAATTTGTTCAGGGAGAGTATATCAGTAGAAAATACAGATACTAGAAAGAAGACACTAGAAAGCATTCTGAAAGTGATAGAAACAAAATTAAATTAACTGGAAAATATTATGTGTATTCCATATCAAAAATGAAGAAAAGTTAAAAAGTTAAACATAATTTATTTAAGAGTTTAAAACCTACCTAAGTGAGTATAGGAAAAAGAATTATTCATGTTCATCTGTACTTAAATGTTTTATCCCTTTAATTTTGTCAAGATCACTGAGACCTTGAGTTACCTATTATTTGAAAAGTTACTTCATGCAAGTCATAGCTGCCTTGAGGCAATGTTCTGCTGCTGTTTCTTTTAAATTATTATGATATTGACATTTTATTTTTCAGGTAATATCACTCATTTATTACTTTTCTCCCATTTCCTAACTCACTTGCTCTCACCAGATAGTTTGCAGGGAGTAATTCTGCTGCTTTTTTGTATTATTTACGACTTTACATGAAAATTGCCTTTACTTCAGATGTTGCTCTTTAGGATGTGGCCTTTCAGCTTATTTACTCTATTATCTTTAGCTGACGAAGTACAAGCTATATCTCACTCCTATTTGGTGTTTGGAAAGTGAGCATCTAGTGCAGGCTGGTTTTGAAGCTGCCTTGGCGGTGAAGTCAAACCTACAGAATATTGCAGTATCTGAAAGGAATACTTCAGTGTGCTGTAGATAATGTTGGTCTAAGGGAAGAAAGCTTTGTACTATGAAACAGGGCAACCTTTGTAGCTGTATCCTAGTCCTTCAGTCTGATGCAGGATAGCAGACCTTTCCCTCCAGCCACTGTTAGACAATAATTTTACCTGGAAATAATTTTGCAGGAGTTTAATCCAGATTTAAGAGTGTTCTCAGTGCTTGGATTTTATCTCAATTTTCAGGAAGAGCAAACAAATGGGTTTATATTCCACACAGTGTGACTTTTCCAAACTGGCATAAATTAGCCTTCTGGAACAGGCCCATGGAGTCACCATCCCTGGACATGTTCAAAAAGGAGTTCACATGGCACTTTGTGGTATGGTTTAGTGGACACAGTGGTATTTGGTCAAAGGTTGGACCTGATGATCTTGGAGATCTTTTCCAACCTTAGTGACCCTATGAAAAGGCCTGCCAGTAGAAATCAGTCTAAGTGTACCACCCAAGCAAACCTGGTGTCCCACTCTGCGATACTCCACATCAATCAGTACTAGTCACTAATGAGCAGAGCTGCAAGCGAGGCTTCCAAATAAACATACCAGTTCTGAACAGAAGCTTCAGAAAGACTAATAGGAGGGTAAGTATACATTAAAAAGTAGTTATATGTGTGTCTGAGATGCTTCTTTTCAAAGAAAGTATATGGGAATCTTTTTGCATAAAGACTGAAAAAGCAGTACAGAAAAAAACATGAGCTACAAAGCGCTGGTCTGGCTCAGTTTTCACTTAGTTTTGCAACTGGCATTGACAAATAATATGTAGATTTAAAATATGTACATTTAAGTAAATGAGAAAAATGAACCTCAATTTACTGGTAGAAAATGAATCATTCTGGAGATGATAATAATCACCTTGCAACAAGGATGGTCATTTTCAAGGCAGGACTTTAAAAAGCCATCTCTGATGTACTAGATTTGTCTCTTAGAAAAAGCAATGCTTTGCATTGCAGAAAATTGCTTTTCATTTTTGTTGTAATTTAAAATCACGTGTAATGCATAAATTAGGGCCACACAGCCTTGAAGAATCAGTATGCCATTTCGGTAGGGAGTGACACTATAAAGATGAAGAGGAATAAGGGGGGGAAAAATTTGCTGTATTACACAGACTGAATTCCACAACTATCATTGCTGTGCATCTTAACACAGTATCACAATAAAAATCTCTGATTTGTTCTTTGGATGCAGCATTGCAATTATTTTCTGTTCATATGCATTTGTATTTGAAGCAGTCACGAGATCATTTGTGTTCCACTTATAGCTACCATCCAGTTTATCTTTGACTCTTGTCAAAGGAGGGCTGAGAATTTATCTGATATGCTTTTTTGCAAAGTAGTTTTACAGGAGCAATGGCCCACTTTGTAGCATGTAAAAGTTCTTCGAAATTATATGATGTAGACCATTTCCTCTCAAATTTGTCCCTATGCTTTAAACTGCAACTAAATGTCAAATGGATAAGGTACCACCAGGTATTCTGAAGTCATAAGTAGATGAAAAGCAATTGTATGCTGCTTATGCATGTTTTATATTGCAAGTTATTGCTTTACCCTAAGAATTTGACCTAGCTGGTGAGACTCAAGCATGGCTTGAAAGTCACCTTATGCAACTTAATATGATGTATGAATTCTGACTGAATTCTATGAATAATTTATTTTTTGAGTGTTTTTTAATTGTGCAGAGTTAACTTGTTCCACATTTCCTATACCTCACCTGCAAAGCAGAAGAGAGCTCCTGGTAGCATATTGCCACTGTGAAAATTTAATACAAAGATTGCTATTAAACAGAATTCATTTATGTAGAGGGGAAGAAAACAGAAACGACTAAAATAAATTATGATCTTGTAATTTTAATCCTTACTAATGCTAAATAAAGTGCAAATCTTTTTCTTAACTGTAACAGTGATGATGAGGAGAAGTATGATAATGTACCTAGTGTTTTTGTCATATTTCATGATGGGGAAACTTAAAGCACAGAAAAGCAGGCCAGCTGTAAAACTAGCATGAAAACATGCATATCCTAGGATCTGTAGTCTAGCAGCCTCCTTTTTGAAGTCCACAGTGAAAAGTACCTATTCCGTTGGTATCAAGGACCTTAATAATACTGCAAAATTTACAGAAGTTTAGGAAATATGGGAAATAAGATAGCATTTTTATACTTTTATAATGTCCCTTGAATTTTTAAGAAGGCTAAAATATGTGTACTTAGTACTTGTCCATTCGGTATTTGTTTAGGAAAGATAATAAATATTTGACAAATAGATACTTTTATTATATTTCCAAAAGCAGAAATAGGGCTACATTACACAGTGAGGTAGTTCTACATGTTAAAATACTGGATATTGAAATCTTAATTGATTTTTTAAGCAAGAAAAAATGCTATACCTATGCAACTTACATTATAATGAATATGCATAGAGATTTCATATTAAGCATTCTCATGAGAGAGCTAGAGATCTATTGTTATAATTCAAATGGGAGGAATGCCTTTCTGTGAGGAAGCTTAGAAAACGAATATGGCATTTTTAGGTATATTCACTGTAATGTGTTTTAGGGAGAAATGAGTGAGTTAAGATTGTATATGTGTATGTGTGTGTGTGTAGACCTACAGTAAAAAGATAATGTAACTGCTTCCGGCTATAAATTTTGAGCTAAAGCAACAAAAGCCATTAAAAATCAATGTCTCCCCTGATTTTCCACCTCCAAAAAATGACATTACTCATCTCTCCCAATAGCAGAGAAATATCCATCAAAACAGGCTGAGGAATACCATGATCTTCCTGAAGCTTCAGTTCTAGTTTAACTAGGTGGAAGGAAATCAGATAAACTCAAATATAGCAAGGACTAAGAATCTAATGTAACTGTATATGAATAAAGCCCCAAACTATCTTTAATTATGAGAATGAGCGAAGGCCTTGATTTTCCAACCCGATTTCTAAAGGAGTTAATTGAACAGCGTCTGCATCTGTTACACTGAGTGTTCAAGTGATCTTTGAGTATTGAGGAAATTTGAACATATTGAAAGAGATCTAACGCCCCGGTGATGTTTAAAAAGGGTAAATGGATGGAGTGATTCATTATGGTGTCTGTGTAGATCAGAGAAAAAGGAGTGTCAGACTGTTCTGGGTAAAACATGGGTATTTTACACTGGCCAAATCTGAAGTCAGTGTCAAGAAAGAGAATACAACCTTTGTATGAAATCAAGGACTCCTGCCTCAAAAGCAAAGAATCTGCAAAAACGTCCTGGGTCTTACTGGCTATTATCAGCCAAACACAAATTTTCAGTCCAGCGTTGGAACCAAAGATATAGTGAAGGCCTACAGTGCATAAATGAGAGCTTGTAGAGTAGAACAGGGTTTGGGATGTGGAATGTAACAGGATTTGGGAGCTAATGTGTAAAACTTTTGGAACATCTTGCTTAATTCTACTTGAAAAAGATACTGATAACAGAAGTGTCTCTAAGGGGACACCTTGAGGGTTACTGTGTCCTTGGAAAACACACTCTCTTAGTGAGAGGCACAAGTACCTTCATGAATTTATTTTTTTGGGGGGAAATTAGGAGGTGATTTGATCAGAGAAAACATGCACTTACATGAGAAATAACCTTCAAGAGAATGTTCTCCATCCTGTCTGGAAGGAGATAACAGGAGCTGATGGTTTGATGTTGAATTTAGACAGATTGAGACTGAACATAATAGGTCAGCAATGGCAAAGGAGCAGGACCGGATGAAAGTTTTAGGAAAGGGATCTGATAGAAAAGGAAAAAAAGAGCATAGTATAAGTAAGAAGGAGAAAATATTAACGAATTCAGGAAAGGTTATCAAACACTAACTGATCCAATCAAGGGCAAAAATGGACATTTTGGGAAGGACAAGGAACACAGCAAATTGTTAGTAGTGAAGATCAGGTTCAGCCATGTTAGTGTATATGTGTGACACATAGCTGTGTATGTGGCATATTTTTAAGGGATCAGCAAGACAAACCAAATGCTCCAAAACAACATACCATCCTTTACTACCATCCTTTATGAAAAGTAGAAGACATTAAGGAAGGCATTAAAGCTACATTTTTTTTGGAAAAAGTGTTCTCAGGGAGTGCAAGAAGACAGATGTGTGCTCAATTTCTGTAAGAAGGGGGGAAACTGCAAGCCTATCCTGGCTTTTGTCTCCTTTTTGCAGTAATTGCTCTATATAATGAAGAGACATTGTGGAATTATGTGATATTTTTCTTCTGAGATGACTTAAGTAGGTCCTATAGCCTATATTAGGCAGGAGTTCAAGGTAGATGATCCAGTTGTTTCCTCAGTCTTAGATTAACTTTGAGGCATTGATTACCTACTTGGACATAATTAAAAAGGTAACAGTTTTCCAAAACCGTATTTGTAAATTAAATATCTTTATTTCCTTGTTCTGAGGAACAGGGTATTTCAGATGCTATAGCATAATGATTGTTGTTAAATGCTATCATTTTAATGAGGACCCTAAAGTCAGTAGAAGTCAACCCTGCAAGTTTTTAGTGTTTAGCAGATGATATCAGTGTTGTCACTGAAAACCAGTCTCCCATAAATGAAGACAGAACTCTTTTTGGCCAAAGTGATTTTTTAATAGGATTTTTTAAACCTTCAGGAGGAATAGTCTTTAGCTTGTTCAAATTTGCTTAGAATATAGTGGAGGAGGGACCATAACGTATTTGTGAAAAATACGTGCTCACTGAAAACAATTGCCAAGAAAAAATGGGATTGAAATAATACACACTTGAAAAAAAAAAAAAAACAAAATTCTAAAATAGAAATAAGTATTAGACAAAAGCAACCTACATGAAGAAGAAATAAAAACAATTACAGCTGTTATGGGACACAGTTGCATGCTTTGGAAATTGTCAGATTTTCATTCCTGTTATATTATTCTGCTATGCTTAACAAACATATTGCTTGTATTGTATTATCTCAGGTAAATCAGCTCTCTAGATACGGCTAACTAGCAAAGGAAATTTATAGATACAAAAGCTCTTGGTTCACTGAAAACCAGAGTATATCTATGAAAAATGCACAAGTCAAATTGAATAATGAAGCACAGTGCACCAACCAAGCTGGATCCTGGAGGCTAGCTGCATTACAGACAGCACAACCGCATCGACTATTTCTGAACAGAAACATGTGGAACAATACACTGGCAGGACTATGATGCTAAATTCAGTCAATATACTCCTTTTTATACTAGAGAAATAATGCTAGTTTGAAGTTCTTTGCATAGCAACACATTTGAAGTAAAACTGTGTCCAAAAAAACCCACAAAAAGCCCTAGCTGTCAGGTGTGCAGTGAAAAACAAAGTCATGAATATGTTGTTAGGACATAAAAAAAAAAAACAAACTCCAAACCAGGTGGTTTTAATTGAATTTTAGACTGCATAGAGATCTGCAGCCTACAAGAGAGAAAGGTTTTTTGAGAAACTGAATGGCAAACCATTAAAGGCTGAGTTGAAAATGGAACTATAACTGTAAACATTATTATAAAAGCAGTAATTTTATCAAAATCTTAATGGCCCCAAATGCTCTTTCCATCTTCAAATTTTAAATATATTTTTATATTTAGAATGATGAAAAATACCCTTGAAAATACTATCAAAAAGCAAACACCACATTTTCCTGTATTTCTTCTATATCCAGTGAGGGTGTTTAATTTTTTCTGGTTTTACCTTTATCTTACTGATGCTTTTAGAAGTCTTTAAAATCTGGTGATAATTGCTTTCCTTCCTTTGGTAAATTTGTTGGTTTGTTTTTTTTTGATATGTCACAGTGTAATAACTACCTATATGAATAACTTTAAAAATAAATTAAAAAATCAAAGTTATGCATCTATGAAGATACCTGGCAAAGCGGTTATCAGAATTAGTGAGTGCTGGGTTTTTTTCAAATTGGTTTTCAAAAAAAAAAAAGAAAAAAAAAGGGCTGGTTCACTGAATAATATAATAATGATTTTACTTCTCCACATTTGGGACAAAGGGCGTTGTCACCTTCCTTTTTTAAGGTGGTATATGTGACTCAGATTCATAAAGGGACTCAGATGGCCAAAAGAGCTACATAGATGAAATGCAGGCCTCCAACTCTAACATAGTCCCTGACCATTTAGGCACTACCAGGTCTGTGTGCATGCCAGAATGTGCAGCAAATGATGCTGAGGATCTTAATTCCACTCTTGTGCTTTTCTGGGAGTGCTGCTGCTCATAGATTACCACTTGTCTTTCAACTGGCACCATTCATGAACATGATGTCCCTGGGTTTGGATCACTTAAGAAGTTTAATTGCCCGGATGTAATCTGCACCTGCTCATTTACTGGGGAGGGAAGAAAGGAGATGTGGTGGCTCTTCCTACTCCACCACCATTCTGGTGGAGACATGGATGATTAAGATCTCCTTAACCTGAAGAGGAGCTATGAATACAGTTTCCATTTCCTAAGAAAGCACTTTAGTCACCAGGTAATTTGCATCCATAGGATACAGAGATGCTTGACCCTTCCTTTCAAAGGAGCAAGAGGAAAGAAAAGCTACTGTGGAGTCAGGAATTCATGATTTTGAGTATCAGGAAGACAATGGATTAGAGGCAATTTGTTTCTTTAGCCTACGGATGTTGAACTTTCCCAGGGAGACTTGGAAAGTTGTATTAGGGGACTACTAGGATATTTTGCATTTTAAAAAGTTCAGTTTTGCATTTTAAAAAATCTAAAATCCAGAGACAACCCTAGATCTGAACTCAGTGAGTGGATATAAAACTGAATCTCACGTCCCATTATATTTCAGCTGCAATGAATTGCCTCTTCTTGATGTTCTGGGTCTTTTTAGTACTCCATATATTTGCTTAATGTTATTCAGAATGCTATTTATGATACTCAGTTTACTGACTACTGGTTTGATATAGATAAAGGAATATTGTTTGTTTTCATTTTGAAATAAGAGAACCCTCATTTGCATCATTGCCAGAATACAGAAGTATCAGCTGGACAGCTAGATGTTTTAACAGGTGGACTTAAGTCTTTCTTTTTGACATTTCTAATACCCCAGAACATATCCAGGAGACTGTTCAGTTTAATTTTGGAGTTTCTGGCGTTATCCAAGCACTTTGGGAAATTATATGAGTTCTTGCATTTTTCAGAACAACTGATCCAAAACCTCTCCTTTAACAGCAAGTCCTTTTAAAAGTGCACTGCAAAGCATTTCAGGGATTTGAAGGTCACAGTGTTTGCATCATAGACAATGGTGTGTGCTTCAAAACAAAAGTGCTGTAAGGAAAGCATATATGAGTTCTCTCTGGATGTAATAAAGGGCAGCTTATCCCCATCACACAACATTTGGGATCTCTAACATTTCTACTGTGGAAAATCCAGTCATTAGACATATATCATTTAATTAATCAATGGTAAGAATGATGTCAACATCAATTTGAAGAGACTACTGCAGAAAATGGGAACTGATTTCGTAATTTTTTTTCTTGTGGATTTTGAGTCAATATCTATGTTCTGCAAGGTAGAGTTTGAATTCCATGGACTGCTGCCGGAAAGCAGGTTTGAAGGCAGTAGGGCACAGGCAAGACTGAATGAAAAAATAAGTCACTCCTAAATAATTTTGTTGTTGTAGCACTAAATTGTTTGAGAAAACAGTTTATTGTTCTGGAGATACTGAGAAAGAAGGCATTAATCAATGAACAATTTAAAGCAGTATTCAAACTTAAATGGATGGAGAAACCATTCTTTCTAATTATTTTGTTCTAGTGTCATAAGGCAAAGACAAGTGCCTGTATCTTCCCTTCCCTTTCTTCTCTTTTCATTTGTTTTCTCTACCCTTTCTTTTATCTTGTAATGCATCAATTAAATAGTAAAGCACTTAGCAATAAAGTTTCCTTGAAACAAGCCTAGTGAGGCAGCAGTATTGTTTAGTGTTGAATTATAAATACCACTTCTATTAAACCTGACAAAAATTCACTTAATTATTCTTTGTTGGTGTTTATATGCTCACTAAAACCAATATCCTCTCATATTTGAAGGAGAGAAGACTGTTGCTGATTGCTCTATCTTATCTTGTAGTATGTGACTATTTAAGAAACTAAAAGAAAGCAAGCTATAATCTGAGAATATTATGAAAATGAGCTAGAGAAATGGTAGCATCCAGTACTTTTTTAACTTAGAGGGATAGTGAAGAAAAGAAGGTTATTGTAGCTGGTGAAAAAGAAAATGCAAAGAAAAAAGGAAAAGGCACCCAGAAGAAATTCTGAAGGAATGGGTAGCGAATAGAAATCTGACCGTTGGAGAAAACAGATGTCATGTTCATTGTGCTTTAGGCTTGCACCCATAAAGTGATCTAAAGCTTCATGGAGTCAATAGAAGGCTCTTCACAGTCACTAATGGATTTTGGATCTGGCCCTAACAAAGAGGGTGATATAGGCTAATTGTCTTACTTAGTATGCTGATAGAGCTGATAGATGTATTTTCATAAAAGCAAACAAGTCAGAAAGATTTTTAAAGTTCTTCAGCCAAATCTCTACAGGGTGAAGAGATCACAGCAACCACATCAGGCAGAGGCTTTGTTCTGTCTTTATTTTGTGTTTCAATCAATATCATTATTTGTGTATTCTTCATCTTTATATGCAAATATTTTATAAATAATAAATTTAATAATTTTGTACACATACAATGGGAAAAATGGCCTATGGGTTATTTAGCTTTTATGCACTCAGGATGTTTCTAGTGTGTTATTGATTTTTAAAATACACAGACTAATGTTAGTATAGTAATTATTTTCCCATCGGTATCACCCTGACTTCGCTTATTGATATTCCCTTATTCTCACTGAATTTGGTGATGCTCTCTGCTTACTGAAAGAAAGGGACTGTACAGGAGACACAGCTTCTCTGTTTGGAGGACATGTGATGGTAATAACAGATATTAGATATGCCTGGATTTAGTTGACAATATATTTCTTTACCAAATTGTAACTGAAACAGGAAGAATTGGTAATATTTTAGATCTCCTTAATAAAGACCTCATAGAAGATCTGTAATTTAACTAAGAACTGAGGACCAAGTAATTTCAAATCAATTGTTTAGATTAAAAGAAAATGTTTGAACTGAGTTTCGCTTTGTATAAAGGGAAAATTCGAGGAAACCAATGGAACAAATTATTCAGCTAAGGTTTGGAGGTAAACATTTGAAATGGAGAAGACTTTGAAAGACTTTGAATGAGTTTTGCAACTTAGTAAGGAAAAAAAATGCTGTAAGGAAAGTTCCTTAAGTGGAGGAGAAGATACTTCTGACAGAATATTAAGACTAGAAAAAGGATTGGTCTGTGGCAAAAAGTATATCTGAAAGGTCAGTATTTAACAGAGAAGTGAGACTTGGCAAAAGTCAACTGAAATAGATCTTAAAACAAAAAAAAAGAAAATCTAAATGGAAAAGGAACAGGGAGTAAGTTTTGGAGCACTATCTAGTGAGATAAAATAGTGATTGGGTTTGTGCCATCTACAAACTAGTATTCTGACTCCATATTTCTTAAGGACCATAACTTTGAATATCTTGAAAGGCAAAGTAGCAAATTATTTTAAAATAGAATATATGAGTGAGGAAAACTTCAAGTACCCAAAATTAATTTGTGTGAGGACAGGTGATTTCCTTTCTAGAATTTTAAATAAACTAAATGAAGTTTTTAATCCATTCATCAAAGCAGTGGTCACACATTTGAAGCAGAATATAGAATATTGAGGTAATGGGAAAAGAGACAATTTGTTAAAGCACATAGTTTCAGCTGGTTGTACCAGAGTAATTTCATAGCTTTTTATTTTTGTTTTTTAACTGACTCCCTAGGAGAAGAAAATCTATTCTCCCTTTCTTGACTCAAATATAGTAAGCATTGTCCTGGATGCTAAGGGGATTAGTAAAAAAGCTCTGAAATGGATAGTGCCTGTTTTTATGGGAGATGACAGATTGCTCTAAAGAGGTAACTGTCAGGTTAGAAGATAATTAATGAGCCCTTCATGATGGTTCCCGAAATGCACTCTGCTTAGTAATGATCTTAGCACAAATCTTTTCTGCCTGATGTCCTCAGTCTCAGTGAAATTACCTGATGTCACAGCAGTGCAAAAAGTTTTCAGTATAGGGAGGATGTAAGTGTTCTAAAGAGATCAGTGGGTAATCTCCAGAACTGATGTAAAAGAAAGATAATTAAATTTAATCATGCCAAGTGGTATGTTAAGTACCTGTAACTAAGAACAAGAACTTGTGCTATGTAACCACAGCTCATTAACTGACAGAGGTGAAAAACACTTTCATGAAGTAGTTTTGTATAAGTAAATTTATGTTCAGTGGTTGTAAAAAAAGATAAACTGAAAAAGATGTGCAGGCCTAGCAATGTCAAAGGAGGTGTTTCCTGTAGATATGAAGAGATATGAAAGCTATGTGCCCAAGTATCATTAGATATAGTGGAATATTGCATTTGTAAAGGAAGATAGGTTCAGGAAATGGCTACTAGAATACTGTAGGTACTCGACTGGCATCTGAAAAGACTCTAAAAACTTGTCCCATTAAGCCTAGAAAAGCAAAGTCTGAGAGGAGAAACTATTGTCATCTATAAATGCAGTTGAAGGTAAAGACCAGAGAGGGAAGATAATTAGCAAGATTAAAGGACATTGTTGATAGAATAAGAAATGAGTCTGAATTGACCCTCTATAAATTTCAGCTGAAAATAGAATAAAGTTACTAACCTTCAAAGCCATTAAGCTTCCCTTCTAACTCTGACTTTGTGGTATAGTCTTCCAGTAAGAGTCATTTTTTAAGTGAAGCTTGACTAACTTAGAGAGGTAATTATTTTATACAGTTGTCGGCAACAGCCATAGAGC
The DNA here is from genome assembly GCF_001604755.1 of Lepidothrix coronata. NCBI lineage: Eukaryota > Metazoa > Chordata > Aves > Passeriformes > Pipridae > Lepidothrix > Lepidothrix coronata. The sequence goes on along the minus strand of NW_016690256.1, from coordinate 3,338,289 downwards.
TCAACTAAGAAATGCAAGACCTCTTCCTGTGATTCTAAGGAATGTGCTCACAGACAACACTGTAAGATTCCTGACTCGAAAACCTATCTAGACAGATAAATAAGGCAGATCAAATCCTCATTTACATGCAGAATGTGTCATATAGTAAACTGGTGCTCCAGGGCTAGACTATGATTTTGAACCTACACCTGCTCGAGATGCATTAAAGCATCCCCTACATTCCTCCTCAGGCTATGCAGAACCATGGTCATGCTCTGTTGTCACCTGAGCAGGTGGTTGGATTATGCATTCATAACTTCAGCTGCCCTTACCCACACACCACAACTGAACGATGTGGCAATACAATTTGCCTCTAGTGTTGACGTGAGGAGAGGAGCGAGCTTGTGGTGCATGAGGACTATATCTGAATGTTGTGCTTAACACACCCCCACCAGCTCAGGACTGTGCCGAAAGGCAGCGTAGGTGTATCAAACTGTAGCTGTACACGTTTCCCCAAGTTATATTACGCTGCTCTCAGCACCTTGGAAGTGTAATCTACTTCTGTGTTTGTAAAGTGCCAGGATAATCAAGATCTGCTTCGTGACTAGCTTTCCTGGAGATAGCACAATACAGAGGATAAATGAATAAATTGTTATTCATCCAATGATGAATTCATTTCTATATAGCTGACTAGATTTCGCAGAACTACTGGTGATTGTAGTTTTGCAGTGTTTCACTATCATTTCACTAATGTTTCTTAAGTTGGAAAAGATATGACAGCTCTATTCTAACTAGTTTTCTCCCTGGCATGCAGGTACTAGATCTGGGCTTTTCAGTTAATGCTATTTTTCTAAATAATTATTAATGGACTTGAGATAACTTCAGTTATTCCTGAACTATATTTATCAAATAATGAAAACAAATGTCCCTTGACAAGTATAGAGCAGAAGATCATCAAAAGCATATACTGCTTCATTCAAATGCTTTCACTGGATGAACAGAAATGTGATTTATTTTTCCTCCTACTTTTAATTTCTGTAATTTTAGCTACATTCAGAGAATCCACTTACTTTCTCTCTAGTCCTCACCTGGAATGAGTGCAAGGGATCGAATCCATCTTTGCCATTGATCATTCTTCTCTCCTGAAAAGGAAAATAGGAAACTAATGGTTTGAATTATGCTTCTGCAACTAGGTATTATTTATTTTTGAGGCATATTTCACACCTCTCACTGTGTATTCTGTGACAGTGATTTGTCCTTGACCTGGCTTATTTTTGCCAGAGATGTTTTTATCCCATTGCTGTTTTATTTCTTGTCTATAAGTGCAAAACAATTTTTTTCTTCCATGAATTGCCTCAGTCATCATCACTATCTCCAATGTTAAAAATAATGGAATCTTCTGTGTGCCCAGAATTTTATTAAAGTTGGTAGAAACACACCAAATTTCAGTGGTACTAAGTTCCCCTTAGTTCTCACTCTCTTTGGTTAATTTAAAAACTCTACTTCATGTGAGTAGAATTTAATTCAATTTATCATTCACTGCTTAGTACATTAATGGACATTTTTTGGGTTTTTTCACTTTTGTTTTTTTCCTAATTCCAAGCAGACAAGCAGACATGTCAGAAATCAGATATTGCAAAATGTCAAATTGGGAGCTCCCTATCTTGAAGAGACTGTTGCAGCACTGTTAACAATATGAAGTTATGCAGTTTTAGCACACAGCTCAGTGCAGCAAGAGACTGTGGGGCTACAGAAGTGCCGGAGCCCAGAGTGCTCACTGTGCAGCAGGCAAGGCTGGAAGAGATAGTGGGGAGGACAGTGAGAAGAGTTAAAGCTCACCTCTGCTGATTTATGGAGGGTGAATATTTCATTCTGGCAGTTTTCATATTTTATAGTTGAGGAGAAGACTGTTGTGATGAAATTTCCTGAAAGTTGATGTTAAGTATGAATGAGTTGATTATCTTGGAAATTACTGATAGCTCTTTTCACCACTTATACAAAAACAGGGTTGCATCATTGTACTCTTCCAGCTTCGTGTTTGGCATCACTTGCTCAGTAGCACATCCCACTGGTTCTGTGTATTCATCTGTTTGTTTTTACTATCAGTGTTCTATACATCTTCTTACACTTATATTGTAAACTTGTTTGGGATCTGTGTTTGCACAGCACATAACAGAAAAAAATTACATTCAAAGTGCAGTACACATGAAACTTCCCTAGTGTTTATAGTTGTACCCCAGCTCCATAATCCTTTCTCTTTCCTTCCCCAGATGGCTTTTCCATCTAGTAATCTCACAAAATAAAGGAAAGCAGGACAGTGGAAACAACCTGAAATTAGACAATAAGGGTTAAGGACCCTGTGCTTTTTCATGCTTAGGGGGCAGTTTGAGCATAGGATTGTAGAATCATAGAATGATTTGGGTTGAAAGGGACCTTAAAGATCTTCTAGTTCCAATCTCCCTGCCATGGGCAGGGACACCTTCCACTGGACGACGTTGCTCAGAGTCCCATCCAAGCTAGCATTGAACACATCCAGAGATAGTGTATCCACAACTTCTCTGGGCGCAATTTCTCCGATGCCTTACCATCCTCATGGTAAAGAATTTCTTCCTAATACCTAATCTAAACCTGTACTCTTTCAGTTCAAAGCCATTACCCCTTGTCCCATCACTACATGCCCTTGTCAGAAGTCCCTTCCCAGCCTTCTTGGAGGCCCCTTTTAGGTACTGGAAGGTGCTGTAATGTCTCTCCCCAGAGCCTTCTATTCTCCAGATGAACATCCCCAATTCTCAGACGATGTCCATAGGGAAGGTGCTCAGGCGCTCTGATCATCTTTGTGGCCCTCCTCTGTGCTCATTGCAGCAGGTCTGTGTCTTTCCTGGGCTGCAACACTCCAGTAGGATCTCATGGGAATGGAGTAGAGGGAAGAATCACCTCCCTCAACCTGCTGGTCACGCTGCTTTTCGTGCAGCCCAGAACACAGTTGGCTTTCTGGGCTGCAAGTGCACATTGCTGGGTCATGTTGAGCTTCTCATCCACCAAGGCCTCAAGTCCTTCTACCCAGAACTGCTCTCAATCCATTCTCCTCCCAGCCTGTATTTTAGCTTTGGATTGCCCTGACCCAGGTGCAGGACCTTGCACTTTACCTTGTTGAACTTCAAGAAGTTCACAGAGGCCCACCTCTCAAACCCATCCAGGTGCCTCCGGATGCATCCTGAGTGCATCCTTTCCCTCCAGCTAGGTGTGGTTGGCAAGCTTTCTGAAGGGGAATGGATCCCACTGTCCATGTCACCAACAATGTGAGCATCACCGGTCCCATTACTGACCCCTGAGCATATCCATATTGTTCATGGCTCTTAGTACTTTTACTGTATGTTAAAAACTGTAGTTAAAACAGTGAGCAATGTATGTGCAGCAACAAAATTTGGACCACTGAAACAGAAAAGACAATAACAAAATTCCCCCTACAGAACGGTTTTACTGGAAGGCTGTGGCACTGTTCATGGGGGTACAATGCTAAGCTCTCCTTTAATTAGAACAAGTTCAGGAGAAGAATGTAGTCAATAAGTAATGAAAGGAAAACCTTTCAGTTGCCAATTAGCAACTTCAGATCATGCATATTTTATGAAATTCTGAAAACCTGTGTAAACATGCAGCAGCAAGTGTATTAAATTATATTAAATTAATGATGGCTTCAGGGGTAGACGAGTTTGGCTGGCATTTAATCATGTGTTTATTTTGTTATATAAATATATTGCAAGTCATTTTTACACAGACAAGCTTTTATAGGTTTGATTGTGTGCATTCTTTCATTTGCCAACTGTGTTCCTATGTTTCACCACTTTCTGTTGAGTAATGGTTCAAATGAAAAGGAGTTCCTGATGTGACAAGTTGAGAAAGACAGGACTATATTTTCCTGTACACTTATGTGAGAGATCTCTGAAGTGCTTTTGCAAAAAAGAGTTTTCCAAGGGGAATTTTTTCATAAAATTTTTTCTATGATACCTCCTATGAAATATTTTACATTAATTGTATTTGCCATTTTGTTTGATCAGAAACATTTTTTCTGATTATTTGACCTGAAAGCAACTTGCTTAGATAGTAGCATTTCTCCTTGACCAAAACTTTTAAATTTTATCAATTCTAATTTTTGCTAAATCTTATCAGGAGGTTTTCCCAATACTGACTGTAGCCTAATGCCATCCTAGTAAATAAAAAAAAAAAATATTATTTATATTAATCTCTGCTTATTTTCTCATTATCATCACCTCTTCTGTGTGCATCATAGCTCAAAATATGTTTTTGAATTCAACCAGCAGTAAGAATACCATGCAATTTTTTCTTCATATTTCAACTGCTTCCTGAGAATTGCTGAACTCTGTAGACAGATTTTTTCTTTCTCTTCCCATCTCATACCTAAGTATCAAACAGAAAGTAATTACTGCTTTTTCTCTCTCTCTCCCTTACACCATCCTTCTCTTCCCAATTTTTTTTATTTCCCGTGATTTAAATGCTGATGTCAAGTTCCTCCTTTGGTGAAAGACGTGGAAGTAAAGGCGATATCAGGAGAGGTTTTCAGGATTGGTTCAGTTTTTCTCTGGCAATATGCCCCTGTTGTTTTAAGGATCAGCTTGGATAAGCAAAAGTAGTGTGGTTTCCAGAAGAGGATATTTCTTGGCTTGTCTCTTGTTACACCAAGTTGCCACTTGTTAATGACTATCATGTTATAAATGTTAACACTAATAGCATCATTCAGAAGCCTCAAATGGAAGTGGTTAATCTGAGGCTTGCTTATTTCTCCAAAGAAAAAAACACTAAAAACCCTTCTAGCACTGAGAATTACATTCTTCAATCCTTTTCTCTCAGCTTCCTGACGTCTCATAAGTGACACAACGCTCCTCCCTACCTTCTGTCCACTCTCATCTTCTTACTTGCTTTATTCAGCTTCCCAAAGACTTCCTCAGGCTTCTTATGAGTTCACTTCCCCTCTCATCTGCCTGTGTGTTCATAAATATCCTCTTTGTCCCTCTTTACCTCATCTAATCAGTTCAGCCTTGTGCAGCATCTGATATCCAGCATGTAACCTATTTTGGGGAAAAAATTCCCTTTGCAGGAAAGAATAACAATTCTTTCTTGGGGAATTTTATGGATATGGCTTTAAGTGTATGTTTGTATAAGACAGTCTAACCAGAAAATGTCCAAAGCAAAAAGACTTACAGATATTTTCATTGATTATTTATTAAACCTAAGACTCTAAAATTTAAATTTTTTTCTTAGATTCTAGTTTACTTAGCAACATTTCAAGAGCTGATTGATCTGACCTGATGTTAAGTTCCTTTAGATTTCTGTTAGATTTAATTATACAGAGAATGCAGTTTCTTACGTTATTTTGACACCACAAGAAAGCATGAATATATTAAAGTCAGTGTCAGATAAAATAAGAAATGCAAAATAGAGTAATTGCAAGACTTAGTAGAGAGCTGAGAAATAGAAATATGGTAATGAAATGCTGAAAAAGGTTCAAGAAAGCAGAAATAGGTTTGTTTTGTTTTTTAAAGGAAATATGAAAAAAAGAAAGAATCATGGGGTTATTGAATTGAAATAGCGATACTACAGAGGGTAAGCAAAGAGCAAGACTAAACAGAGAGTCGAGAAGTGCTGCAAGGAGATAAGGAACAAATTAATTTACTTTTCAGAAATGGTTAATACCTAGGTTTACTTTAGCAATGGGCAGTAGGACTGGGATTAGGATGGGATTGCATTAGAACTGAGTGGCTGCACTGCCACTGGTGATACACCAGTGGGATATGAACGAGAGATGGACCTTTATAGGAGCTATTAATCATTCTGTTTTCAGTTTAGTACTATGACATGCACCTGGAGCATTGTTCCCCCACCAGTGTCCTTTTTGTCGAGGCAGTGCAGTACCTCAGGTACCTCCTACTATTCCTCACTTCTGCTTCAACACTCCTGTTAACTTCTCCATCCTCTGCTGGAAAAACTCATAAAAAATAGGAGTTGATCTCACAACCTGCTTTTGAGCTGTGAAAGCAGAATGTGACCCAGTATTTTGGGTAAGATAAACTTATTATAGGAGAACTAGAAGTCCTGGGAGAAGAGAGACAGAGAATGTGGTGATATACCCTATTTCATCAGCTGTCCTCCACCAGGGAGAGTCCACTGCCATGCCTCTAAAAGCTTCTCTCTCTTCTGTTGAAGAGAAGCTGAGCAAAGGAGAAAGTTTTCTGAAAGGTAAGCTCACACTGAACAGTTGTAGGTGCATTCTTGTGTCAGTTGTACCATCTGGAAGAAAGACTTTTTTATAGTCACTATGAGTTTTCTAAACCTTAAGAGGAAAATCATCATTTTGATTTCTTGCATTATTTGGTCAGAAGAGTGATTTGTTCTTCCGCAAGAGGAGGTGTTTTAACTGTAGGGTAACTGCACAAATGCTAATGGAAACAGAACCCCATGGAAACAGCACATAGTAGTAGGATTAACTTAGAAGACAAAGTATAAAACTAAAATCTGAAGGGCTAAATTAGTTATACAAGTTGTCAGATAAGATTTCTATATGACCTCAGATAGTGAAAAAGAGCTGAAGAAGGAATTCAAAGCAAAGTAGAATTCTAACTTCTAAATAAAATGAAAGAAGGAATCCTCTAAAAGACAGAAAAAAAAAAAGAAAAAAAAGACTAGAAAATAACCCGTGAAAGTATTCTGAGAATAGGTGTAATGAACCAATGATGAACCAATCTTCTGATTTTTGGTGTTAGAACTACTATGCAGGAGTTGATTGTTTGCTATAAAGGAAAAGTGAAAATAGTTGCAGGCATGATGAAGAAGAATGGACTGATTAAGTCAACACAATTGTCTTTTTAATCACTGGGGAGAGTGTAAAAATTTTGTGAAGCCTTATCAGGGAAAGGTAAACAGAGCTGCAGGCTAACTGTACACTACTGATCAATACTAACTAATCTTGAATTTGTCCTGCTGAGAGAGTAGGTAGGATGCTGTGTATTTGAAAGATGATATTCATTGTAGGAGCCTGATCCAGAATCTTTTTACCTGTGGAAAATCAATACAATTACTCTCGACAGAAATAGTACGTGTGGAGTAAATAAATACAGGATTCAGTCCCAAAGATGGAATACCTTTAAGCAGTTTCAGTGAACATTCAACCACCTTCAGTGGAAGGTACTCTATCTCTGAAAATACTAGTCTGCTGCATTTTGCAATACAGTATTCCCTGGCTACATTTCCACTAGGAAACATGGTCTGTCATTGATTTACATATTCTCATGAGCTTATAAATTTCAGACTGGCTCCATTGAAAAGCTGGCTTACTGTATCCTTGTTGGGTGGGCAAGGGAAAGGCTTTCTGAAAGTATAATATTAATGTGGAACCAGGATAACTCATAGTTTAAATTAATTTCTTGATTTTTTCTCTATTTTGTGACCACTTTAAATAGAACTGAATTTAATTTTTTATACTGGGCAAAGCTGAGAAAGAGGGCTATTCTTTTCATCTGTTTGGAGTGACTGAATTTGATATGAAACCTGGAGGAAATCTTTTATGTTCACTGTGGTGTCGTTCTTTGAGATAATTAGGGATTTAGTCATGTTTCCATGTGCTCATATTCTTCCCTTCCAATTTCATTCACCCCCCAAAAAAATCCCCCTTTCCATTCAGTGCCCTTTTTGGAGAAGTTTACAGTGAAATTAAATGAAAATGAGTGAGCCCTTTTATATTATTTCTTAAGTTAATGAAGTAAATTTAAATTTGAAAAGTTTTATGAAATATAATTATGGGAGTCTTGAACAACAGATGGTAGATAAGCACTCTACACTTTGAAATTTGGTATTCATAGCACTTGTTCTCTTTGAGCTGTGGGTTCACTCTCTGTGGATGACTCACACACAAATATGCATTCACAGATAAGGCAGAACAAACTTAAGTTCAGATCTGAATTTTTCTTGCTTTTCTGACTGTGTTGTCTAAATGTTTCTAATGAAGCAGTCTGACTTGCTGCTCTGTGTATGCTGTGCTACTTCATTGAAAGGAAGATGTTTTTGTTAACTGTCATAATGATTTTCATTTTCATACTGGCATTTTAAAAAAAATCCTAATAATAAAGAATCATTATGTGAAGCCAGGGTGACAGTGAGAAAAGATTAATTGGTTCTTGCAAGTCAGTAAGTTTTAAAAAACCATTTCTTTGTGAAGTGAGTTAGTTACATATGTTTGCTTAGTTTCACCAAAGTGCTCTTTATTAATTATTGTTAAATTTGACTGGGAAATAGTATTTTAAAAAATAATTTAAATATTGGTTGCAGAAAGATTTGAATCTAAATGAAACAAAGTTCTGTAAGCATCTTGTCTAAAAATGAGTACTGAGCACTTTGGGAGAACAGAAGGTGGATGGTGATACCGAACATGTAACGTTTCAGTTTTTCTTTGATGTTGGCACATGTGATGGTGGTGTAGGCTCAAAGTTAAGGCATTTGTAAAATTAGGCTTCTTAGAAAGGATCAAGTCAAATACTTTACCTAAGTGCTCAGGCATTCAGTTTTGCTAGTGTAATATTAATTTGCATGTAAAATTATAACTCTAAAATCTCAGTATCATGTTGCAGCTTTTGGCACAAATATAACAGTTGCTTGAGGCAAAAGCTGAAACCTCATGTAGTAGAGTCACTTCTAAAACTTTTAATTCACTTTCAAAAAAACTTTAATTCATTTTCAAGAGCTTCAACAATTTATCTTCTATTATTCCAAATTCTCATATCGTTTTTACATTTGTTGTTTTTATAGGAGATCTTGAATTCTACAAATAATTTCTTTGTAGCCACTTGTTACATTAATTGTAATGCACGTTGTGGCATATTAATATTTTCGTAAACTACTTCAATATTGAGTAACTACAATGTGTCTGTGACATTGAAGTCTAAATCATAATTAAAATTTACTCTCTGTATAACTACATCATTATTAAATTTTTTTTTCTAATTTTATATTTCAGTGGCTTAAAAGTTAAATCATTAAATGCATTGACATCTAGTATCCCCTTTGTACTGATGCATATAATTGTAATAATTCAGAATAGGCAAAGCCCACGATGTGTTTCTGAATCTTGAACAGGTGAAAGGGACAGGCTAATACTTGCCCATCAATTTGTGCCGTTGTCCTCTTGTACTAACTCCATGTTGTAGGAAAGAAAGGTTTTAAATCTTGTAAATCTTCATGGAAGTGAATACAGGAGGAAATATCTGAAGGAGAATCATATGGATCAGGATTCTCTAAGTCGTTACAGTTGTATTGGCAAATGTCTCACCTAAATTTTAAAGGAATCAAGAAAAAAGGGTCAGAATATGTTTTACTTACATACACACAGCCACAGCCACACATGCCCACACCCCATATTTTCAAATTTGTCATCATAGGAAAAAAAATCTTTGACATTAATGAGGAATTTTATTTTCTTTCATGGAAATCTTGAGTACACTCAATGTGCACCAAAGCTATGGATCATTTCAGACATTCTTAAAGCAGTGACGTTGCTTCATAGAGAAAGCTGAGGCAGCAATTGAAACGAATTGCTACATGTAGAACAGCCATCCCCTTTCCTGTTCATTCATCCCACTACATCTGACTACTGAGAAAACAAATATATTTTAGGTTTTTCCTCTTAAGACTAGCCTTTAATAGGCATTTCATCTGTCTGCTGAAAAGCTGGTTGTTAACTCGCTGATTGTTACTTTTATTCAGAATCTAAATGCTTCTAAGAGTGTGAGTTTTGGCATAAAACAAGCATGTGCACACCCCAGATATTTAGGCCATGTCTTATATTACCACTATGACTGTGCATTCCACATGCTTCCTGTGTCAAAAGTACTGTTCAATGGAGGGATTCTTTTGATTATGGTTGTATGTATCAAACAATTTTCTCAATAACAAAAGTCTGTCTTTAACTGTCACATGGATCTTGTTATTTGTTGGATACCTTTGGAGACAATGATGGACCTTAATAGATGCTAAAAAATCGACGTGATGCTTACAATTTTTCTTTGATGGTATTCTACCTTTCACATGTATTTGTTAAAAAGTAGGTTACAATGCAGTGACAATGTGTAATTTATTTTCTAGCTATAGAGTTTTAATGACAAATCTTATTTCAGCTGGAAAATACAGTCGCCTCGTTGGTTTTTTAAGGAGATTGCCATTACTAGCAGTAGATTTATACAAGTATACTTAGGCATGCAAAATAAAATTCTGATGCTGAACAGATTTTGTGAATTTTAGAAAGTGTAAGGGCAATTTACTGTAGAGGAGGTATATACATGTTTGACTTTAAGTTGATTCATATCAGCGAAATGGGGAGATATTTAATGCTTAGAATGACCATGCTTGTGCTTTGAATAGAATTTTAAAGAAACCTAAAAAAGAGAAAATAAATATTTAATATATATTAATGAAATTACACAGATTCCTTATGTTAAATATTTTGGGGCAATACCTACAATCTCTGTAGTGAATTTTCAGAAGGAGTTTTGAGAAAAACCAGCCAAAGTACCAGCAGTGGTTTCTCCTAATTGTTTCTGCCCTTGGCTCTGTGTCACTGATGGCAGCGTGAGAGTTGGACGTGAAATGTTGTGTCACCAATTTTTTGGAAGTATCTTTTTTTTTTTTCTACCTCCGCTTTACACTGGCAGAAATTTTCTCTTTCATAAGTTTTCTTGGGGGAAATACATAAAGTGAAAGGGAAAGGAAAAGGATTCACAATCATAATAAGAATGCTTATCCAGGGTGTGGGAAAATGGGATTGACATGCCTCCTCTGCCTGAAATGTAGTAGAGATTTGTCGGTGATGAATGCCTAGCTTTCCTCAGGTGTGTCTTTCTCCTGTTGGACCTGTTCCGCTTTGAATATACAATTATATATTCACTAGATCAGAGATAGTGTGCCTAGTGATTAGGGCACTCCTTTGAAATGTAAACCCCAGTGGTGCCTGTTCAGAACAGTAGTTTGGTTCAGGTTTTGCAGCACAGATGAGTTCCTCATCACTGGCCTGCTGGTTATTCTGATCTCATTCTCTCTCTTTCTTGCTTTTTCAAACCCTTTCTTACCTCAATTTTCTCTCTCATTTTAGAGCACAAATTGCATGCCAGGACTAAGAAACTATTAAGTAAAGGTTGATTGCAACTGATAAATGTATGTGAAACATTTTGACTTGCGCCAATTTGCATGTTGATGAATTGCAATGCAGAAGTGTCTCTTTCTATACAGCATAGAGAAAGGGTATATGGTGTGCTTACCCTAATTGAAAATGTTCTACTGAACATGTTTTAAAAGCCTGGTAAAATGGATGCCACCTATTTAGTGCAAAAAACCCACAATCATCCAAAAAAAAGATATGATATTTCCTCATTCTTTCAGCTCCATGTGTTCTGCTGATATTACAAATCAGGATTTTAGAGGTGTTATTCCTGACTATTTTAGTATGTTGGTAATACTCAGTGCCTCTCTTCAAAACCCACTGCAGTTCCTTAGCTCTGAAGGGGATGTGGGAATTCTCTCTCCTTTAGGAGGAGGATATGGGAATTAACAAATCTTGAAGTAGAAATAGTTAATCTGCATGTTCATGAGTAAAACAGAAACTGAAATCTTCACTGCTAGGGGTACTTATAAATCTGAGTTAGTTATTATTTCCTTTTCAACTGGAATTGCTTCCTTCTCTGAATTTTTCTAAAATTGTCGAAAAGTAAAGTTAGCTTAGGAGGGCTATAGTAACAGAAGCATCCTGCTTGTTTTCTGTGAGTATTTTACAAGTAAAATTTCAAATACACTTGCATTGCTCAAATATAGTCCCAGTGTCACATACATCTTTTCACTTTCTGAAGGGTTATTTTTTCCAGGTCTCATTTTGCATTGTTACTGTCTGGATGATATGTGGAATACATTCCAGAAACACAGCAGAAGACAACCTAATGTTTTTCATGCTGCGAATAACAGGAATTTCTGCTTTATTTCTGAGAGTGGCTACTCGTAAAGTGAACCAACAAAATAGGTCTTTAGTGACAGAAGAATACTGCTAATACTAAGAGTACTAGATCTGAAATGTTAGGAATTAAAATAAAAGGTTGAATTTACAAAAAGTTCTTACTTGTATACTGACTGTTTCTTTTGAAATAGGTGGCAATTCTGTCAGATATCAGAAGGAATAAGCTGGTTATTTTGAAAATTCTGCTCATCAAACTTATTACTATACTTAAATGGACTTATCTGTGTGTGAGCTGCGTCTGTGTTTGACCCAGTGGCATTTTGGACTGTGTCTTTCCGTAGAGAGGCTGAGATGAAGTGAAAATGTCTTTGACTTATGCATTTCTTCTTAAAAAGTGTACACTGGTCACTTCTAGTCTAATTTCCCTTCTTCTGGTAGGAAATTTGGCTTAACCTTTGCCTCCTCCCCAGCCTGCCTTCCTACCACCTCCAAAAAAAGCAAAACTGGCATCTGTACAGCTGGGGAGGAGTCACAACACCAGAATTCTCTGTCAGTGAATCACTGACAAACGCCTTTAAAAAAAAGTAATGAAACTTGAAAATTGCTATTAACTTATCCTTGGTATTTTTAATATGATTCAGTATAATTCCTTATCATTACATCAGAAGTAGGACATAGGAACTTTAGAATTCCTTTGAATTTCCAACAAAAAATAATACCTGATATTATGTGTTATTAGATGTATACTGTTGGGGATGGTAGTCTAGTTCTGTTTCAGAGTGTTCTGTGTATTTATTTATATATGTGCATAGTGTATTCAGAACACTACCAAACATTTTACAAGTGTTGATGTAACTAAAGGAACAGTGAGTCTTACCTCACCTGATTTCTAGAAGGGCGGGAAAATATTGCCTAGGGAAAGGCAATATTTTGGTTAAAGATTCCCCTTCACTTCTTCCTACCAGAAGGACAACTGTAAGATTGATTTTTCTAATGTAAAGAACTGAGTATTTCTAATTTGACAAAATTAATTTGTTTAGTTAATAAAACTATATAGACTTATATAGTTTATTATATAAGTCTTATATAATATATAACTTATATAGAGACTTATAAAAGTCTCTATAAAAGTTATAGACTTTTATAGAGACCATGTTAAGCAAGTCTCTGCACTTAAGAATGTACAGATCTAAATCTTGGAAAAGGAATTTTTGTGATGATATATATATACAAAACATTTCAACATCACGTAATTGTTAAGATAAAATTCAGAAGGGAAGTGTTTAGTGACTGAACTATTCATGAGATGGCAGCAGATTTTGAAACATTTTCTATTTGTGACTCTTGTGTTTCATAGAAGTAAAGAACAATTCATTTGGGAAGGAATTTGTGGAGGTCATCTAATCCAAGCTCTCGCTCAGAGACAGACAGCTTTAAAGCTGTGTCAGATTGCTCAAGGTCCTAGAAAGTCAGGTTTGCTAAGAATAAGAAACAAAATGGACACTGCAATGAAATGTTACAATAAAATAGGGTTAGCACAAAGTTGGGAAAATTATGAAATTTAGATGTGTGTCTGTGAAAAACAAAGAAGAATGAATTGCATTTCATGTTATTAATCCTTCTTTGTATTTCTTCTAAGTAAAATCTATAATTGAGCATCATGGGGCCTGAAAGAAAAGTCTTAAGTGTTATTCAACGCATGGCTGTGTTTCAAAAGTTTGCTTTAATTTATAACAAAAGAGTAGGTAATACTCAGCTCTGCATGCTTAACCACTGGAGTAATGCAGTGATGGTAAGGTAAGTGATGCAACAGCAAGAATACTCAGTCATTTGCCTCTGGGATTTGTGCTTGAATTTGTAAGCCCTAAGGGCTTTTTGGTTCATTAATAATTTAATTTTTATTCTAGATTCTATGCCCTGAAGATCATGATTTTGAATAAGGTGGCAAATTAAGAGTTTTATTCATGCATTTCCTTTCATGTGAAATTGAATTGAAAAGAATTGAATTGTGAGAGTTGGAAAGAAAATACCAAAATCTTATAATGGATGTAAATATTTCAGAATTTTAACCTTAATGATTAAGCATATATATATTTCAGTAAAGAAATATAACCCAAGAAATTGCTGGACTAAAATATGTTAAGAATATGCTAAAAAACCCACCAAATTGCAAGATGAGAACCACTAAATATGTGAATATGACAGTCAAATGGAAAAGAACAATAGCTTAGAGAGTAGCTTAGAACTTGGGTTTAGTCCAGCACTTGTGATACCTCAGGAGTCTCAAATTCCCCTAAGTGCTTTCCACAGCGATGCTATAGTGATCATACAATCTGTGCAAATAAACCCATTTAGCCATGCAGCAATTTTCAACACAAAGGCTTAGAGCTACAAACTGGTTTAACCAAGGAGTTTCCACATAGTCTCAAGACATCCATCAGGGTTTTCATAGCACTGAATTATCAGCAGAAAGAGATGAGAGGTGTCATCATTAGAGAGGAACTAAAGTCAGCACTAGGAGTTTTCTTCTATTCTTTTAATTGCTATCACTATGTGCTGAAACCTTGTTGGTTTCTGCAGCTTCAGTAAAATTGAGTTTCTGTTCCCTAAGTCCTTGTACAGAACGTGACTGTCTACTCCTGTCATAGAGTTACATTTAAACATATCTTAATTTCCCCAGTTTTTGCAGATAATTGCATTGTGAAATTTTCAGTGGTGATCATGTCAAAGTTTTATAAGTAGCTTGTCTCTTGAATAAGCTCTGCTGTTCCTTCAATTCCTTTTAGTGTTTTACTCTGACTCTTGTTCTTCCCTACCCCCCTTATGTCAAATTACTATTATCACTTAGTGGGTGCTTTCGTTTCCTTGATCTGACTTTTTCACTTTTGATTGTGTAGCCCTGGAAGCCAGGAAGCTGGTTGATGAGAAGTCTAGAGCTAGCCTGGAGTGACACAACATGACAAAGAAAGATTTTTTTCAAGTGATGCGAAACTTTTCACTCCCCGGAAGAACATTTCTCTGCTCCAAAGAGCATGCATCTGTGTTTTGATGAAAGATTTTGGATATTTAGTTTTCTCCCATACTACTTCTCAGCTACTCATCAGACTACTTTTTGTGACATTTGTTTGCTATCACTGTATGTAGCCAACTAAAGGACATATGTTGCCTCACTTCTCTCTCTGAGGCAGAACAGGCAAGGTCATCTGCTCCCATGCTGCTGGGAAAGACAATTCCTACAGATAACACCGAAGTAGGACAAGAAATACTTTGAAGAAAAAAACTAGGCATACACGTCTGTCATAGCTCAGAGACTGTTAATGAGAGCTTAACAGAGGTATAATAGTGAAAACCTGAGGAGAGTTCATATCTGGTTTTTGCATCGATCTGTGTAGAGATAGAGGACACGCTAGCACTTTTTAAAGAGTTGCTTCGATTTGGAAGTGGTTTCATTCCGTGTCTAGATTTTCTGTTTTACAATGTCGTAGATTTCACATGTATTATGAAAACTCAAATCCCATGGATCTTTTTCAAACTTCGTCTTGAATGCTGTACTTCATCTTTGCAGAGCTGAGAGAACAATATCACTCTACAGCTAACAAGTGAGAGTAAGCACACAAAGCGGTTGTAGTCAAAGCAGGTGTAGTCGTATATTGTGGTTTTGTAATGAATGTGCTGAACCTGACAAGAGGCTTGAAAACAACAAATGGTGCCATGAGAGATCTGAAATCTGTACCATATGGAGCATAATATAACTATGGAATCTCAAAACTCTGAGGAGTGTGCTAGTGTCTGTGGGAGAAGTGAGAATTTCATGAATTATGTTACTCTTGAGTAGATTTGAAAGTACAAAAGAGTTCAACAGCACTCTGATAAATATGCAAATGTTCTCTGAATGAAACAGAAATGTGGCTTTGATGTTTGGGCTTTTGAAACTGGAGCTTTGGACAAAACACTGGAGAGGAAAAGCATAGTACAGGATAGCATGAGGAAATAACTGAAAACATTGCTGGAATGATTGAAGTCTAAAGACAGGATTAGATGTGGCAGGATTAGAAAGTTTTATTGTTAGAGTGGGAGATGGCAAAAGAACCACACACTATGGCAGGAAATGGTTCGGTTATTTAGCATGTATCACTCTTTCTCCAGAACAATGCTAGTATAAATGCCACATTGTGAAAGAATTGTAAGGCAGAATCCTGTCTTAAAAATCTTCGTGTCTTGAGCAAGTGTGTTTAACAAACATTTCTATCAAAATCCTGAATTAGATGGAAGTGTTTTGCATATTATAAAATCACCTGTTTGCTTCAGTGGGATGATACATTAACTTGTTAAGATGTTTGCGATATGGCTGTGTGCTGTTGAACCGGACACTTGGCTGACGGGTAATACCCCAGTATATATCTGATGTTAAACTAAGGGTGGCTTAATGAAAGGTAGAAAAAAATCCTGTATAGATAGCTTTGCTGTTAAGTGAATAAAGGAGAGTTGGGTTTTTTTTTACTTAATGCTAGAGATCTTTAAAGTCATGTCATTTCAGAAGATTATGAGAAGTTATTTTAGGAGCACTGAAGTAATTAGCTCATTCAAAAAGCATCTATGTGAGTTCTGCTGTCACCATATTGATTAGAATTAAAAAGAAAGTAAAACGGAGAACAACTTTCATGTGACTGTGGTAAGCCTATTTAATATGGTAAAATGCAAATCACTTGGCCCTTATGCAGGGAAGTATTTAGTCTGCTTCTGATGTGCATTTGTGATCTCATTTCTGCTTCTTGGACTTACATTCTTCTATGATTTTATTAAAGACTGAATGACTTTGTGTCATGCGTAATCAAACTATGTTCTAAGCCAAATGCAGCCTTAAAAAAAAAAAGACAAATGAGATGCAATAAGGAGGAAATAATTTGTGGAAGTGTACAGGAGGCTACCATCCACGGAAAGCTGCAATGTCATGAGAAAATAACTTCAGAAGCTCTTGCTGTATACTCTGTTTCCACAGAAGTCAGTGTGGAGCACTTCTGAGCATTACTCTCTGACAAAATAAAAATTCTTCAGCCTTATGAAGTTGCAGCCTGATATATGGCTGCACCTAAAAGTGTGTAAATGAAAAAAAAATAGCCTGAGCAAGAAGAAGATGAGTCTCATGGCCTTCTGGCTACCCAAAACTAGTACCTGCTGGGAATTCTTACTTTATTTGGTGATCCTTGTTTGGAAGCATAACAGTGTTGAGGGAAGAGATTCAAACTGGCCACAACTTTCAAATTTTATTTTCTTTTCCTAGTTGTGAGTCATCCATTATTCTGACCCAAAGTGTTGTGTTTCAGTTTTGGGAGAAGGTATAACACCAGTTATCTGCTGTCATGCCATGTCTCTGCCTGAGGTTGTCTGACCCCCCAGGCCAGAAGAATTACAGCCAGGTCTCTTCCCTGCTCAGGCTGAGCTATAAAGAACTCAGCTGGTCCTTGTGTAGGTGTAAAGCCCCATTTAGGAAGTCATAAAGGAGGCAGGCTGATGTAGTAAACCTTAAGAAGAAATGCTGACCTTCCCTTCAGAGGAGAGTAGAAAGGCGGCCTCAGGTGTTGGGCTGGGAGAAATTGTTTTGTTGTGGTAGTTGACCTAATTTTCTATGTTTGAAAAGTAAAGCTGAGCCAAGAGAGAAATTTGAGCTTGGTGGTAAATCTCTGAGAAGCATGAGGTATCCAACCTGAATAGGAGGAAACTGAGGCAGTGGGTTTTTTTCAGTCAAACTGGGCATGTTGTGCTATGCAAAGCCTTTTGTCAGTCTGTGTGCACGACTGGAGCCTTGCAACAAAAGGCGGGGAAGCTAGTGAGAAACTAAACTAACAATTAAAAAGCACACTCATCCATCTATTGCTGTGCAATTTTATGCAAATCTTCCTTATATCGTCAGTAACTAATTATATGAGGTTTTTTTAGTAGTAGAAATTGACAGCTTGGACAAAGACATGGAAAGATTTAGGTCAAGACATAATTTAGCTAATAAGAATTGAACACAAAATTATTTGGATATGAACCCTCCATAGAATCATAGAATTATATATATTATATATTTGACATGTGAATAACATTTGAGCAATACCATTTAAGTTTGTACGTCTGAGACTTCTTCAGGTTTTTTGTCCCATATACATGTGTTTGGGGATTTTTGCACAGACGATTCTACTGAAAAATCCTGAAACAAAACAGGCAAGCATATTTAGGCCTAAATATGAATCTCAATTAAAAAGGATCAATTGAGTATTCTAAAGGAGGAAGAATTCTGTTGCTTGGCATCTCTTCTCCTCTGTATCAGCTGCTATTATTTCTTACTGAGCATTTATCTGCATTGTCAACACCCTCTGAGCTCATTGTTAACTTGCTTTGTAAGCATCCAAGAGATGTAAGGCTTGGAATAGAAAGAGGGCAGTGAATTAACTTGACAGATATTTATAGGGAGCCACTCCCAAACATGAATCAGCGTGAGGGAAAGCATGAATGTTCCACCTTGGAAAATGCCATGGCTAAGTGATGGTTCAGTCATTGTTTTGGGCTGAGGGGCAGCATTTTCATTGGATAACATGAAATGGGAGGCAGACAGATATGCCAAGAAAAGTTGTGAAGATAATTACCGCACTCTTTTTTTTCTGGGACGGGGACAAAGGAGGTGCAAAAAGTAAAGGGTGGGGAGCCAACCCTTGCAGAAATATTCAGGAAGCATTGCAGTAGTAGGAAGTATTTATTTGGAATTTAATATTACATCTTGGCAACTGCAAACTAAGTTTTTAATATAACAACTATATGCTAGTGAACCTGCACACTAGATGCAGAGCATGGAGGGAAGCATGAGGGAAGAAGAGAGATCCACACATCAGTATTGGTGCTCAGAACTGAAATACAGTAGCTTTTAACCAGAGTATTCCTATTGCATTATTTTTCAACCCAAGGTTCTTAAAAGGCCAATTTACCCATCAGTGATTGTAGATATGCTTTTAGCCTTGTTGGCCTTGATCTGAGGTACAAAGACAGAAGATTTTTCCGTGTAGGCAATGCAGACCCTTCAAGAACAACAGTGGAAAAAAGTGTAATTGCTCTTAGCTTTTGCAACACGGTTTCTGGTGCGGGAAAGCCTTGAAGGGATATACCTAGCTGCCGAGGCAGCTAGTGCCTGACAGCCTGTAGATCCTGTTGATCAAGTCAAGGGCTGCAGCCAGAATAATTGCTTGAAATTTTCTGGATGCAGAAGTGCCAGTGAGGAGTACTGCCCTATTCTTTTTAAAGGTTACTCCTAAGGGGCAGAATTGGAATAGTCTTGCAGTGTAACAGATGCACATTTATGGATAAATATCAAGGCTAGCACTGATTCTCCTGAGAAGTCTGTAGCAGTTTTATCACATCTTTGCTTACAGTCAGCATTGCTATATTTTTTAGCTCTAAAATGTTAATGGAAAAAGATATGGTAGGAGGAAAACTGCAGGGAAAGTGTGAAACCTTTTCAGAAATTATTTCCTGCTGAAAAATCTAATGAATTTTATGTGATGAACTGTAACAGCTAAGCATGCCGCACATAACAGACAGGATTTGATAGTTTTTAAAGCTCTTCAGATACCCTTTTTTTATTTGTGTTTTGTTTTGTGCTTTGTTTGTGTTTTGTGCTAATCATTACAACCAGATTTCTCTTTACTACCCTGCTCTTTCTCCTTTCCTATCAAAAGTAGGTTTTGGGGATTTGGAAATCTACCTCTCTTCAGAAACACAGATTTCTGCATATTTTTTAAATCTCTTTGAAGTTAAGAAGAAACACAACAATTTTATTTTATTTTTAGAGGTTTGTTGTTTTTTCTTCTTGGAAATCAAATAATACTCAGAATTTCTAGAGATTTGCCTTTGGTTTTACCAGTGTTTTAAAACTTTTATTCCAGGCTTCCTGAAATGTGTACAAGTAGTCTTTTTTTCCTTCCTATGTGTTGGACAATTAGCTTAATTAATAATATGATATATAGAAAAGTTTTCAGGAAAGTATTTTTATTTATAGAGTGTATGTCACTGTAGGGTGTACTATATAATTAGGCATGTGCTAAAATATTGGGAGAATCTGAGATGATTCTAATGATGAAAGGGAGATTAAATCAAAGATTTATAATGCTGGCCTGGAGGTGTTTACTAACTGTACAGAAAATATATACAGTGTTTCAGTACTATAATGTTTTTCATATTATAGCTAAATGAGAAATATTAAGATATGTGTAGTCCTAAATCGATTTCCTTGGATTACAGATTAGTTCACAATTATATGCTGATAGCATATAATCTGCAGCTGAAGATTGCATGTGTATCTCTTGAGTAATGAGAACTGCATCTTTTGTAAACCTAGAATACTGATAACAGAACCGAGAATTTGACATGCTGCAGGCAGGCAACATAAAGTTTTTCACACAAAATGCATGTCTGATGTACTAATTGAAGTACAGTTAAAAAATGCAGATATGAGATTTGATTTAAATTATTCAGAAAAAAAGTATGGAAGTACCATTTTTATTAATAACTTTTCTCACTAGAACAGAACTAGATACCTGACCACAAGCAGCAGTTGAAGAAACAAACTCCTAATAATCTGAGAAGCTGGTGAAATAGAAGTATTTTAATGGCCTGAATATATTTAATTTGCAATAGTGTACATATTCTGTAATATATATATATATAGTTACATCACTGTGATAAGCCTAAAAATAATAAGCTTATAAAAATACTTTTGACTGAGATTTAAAGAATCGAATATTGCATAGAATTTTATGACATTCGCTATGCATAGAGGGTTCATAAACCTGCATTTGTCTTTTAATAAATAAGGGAGAAAAAGAAAAATAAGTTATTTCTTCTTGGAAATTAAGTTAATTTATGCAGAAAACAATTAATAAATAATATATACATAATGTTGACTCATACAGAAAAGTGTAATAACTGATATATATATCCAAAAAAGAATTAGAATTGTTGGTTTGAATTCTATGTGAAAAACGGTGACTTAATTTTTAAGCATGTGTGTATACATGCTCATTTATCTTTCATGATATTTCCAGAAATAGTAGAAGCAATAAGGAAGAGCATTGAGAAGGCTTTCATAATCTCTTTCAAACATTTCATTCTAGCAGATCACTAAGATGAAAGAAACAGTCCTGTTTTGTGGATTTGTGGGGAGCTTTTTTTGTTTTTAAAGCATGTGAATCTGAGCAATGATCACTTTTCAACAGAAACTAGTATAGTAAAATACGTCAGAGTTAAATGGTTTTCGCTGTTTCTGTTTATGCTATGGTGGTTTGAAAAGTGTTTTTTCAAAGCTCTGAAGTGTTTTTAGCCTCTAGCTTTCATTGACTTGGGTGAATTAATATTTGAGTTCAGATGCTAATTTATGTGACTGCTTTTGAAAACAAATTTAGGTCAAATCCTGTTTCTGTAGGGGTATCCATTAACTCTGTCATTAACTCTGGGAAATCTTTGTGTTCACAGCCTCTGTTCTTTAACTGACAATTAATTTTTCTGACTGAGTCACCTGCCTTCAAGTATGGAGTTGGCAAATAAAGTGCTTTCTTTAAGAAGCAAGGATACTTTGCTTGTGCACTGCAAATGAATTCTGTAGAAATCTAGCATCTGGGTGGTGGATTTACTTTTTATTATTTTTCCAGGGGAATTCCGGCCTGGGGTTCAGTATTGCTGGAGGAACAGATAACCCACACATTGGGGATGATCCCGGGATATTCATTACTAAGATTATACCAGGAGGAGCTGCAGCAGAGGATGGAAGACTCAGGTAAAAACAAACTTATTATTTATGTTTGGAAATGAAATGCATAATTATTATAATTATTCTCTAGGAGTCAAATGCCAACTGGATCTTTCATGGGGTCAGGGGAAGTAAATGACATGAGTCGAGTCTCCTTTCTGCTAAGAGAGCTGACTTAAGTAGCTTAAAGCAACTGAATAAGTTTAGTTAAGTTCTGTATAAAGGGGCTTTTGATGGTGTTGCCTCTGTCTTTGTACCAGTTATTTCCTTTAGTACAAAAGGCAAGATGGGGACAGGAGGAGGAAATCAGCATATCAGCATGCATCCATCTCTTCTGCTTGGTCTTTGTATGTTCCTGGCTGAAGAACTACACATTGGTGTTATACATTAAAGCTATCAAGACTTCCTAAACTACAAAGCTATTACTAAATGACCATAGCTATTTGTAGACATTTCCTGTTATTTGACTGCAGTAATGAGGTGTGCTTACCGCTGTTTCCAAGCGATTTTTTTGCTCCATGAAGATGTGGTGGCTAATCTCTATCTTTTAAGTCATCTCCTGAGTAGTTTATTGCTGTAGCTTCTGAAATGGATACAGAGGTCACTTGGTGTGGTTCTCAAATACATCGTAGTATATCTCTTAAACAAGAGAAACTTTTTGTTTAGAAGTAAATGCTTAGATTTTATTCTTCATTTAGAAGAAATGCTTGTGCTTGTCTTTCCTTATGGACTGAATGCAGAAAGGCTTCCGGCTATCACAGAGGCTGCCACCTACCTATTGGTCATGAAGCCTGCTGATGCTCCAAAAAGGCAATTTAACTGGAAAGACTTGGGATAAAATTCTGATGCTTTCATGATCTCAGCACTGGAATCAACTCTGGGAGCCTTTGCCAAAAACAGATGGTCGAAAATTCATGAAATGTAACCAGATGGTAGCAACAACAATTTTTCCCAAAGCCTTTTCCTTTAATTCAAAGTTAAAAATTGTCCAGTTTTTAGGGGAAGTTTTGGATATTTCTTATGCTATGTATGCTTAGCAATTTGATTTTGGAAATGATTCTTTTTTTTTTTACTACAATAGTGATGAGGAGTCATCAGGTTGGCAGTGCTTAAAGAATTTGCATTTTAAATAAGATTGCAGACAAAAGGAGTAGGACCAATCTCATGTAACTTTATGACTAAAGTGCATCTATCCACCCTTAAGCTTAGAATCTCCTAATAGTCAGTGAAGAAAAACCTAAGCATTTCTAGGTTGTGATTAATCTCATCCTGAAGTCAATGTCTAAAACATAACAGAAGAGTAAAAAAGCCTATATTTTCATTGGTGAGTCAACTGAAAAGGAGTTTCTTTAACTAGTCCAGCTGTAGTGATCTGTACTGTAAATGTCTGCATTAATCCAGATGAGCTTCATGGAAAAGAGAGCATGAAGAAATAGCAGTATCTGGAAATCATGCTGTTAAATTTGATAGGATGAACAACTTAGGGGGGGGTCTTAAACATCCAACTATTTTTCTGAAAAAAGGAAAATATTCCTTGCAAAAAACCAATAGTATCTTTATAGTAGAGTTTTTTATTAAATTTGAAGGCTTTTTTAGTTTAAGCCATTAAGAAGACAGAAGCCATTGCAGTATTTTGTCTTGCTATCTTTGTATGATGTCAAATATTTCATAACTCAATGTTGTATTAACCGCTGTAAATTGAACTCATGATTATTTCTGTTTCATAAATGTCTTAGAAAGACCTTCTAAACCCACAAAAAACAGCATACTAATACAATTACATTATTAAAATTATTAAAATATTAAAATTAGACCTAGCAAACTTTGTGTTTTGTAATAAAAGGGTAGTAGTACAAATATACTTATCTTATAACTAAGACTTAGGTTAATATTCTAATCATATATTTGATGTCGTCATTTTTCCAATTCTCATAGATTTCAGAAAGTTTTCTCCTTTCTTTGTTTTATCTGGTAAGTAGGTTTCACTTTGCTATAAAGACCTGCATCTCCTATCACATTTTATGAACACCTGAAAATTTAGTTATCAGTGATGATTACTGATATGCCACTGAAGGGGCATATCCTGGGACCGTCTCTACTGACTTACATGATAATTAATTTTTCATAATAGAGAGAGTTTATCAGCTAAGGCCACTCTATAGGAACAAAAGCTCAACAACATTTATAAATGTTTGCCAAGAATAGTGATAACCTAGGTTCCTAGCAAAAGAACAACTTTTAATTACTTAAGAATCAGAGATTGGTGTTTATGGACTGAAAAGTATATACTTTTTTGTGTCCATTTTTGCTTCAGCCTCTGCCTGCAGACAGTCTACATTTTATAGCAGTGTTGACTGTCTGAACTGGCTTCTATAACCACTTCTGGTTTTAAATCATAAAAGCCTGTAAAATCACTTCTACTGCATTTTACATGATGTCCCTTTGATCTAACATAGCTAAGTGAAGTTCTTCAAACAGCAAGACTATGAAAGTGACCTGCAAGAAATTGACTTAATGCTTCAGACCCTTGCAAATCTTTTACATGTATATATGGGTTGGCAAGGGAGGAGTAGGTCAGCCGAAGTTTCACGTAAATCCAACAGAAGCAAATGCAACCTCCCGTACGTGTGAAGACTCTTCAGTGGGAAACATAGTTATAAGTACATAAATATTAGCTATAAATACCTTATGGGAGGGAATGAAGACAAAGGAGCCAGACTTATATCAGTAGGGCCCAGTGAAAGGGCAAAAAGCAATGAACACAAAACACATGATATTTCGTCTTATCATGAGGAAACATTTTTTTACTGGGAGAGTTGCTGACTCTGCACATAGGTTGCCCAGAGAGGTTCTGGAGTGTCTAACCTTGGATGGCTTCATGAGAGGAAAGTCCTGATTATCAAACCTGATTTCTTTCTATGACAAGGTAACCCAAGGTAATCCTTCTGGACAAAATGTCCAGCACGCAGCTGGATAAACATATCATGCAGTGGGTGACCAGTTGGCTCACGGACCGAGCACAGAGGGTAATAGTGAATGGGTTTGCATCAGACTGGGGACCTGTCACTAGTGGGGTTCTGCAGGTCTCCGTCTTAGGCCCTGTGACCTTCAACATCTTCATAAATGACTTGGATGCAGGACTGGAAGGGATGCTAAGCAAGTTTGTGGATGACACAAAACTGGGAGGAACTATTGACTCCCTCGAAGGCAGAGAGGCCCTGCAGAGAGACCTTGACAAATTAGAGGACTGGGCAATCACCAACCAGATGAAGTTCAACAAGAGAAAGTACCGGATTCTGCACCTGGGATGGAGCAACCCAGGATGTATGTACAGACTGAGGAATGAGATGCTGGAAAGCAGTGCCACGGAAAGGGACTTGGGGTCCTGGTCAAGGGCAAGTTGAATATGAGTCAGCAGTGCTCTGGCAGCCAGGAGGGCCAACCATGTCCTGGGGGGCATCAGGCAAAGTGTCACCAGCTGGTCAACAGAGGGGATTGTCCTACTCTGCTTTGCACTGATGAGACCTCACCTTGAATATTGTGT
This sequence comes from Lepidothrix coronata, assembly GCF_001604755.1. Lineage (NCBI taxonomy): Eukaryota > Metazoa > Chordata > Aves > Passeriformes > Pipridae > Lepidothrix > Lepidothrix coronata. Next base: position 3,312,987 of record NW_016690256.1, on the reverse strand, counting down.
GCGGTTTTGGGCACCACAATATAGGAAAGATATTAAGCTGTTAGAGAGCGTCCAAAGGAGAGTAACGAAGATGGTGAAGGGCCTTGAGGGGAAGCTGTGTGAGGAGCAGCTGAGGTCACTTGATCTGTTCAGCCTGGAGAAGACTGAGGGGAGACCTCATTGCAGTCTACACCTTCCTCATGAGGGGAAGAGGAGAGTCAGACACTGATCTCTTCTCTGTAGTGACCAGTGACAGGACCCACGGGAATGGCCTGAAGCTGTGTCAGGGGAGGTTTAGGCTGGATATTAGGAAAAGGTTCTTCACCCAGAGGGTACTGGAACAGGTTCCCCAGGAAGTGGTCACAGCATCAAACCTGGCAGAGTTCAAGAAGCATTTGGATACACTCGGGCACCTAGTGTGACTCTTGAGAGTGGTCCTGTGCAGGGCTAGGAGTTGGGTTTGATGATTCTTTTGGGTACCTTCCAATTCATCATATTTTGTGATTCTGTGATATTTAAAACCTGATTAGACATGTTCCTGGCAACATGTTCTAGCTAAACTTGCTTCAGCAGAGAGAGTTTGACAAGGGGATCTCAAGAGGTGCTTTCCAACCTAAATGATACTTTCATTCTGTGATTTGGCCCGAGTCAGCAGTGTGCCCTGGCAGTACTGAAGGCCAGCATGGAGGTCAGCAGACATATACAGAGAAAGAACTGGAGGCAGCAGCCACATGTTGCACTAAGGAAAGTTCCAATTTGGTCTGAGGATAAAAAAGATCTTTTTCATGAGGATAGAAAGGCACTGTAACTGGTGATTCTGTGAGATTCTGAGATCTCTGTCCTCAGAGAGACTCAAAATTCATATGAACAAACTCCTGAGCAATATGTTTGAACTTTCAAATTGGTCCTGCTTTGAGCAGGAGATTGGACTAGATGACCTCCAAAGGTCCCTTCCAACCTGAATTGTTCTCTGATTCTGCAGATTATTCTTGTATATAAAATCTGAGTGTGAGACAAACAAAGGTGATTGAGTTCCTGGGTTTTCCCTTTAGTGGAGAATAGTACTTTTATTGACAGTAGGTACAATGCATAGTGTGGGTTTGTATCACTTTGTGGCCCATTTCTCTGCTTAAAAAAAGCCAATAGTTATCAGCCACTTAAGACTACATTCATTTTAATAAAGTATTCCTGTTTTTGAAAGACTTCCTGAACCTTCAAATACTAATCATAACAGCACAGAACCACAGAATATCTTAAGTTGAAAGGGACCCATAAGAATAATTGAGTCCAACTCCCTGCTCCTCTCGGGACTACCTAGAACTAAACCATATGACTAAGAGCATCATTCAGATGCGCCTTGAGCTCTGACAGGTGTGGTGCCATAGCCACTCCACTGGTGAGCCTGTTCAAGTGACTGACCACACTGTGTGGAGAATCTTTTATTCATGTCCAATCTGAACTTCCACCAAGCAGCTTTGTTCATTTTCCTCATGTCCTGTTGCTCGTCACCAGAGAGAAGAGATCAGCACCACCTCCAGTGCTCTCCTCAAGGAAGAAATAACTAATATGTTTACATACTACTCTCCCTGAAATGCACTGACTTCTAGAACTAGTGTAAGAACCACCACGCTGCACAACTCAGATTTTAGAAGGCATTTTATATAAGTACACTAACTCTTCATCTTTCAAAATAAGGCAAGCTGTGGAATCTTTTATGAAGTCCTTATAATATATAGAAAATAATTTCATATATAATAAATAATATACAGCAAATAATTTAATGGAATATAAAAATTATTTTAGATTTAATTATTTATCTAAATGTGAGTATAATAACCTCGGAACTAAATTAATTATTTTTTTTCTGAATGGTGCATACCATGTTTCTCTGAAGCTTTGAGTTTCAAGTCAACAGTAGACATAGAATATGAAACCTCTGAAAGTAGTAACCATTCCCACCGAGTTGAAGGAGAATTTCTCTTAACAGTTTGATCTTTTGAGACTTTTGATGCATAAAAACTTCTACTTTTATCTCATAAATGTCAGTTGTCCATGGGCAAACATGTACTTTTTAATAAAGAAGCTCTGAATTTAGATTTCTTTTCCTCTCTGGAAGAGAGAAGATTCCAGTAATTATAGCTCAGTACCTTCTTTTGTTTCATTTGAGTTTGTGTCAGATAAAAAAATGCAGTGCTTGTTTCAACTGCCTACATAAAACAAAGAACTTCGATACAATATACAGTAGTTACTTCTATTGACACTTATTGATCATAAGTGAAATTCTGGCTTTCAAAAGGCAACACACGTGTAAAGCATTCATCATACTCTGTGAAAACAAGAGTGATCAGCTTATGGAATTAGAAGCACAGCGTAGTTGTATAACTTGATTGCAGGGGGAAAAAAACGAAAAGAATAATGCAAAGGTTTCATTTCAATTATGATCAAGTTTAAAAGAGCACAGGCTCCCAAAATATGATTTCATTTTCAGCAACCATAAACCAAAGCTGTTTTTAGTCAAGAATCATTTTTGTTGATTAGAGCTTCACAGAGTCCAATTCTGATCTTAGAGATATTTTTCTCAAAACTCTGTCTACAGGAATGAGAGGGTCATATGAGTTCCTTATCTATTGCTGTCAAAAATACACTATTCTTCCTTGTGAAGACAAGTATGAAAATGTGAATTTTAAACAATCTTGGGATCTGAAAAAAAGCAAATAAAAGAGTCTTGGATAGAACAAGGATTCAAACCTTATGTTATATACCAATCTCTTGATCACAGGAATCTTATGGAACCTGTGATACAAAAGTCTGTTATTGCATATGTGACTGAATATGAATGAGTTTATTCACAGGACTATGAGATAGATTTGGATAGTCTTTAGCTTGAGTTTCAAGGGTTAATGTTGGTACCAAAGATTATTTTGGTATTTAAGCCTTAGTTGTACTGAAGAGGAAAGAAGGTCAGTGTGAGGGGTAAGTCAAAGAGAAGAAAGTGGTTGTGCCTGGAGGAGGCATATTGCCCTGGTTAGCTGCCCAGACCTGTAGCTGTTTCATTCATTCTTTCTTCTCAGAAATTGGTTTCCAGTCTTTTTACATTTGTGAGCCTATCAATTCTTTTCCCTTAGGATTGTGGACATTTTTAAGGAGAACTTAAACAGGTTGAGCAAAGTACATTGGTGGAGAGCTACCTTTGACAGAACAACTAGAAACAGCACTGGTACCCCCAGCTAACTGAATATCATAGATTAAAAAGTATTAAGGCTGTGCAGCGTTCATCTTTCCTTAGTTTATGTATCTTTCTTGATATTATTTTAATTACTGATTGTCAGGAGGTTTAGGATTGTGAAACTGCAGCATTTTTTAGGCATGCTATGTGGTTCTGCCACCACTATATCAGTTTCTCCCATTGGATTCACCCCCACCCCTTCCCATCCCCCAGCTCTCAAAGTGATTTGGTGTGAGGAAAGGAATGTTATACACATGCTAATGGCAGGAGACAAGAATCCAAATAACTTGCCCTCAGTCATCTAGTAAATCAAGGAGAAAGCTTGGAATAGAATAGTGATTCCTTCTCTCATATTTCTGTGCCTTACAGGCTTCAGTTAAATGCCTACCAGGAAAGGCTTTAAACAAATCAGATTTGTATTCCCTTCATTTGTCAACTAACCCACTATGATATTTCAAAGGATTATAAATTTAGCTATGTAGCAGGAGATGTATAAGTAGCAAGAGAGGAACTCTGAAGACCCTTTCTCGTGGATATTTCTGAATTAAAAAAAGAAAAAAGAAAAAAGGAAAAGGAATTTAAAGACTGCATTCTGATCAGAATTTTAAAAATATGTCTGTGTTTAACTAAAATGAAATAGAGAGGAAAAATTACAACTTCATGCCATTGATTCAAAGGTTGAAAACTGGAATTAAGAAACACTGGTATTGTGTGTAGTTTACCTGAGAAAGGTAAGAAGAAATGGAGGAGAGGAAGCAGAATTGAGTCCTCACCTGAGAGTTGGCTAGATAAAGGACCCTCTTTAGTTGTTTCCCCATGGGCTGAGCTTTGCCTCTGATGAAAAGTCTGAAGTCTAGATCCCTACAGCAGCAGGAGGCACACAGTTGTTGCCCATTGGTGTCCATTTGTATCTCTAGATTGCTTACTAAAAAGTGACTTGAGAGTGATGCTATTGGGCTTTTTCAGATTAATGTGAAGAGCTATTCCCAGGAGAGATCATGTTTTTTACAAGCATGTCATGTGTCCCTAATCCAGCTTGGGAACTGGCTTTATTTCACCATAGTTATATATCAAAATAGAAGTGTGTCTGCTTTGTGATTCACTGCCTAAGTCCCTATTTGTTAACTTTTGATCTTGTTTTAAGCCTATCAGTATCAAGTCTATGTGCCTTGCAATGGCATACAGCTTGTTCAGGATGTTATTATAATTACGGTGCTACCACAAAACATTGATTCATATCTGTACTGTTTACAGGCCTCTGACAATGCTGTTAGTTCAGCACATAATTTAGCAGTAAGTTAATAAAGAGGCATTCACCCCATTTGGCAAAACATGCTTGCTTTGCAGACAGTCATAAATTAAATCATGATTTATTGACTGCTCACTCTGTCCTGGTTTGTGTTAGGAAGTTTGATCTTATTAACTCTGTTTGTCTGTGTATCTGTATCATTTTTTGAGCTACCATGGAATTAAAAAAAAAGAATTACCACAGGAGATCTACATGAAAAAAGGCAGGTCAGAAAATCAAAATCTGATTTTCCTATATTATTTTCAAAGTTGAACATGTCTTACCATAGCTCATGTTTTAAATTAACAACTTATATATCTTTTCATCAATGGAATATGTGATCGTGTAATTTTGTTCTCCGTTGCCTGCACTACATCACTTTTCTTTGGCCCAATCCTTCTTTTCTCTTCTTTTCCCTTCTTTTCCTATTTGAAGTTTGCATTGCTTGTTCAGTATTGTGGATCCCCAGTGTGTCCCTGAATTTGATTATACTTTATTATTTATCATTATTTATATTATCCCTTTCCTATTTTGAAAATAATTGGTAGGCTGTAGAAATTCTTATATGTGATGCAAAAAAGAAAAGGGAAATTATGTTTTAACAGCTAAATTGTCAGGTAAAGAGAATAGAATTTAATGAGTGAAAAAGGTACCTCTCTGGCTTGTGGTATTTGAAACTGATGAATTTTCAGGACCACTTTATAGACATCGGTGATGGACATTTTTATAGAAGTTTCCTTTTGTAACACAAAGGATCAGTTTCTTCCCCCGTATGTTTCTGAGCTGCTTTCCACTAATCGAATTCTACTGCTTCTGAATAACACTTAAGCAAAGTAGTGTGGTACTAGGACTTTAGGTTATGTAATACTCATTGCACCAGAGATTCCATGCAATGGTACTGAACTGGTTAAGAGGTCTCTCTCTCCCAAGAGTTCCTTTATTATCCATTCTACCTGAAACTACAGTCACCCCAGAGTGTTGCAGCAGCAGAACAGCACCATGCAGCCAAATACAAGTGATTATTTCATCAACATGTCTGCACTGATACTGCAGTTGTGAGTCTAAATAACTCAGTGACAACTCATCTGGAGTAAGAAGCCGTCTGTGGTTACATACGTTAGAAATCATCAGCTCTCTGTGAAATCAGTGCTAGGCAAGGGAAAAATATTTCTCATCTGTTCTTGTACTCAACAGGTGTTACTGAAATTTTCATTTCAATTTCCACAAAACCTGAAAATAAGATTTTAGGCAAAAAAGTAACTGATTTAGGTTATCATTTTAAAAAAAAGTTCCTTTTAACCATCAAAGATCTGATTCTAAAACTTTTAAGAAGAAGCTTGGTCATCGTGTTGCTTCTGACAGGCAAAACAACTAGTACACTGTGAGACAGTTCATACGCTGTCAAAACTCTTGGTTGTGGTTTGTATAAACACTTTGAACTTTCAGCTTTTAGCCAAACCGTGTTTCCCGACAGTATCTCATCACTGTTGTCACATTCCTTACTCCACTTTTAGTGCAGCTGTTATAGTAGGAGTTCTAAATTTATTTCCCCACAGCATGTGAATTTCAATAGCAAGCTTGGAAGATGTAGGAATACTTTGTTTCAGTGTGCTGCTTATGCCATGCACACTGATTCTGTGTGTTACTCAGAATCATAACAAACAAAAAACAAGGTTTGGGGTTTTTTTCTACCTACCTATTTGCACTCTACTCTGAGTTGCATACTCTACATACGTTGTATGTAGCCTAATGGTATTGATGATCTGAAGCTGGTGAAGTTTCTTACTGAATTTGAACGACGTGTTCTCTCCTCCCCCATTCTCTTTTAGGCTATACCTATGTTGGGAATAGCTATCCCAATCACATCAGAGCAGGAAGGAGGGTTTTCTGCTTGTTGGTGCAAGTGCTGGGGTGGCAGTGCTGCTTCATTTTGTGCTCAACTTGCTGGGCCTGATCTTTGGAAATGCTTTTCTTCTTTTATGCTCAAGTTTCCCCATTTGTAAAATGGATACAGTGATCATTATCTTTGCCTCACGGGGGTTGTTGTGAAGCTGTAATGAGTTCATATTTGCAAAGCCCTTTGAGAGCCACAGATGAAAAGTACTTGTAAAAATCCTGAACCTGGAATTGCCTCCTGGGTTATCTGTTGTAACTGGTTTTCCTGCACAAACCTGAACGCGGTACAGAGAGTGCTGGTGTCAGCTGGGAGAAATTTAACCAGGGCTGAGGAACAGCTGAGTAGTTCAGTGCCTTCAGCGGGCAAAGCACACCTTGGCCCCGAGTTAGAGCCTTGGCCATGCCCAGACTGGACACGCACAGCCTGGCCTAGGCTGCTGCCATTCCCCTGAGCTCTGGGCCTCAGAGTCCCCCATGGCGTCGAGTCCAGTTGAACCAGAGGGCTCCGAGGGTAAGTCAGGGCTGCGAAGCCAGAGCTGTCCCTGTCCTCCACCACGCCTACAGCGCCTGGCCTGGGGCACTTTCCAGTACCTGCCAAGCAGCCCTGCAGCTGGGAGGAGCTTGGCTGCTTCCTGATGCCCTCATTCATCCCAGGCTTTACAGATATTTGTTTTCTTTCCCTTTGCTTTATCCCAACACCTTCCTCTCACAACACCCCACAGCTACCTACACCTCCTTCTGCTCGTCCTTTACCTTTCCACTGTTCCGCTTGGGCTTCAGCCATTGACAGGCAGACATGACTCCTTGTCCTGTGAGCAGCAGTTTTCGTTCTGGCCACCATTAGAGGCTGCCAGAGCCACCCGGATCAAGCCGAGCACAGGCTGGATGCACTGGGAGTTCTAGCACTCGGTTGCTAGTGGGAGTAGTTTCCAAAGGAAAGCATCGTTCATGGCAGGAGACGAGACGCAGAGAGACTGAGGATAACTTGGGAGTTAGAGAACGGACGGAGGAATGGAAAAATGTGGTAAGAACCAAAGATACCAAAGATGAGGAATGAGCTGGATGAGAAATGCAGAGGGAGAAGAAATGCAGGGTGGGAGAATATTTTGGGAGAGGGGGAGAGAAAAAGGAAATAGTAGTTCCTATAGATCTTGCAAGATGTTAATAAAGAAAATTTGACACAAGTTTAAGTCTGCTTCAGGGAAGGCTTGTGGAGCCACTGCCAGCCACAGCATCCTGCTCACTCTCCATGTTCCCCCTCCCTCTCTTCCCTGTCGGCTTCCTTAGCTGTCCCCTTGCTGCCATTAACTTGCCATTGAACACAGACATTTAAACACAGCCATGGGCTGGCCAGAGCTGCCAAGTGGGCAGCAGCTGAGCAGTTTGGGCAGTGGCTGATGAGGCATTCAGGCAGTGGCTGCCAGCTGGGCAGTGGCTGCAGGTGTTACCTGGTGGAGCTGCTAGCCTGAGTCACCTTGCTCCTGTGTCTGCGCTGCACTATTGCAAATCTTTTGCTTTTAGTAAAGTCATCCTTGATTTCCAGTAAGCTAAGATGGGAATCAGGTCTGCTAAGTACAAAATGGTCTTCTGTGTTTGGAGAATTGTTTTGGTTTGTCTTTTATACTTGCATGCCTGGTTCATTCCCAGTCTGGCAACTTTACCTTGACATATGTTTGTGTATCATGGTTCCTTGACTCTGTTTAAAGAGGATGTGAGTTATGCAGGGAACATTTTAAAAGCAGTAATGTGTGATGTGAAAGATCATAAACTCTGTATAAAATTACCACAGGTGTGGCTTACCTAGCAAAAGAGTTAATTTGCCTTGAGTTATTCTGGCCAAGCAATAACTGAAAGCTTGATGGCACAGAAAATCATTTCATTATAAATGATTTAGAACAGCTGTACCTCCAAACCATTAAACAGTGACAGGATATCATTCTGCTTTCAGGATGTTTGTAATAAAGGAAAATAAATAATAAAAAACGAGGTCCTCCTGTTGTAGATGTATTTAAACTTGACTTTTATTCTAGAAGTTTATGCTTGAGTCTGTGTGCAGATTAAATGTCTGTCAGCTGCTCTTCCTTCTGCCCCATAAAGCTACACCCTGTGAGATGAACTACCATTAATTAATAAGTACTTGCCATGCTCAAAGTGCGCACAAGGAGATGTGGCTTTTCTGGGAGGCATTAAACCGAGTGGGCTTCAGCTTCTCCTCGCTGCATTGGGTTTGTCTGTGAAGCATCCTTAACCTCTCTGTTTTAATCAGACAGACAAAGAATGGCACTCCTTAGTAGTGTTATTGCCTCAGCCTTCAAGTAGATATGCACAAAATTTTATTTGCTTGTTTTTTTGTGGGCTTTTTTTGGTTTTATTTGTTTGGTTGATTTGGTTTTTTTTTGGTTTTCTTTTCAAAAGTTAGGATATAGAGAATTATATTTGAAGCTGATTTGGAATTTACTGACATTTTTAGCTCCTGAATATTATTGACCATATCGCATTCTGTTCTACTGAGTAAATTTTAAGTAATACCAAGTCAATACCTAACCAAATTTTAAAACTAATACTGATTTAGAAATCAATAATATGATGCTATTATTATTATTATTATTTATTATTATTATTATTATTATTATTAATTATTATTATTATTTGAAGCTGAAGTTTCTTTAATTATGTGAATGTTCACTGCATGGTATTAGTTTTAAAATTTTGGTAATAAATTCATTCCTATAGCTAAAAATTGTTGTGATTAATGCCTTACCAGGTTAGGGGGTTTTGTGGGTTTTTTTGTAATCAATGATTTAAAATACAAATGCTTAGTGCATTTGGCAGTAGTACATTTTTAAAAGTTTTCAGTGTATGTGTCAATATATTTAAATTATACTGTTTCTTTATTTGGCTTGTAATAATTTAAATAACCTATTTTTTAAGTCTCTTGCCCTTGTGATCATTTCTCAATGGAGTGCTGGCTGCATCACTGCATAAATTTTGCTATCTACAAATTTCAGGTCTAAAAAGACTTCTGGATATTAACTAAAGCCAGGCAAACATATTTTGATACAAAATTAGGTCCAAATTGCTTTTAAATGACAAAGAGAAAAGAGTAAAAAAAGCAGTGTCAAAATCAGCTTTCAGCTCACCTCTGAAGGGAAACCTGCATTCTCCGTCCTTCGCTCTCTGGGGAACATGAGGCGGCAGCTTCCAGAGGAGTTATCAGACCACTAAACTGGAGGGGCCATGCAATTACTGTATTTTATTCTTTCCTCTCAAAAGTTTTTTCACTTCTTCAAAGATAAGTCAAGGTTACTTGGGCCAGAGCCACCTTGCAGGGAGAGCAGTGTTTTGAAAGCCAGGTAGAGGCTGTGGACCAGGGTCTCCTCTTCATGAGTGCCCTGAGAACTGTTCAGCAGCAATCTTACATGCTCCTGCATAAGTGACTATTGTTGTTAGAATTTATCACATAGAATCATTGAATGGTTTGGGTTGGAAGAGACTTTAAAGATCATCTAGTTCCAACTCCCTGTCATGGGCAGGGACACCTTCTAGCCCAGGTTGCTCAGGGTCTCATCCAACCTGGCCTTGAACTTCTCTGGACAACCTGTGAAAGTGTCTCATCATCCTCACAGTAAAGAATTTCTTTCTACATCTGATCTAAGTATACTGTCTTTCAGTTTAAAGCCATTACTCTCTGGCCTGTGACTATATGCCTTTGTATATTTCTGTAATATATGTAAAGGTTTCATCGAGTCAAAGTAACAGGCAGAATTTCTGTCTAGTCTTGTGATTGAGGATGCTCTCGTAATGGGATAGTATGACTGCAATTTAAGAAAAGCATTACATTATACAAAGTGCAACAGGTTCAGTAATGGAAGCAGAGGCAGTGAAAGTCTTTTTCTGAGAGATGATATTGAAGACAGCAGATTGTTTTGATTTTTGTTTCTCTGACTATCTGATCTTTTAGTTTATTCAATTTTATTTTAATTTGAAGCTTTTTAGAATGAAATTTATTTTTGGCTTGACTGGAAAATTTATTCAGCATAAACCAATGTCTTTTTTGTAAAGGAAAAAGCATAATAAAAACCAACTTTGACCTGAACTGCATTTTATTTCAGCGTTCAGTTGTAAATCTGTAGATGTTACAGCCAAGAGGCATTCAGATATATAGAAAGATGGATGGTGTTGTGTCCATCTCTGAAATTAAGTTAGTGTTACTGGTAGTTCAGCTGTATGCCTTTGGCCTGAAGAGTTTGTCTAGCAGGGCCATTTGTGATGAAAAATCAGGTGTGAGATGTACAGGAGATTATGTCCTGTTTCCTAACTACAGGAGAGAAACAGAATGACCAGGGAGCTGTTTGCTTTCCTAACAAAGGTATTTGAGGACATCAAATGAAACTAATATTCATCAGGTTGAATTAATCATAAGGAGAATTATTTAATTGGTTACAAAGCTGTGAGATTCCTTGACAGAGAACACTATGAATGTTGGAACTTTACATGAGTTTATGTGAGTTTTGATAGCAGTTAAATTTGTTTAAGAGTCTACGTATTAAATTAAAAAAAATAAAAAGTATTTCTGGCTCAGGAAAGTCAGTCAGCTGAAAATGTATTCTGGGTAAAAAATGTGCTAATGTTTTCCTTTACAATCTGGTAAAGGTCACTGTTGTAAAGAAGTCACAGGCTAGATGGAACCCTGGTTTGGATTATCTCTTCATACAGCTTTTATCTTTTAGGTGAGCAAACACCTTACTCTACATATTTTAGCTCCGAGCTTCCCTACAGCATGATAATTCTGGGAACAGGGGCAGCAGTGTTTCCATTGGGCCAAGGGCTGAATCTCTGGGTGAGCCACTGGGCCCTTGATAGGAACGTGGTCAGTGGGTTCAACAGGGTGACTTGATGGCTGTCTTGCCTTGCTGCCTCGGTGTGTGCCTGCAGCAATTCTGTTGCCAGGGGCCAAGGTTTTAATCTGTTGGATAGGTTTTTGCACCAAAGGGTGGTGACTGCTCTCCTTTCTATTTCTGTTCAGATTGGTAGCCATTAATGGTCCCCTCTCGAAATCAATCACTGCATGGCAGGATGTGCAGGAGCTCAAGGTAGTGCTAAATGAGCTCAGCATTGCAGACCTGCATTAATATGGCTATTTTCCTGAGGTAATTGGCTGTACACATATGGAAGATATTGACTGATCTGTGTGGATTTCCACTCTAGATCTACTCTGTCAGTGACTGAGCTGGTTTGGATGTCTCTGCATGGGATTTCACTGCAGCAGTTTTGATGTAATATGAGCTGGTTTTGGAGTCAGATTCTCTTGGATTGTAGATATTAGCTTGGTGGGTATTTTGAGCCAAGAGGTGCATATATACACTCCCTCAAAAAAAAGACACCCTGGGATAAAAGTATACTACCTAAAAGGATAAAAGGGTCTGTTCAGTGTGGCAGAAAGGGTTAACTGAGGGTTAGCCCTTTGCCCCAGCTTTGTCCAGGAAGTTCTCACAAATAGTGTACAATGCAGAAAGAATCCAAAGTATTTTAAACAATAAATAAAATGATTTTTAGCCAAGATTGTATCTGAAGTCTTATATCTGAGTTTAAGACCTTTAAGAAATAAAAAAGGGGGGGGGAGAAAAAAAAGAAAAATAAGGAAATGCTGATACATCCTCTATTGAAACTGTATGAATAGGAACATATTCAAGTTTCTAAATATATTTTCTTCTAAGAGTCTCAGGGCTGCAGGGACTTTTCCATTCCTAATTATATAGTGCGGTATGCTGTCTGTTTCTGACTTACAACTTCAAAAATAGAACTTAGAGTCATAAATGAATGAAACAAAAGGAGAGGGATAAAGAGACGCCATGTATGATAAGGAGCTACTCTGCTAATATTTTTACTGATGTTGTATCCAGTCATTTGTGTTTCAAAATGCAATGACTGTTATGCAGACCCTTTAATACACTGACATTTCATTAAGAGGGCTGTTAAAAAAAAAATCCATGGGTAACTAAAGCAGTAGAAAAGGACAATCAGTGTAGATGTCTTATGACAGTTCAGTAGCTGTGCTGGTTCTATCTCAGGTCTTAGCAAGGTCATGTCTTTAACAGGGTATGGAAACAGTCATTTCAGACAATAACACATTCTGAAATTCATAAGTATTTTCTGAAATCTGATTTATTCCCTGACAATTTGGGCTCCAATCTCTGTTCTGGAAGTGAAATAAAGCTCAAAGTCTGCTGGTGGCACACCTGCAAATCACACTCTTGTGACCTATAGCCCTCCTTGTTGTGATCTCAAATTTTTGACTCCAAAACCATTACTCCGCTCCTGGTATACAAAGGAGGAATTTCATTTCTACTTTTTGATTTCTTATGCAACTTTCTGAAGGACAAGGACCAGGACTTAGTGCTAGTGTATCCCCAGATATGGGAATAGGAAAAGTGACTAAGACTACACCAGTCTACAGGGAGTGAGCTGGATCCACATAGGCAGGCTTTTTCTGATGCTTTCTTCACATTCTGCCGTTTAAGCAGGAATGATTAGGATCAGATCCTAAGCTAATCAGCATCTGATTAGACGAATCAACTGTCCCTGGAAGGATAAGTGGCTATTTTCTATGCCAAAAACACTGAAAAAATTCAAAGGAGTGAACTGTGTGGATAACTAACACAATTTCAAGTCACTCTCCTAAACCTTATGCTGGCAGCTGTGGGCTAAAGGCTGGTGGTATGCTAAAGGGCGGACTGGGTGATTTCCATTATGTTGTGGTAAAGTCTGCACACATACTTAAATGGAAAATATTTATAAGACTTTTTTATTTCAGTCTGGGCTGAAAATCATTCCAGTTGGTGCTATGAGTTGTGAGGCTGCAGAAGCACTGTGCTAGGCTTAAGTGAGCACACCCTGCTTTTCGGCAAGACTTCTTAGCTCAGTCATGCGCCAACCTTCAGGCTCCAAGAGGCCAATACACTGAAAGTGGTTTGCCAGTGCAGGAGGAGAAAGCATCTGCCTGGGTGTATTTACTTACAGAAATGCTGTGCAAGAGGTTATTTCCTGTCTTTGCACACACACACAGACACACACACACACAGACACACACACACACAGAGAAACCTTTGTGCATGGCTGAGGTGTTTGCCTTTCAACTCTCGCTTCTGAAGACTGGTTGCAAGGAAAAGGCAGGGAGCTGCTTTGGTTGGTTATCCATTATTTATGCTGAGTATGCCTACAGGCTGCAATGAGGGTTAGTCCCTGTTTGAGATGAGCCAAGAAGGTGTAGAGACTCCTCTGGAAAGTTTATTTAGACTGCAAACAGGATACAAAGGAAGCGGGATGCAGGTGGGGTTTTAATCCTCCATTTGTAGATTGTGAAAGAAAGAACCTGCTGAAGGTTGCACATGAAGAATTGGGATCCCACCAGGCCAGCATTATTGAGGAAAAGATTATATTTTATTCAATTTATTTCTTTGCAATAGGTTAATGCCATTTGATTCAGAGGCTTGAAGTGTTGCTCTCAAAAATGAAACATGGTTTTTGGTCCTTATTTACTTTCCTTGGAACTAAAGATAATTCTACTCCTGCTAGAAGCATAGGTTAGATTCAATACTTCAAATAGTGCCTTCATGTTAAATATAGTTGGGTTACCATTTTACTGCACCAATATTTGCACTTATTTTTAAATCAAAATCACCTCTAGAGTTTCAGATTTTTATTAAGTTCAGCTCTATTTCTGCTGTGTCAATCATAAATTAATAAACCCCTCCCTCCCAATCATAACTTTTATCAAGTAGTATTTTCAGCTAGCAACTATTCAATGTGATATATGGAATTTCATTATAAACAACATACATATCAAATTTTGAATTAGGATTGGCTGTTACCTTCATCAGACATTTTTACAAGAACTAGCTCCTCTCTAGCTTCCAGAACTAGACAGGAATTTTCTTCAACTGATAATTTTTATCTCTTTATTTTTGAAATAGACCTAGCAATAGTTTTATACCACTTTAGTATAAAATTTCAATGTCAGATAGGGATCTGAAGGTATATGTGAATTTGCTACAGAAATTGGAAGTGTGTCTCAGCACTATTATACGTAAGGAAACAGTATGCCCTAAACTACATACATATCACTGGCATTTAGTTTTGGCTATATATTCTGTAATCATAAAGATAGTTCTGAAGACTGATGTAGTAAATAGGAGATCCTTTATTCTGAATTCTTAGTGGCAATTAAAAAAAAAAAAAAAGGTATTATTCCTCTTGGAAAGAAGTTGTATGGGCCAGTATCAATAATTACATTTTTTACTCCGTATGCTGTAAATTTTACTTACTGTGGAATAGGAAGGGTGTGTATAGAATCTAAAAGAAAAGCCCACACCAAAACCAAAGTAGGGGAGAGAAAGTCAGCCTTCCCTAACTAATAGACTAGACATATTCTATTAGGGTCAGTTAATATAATTATTTGCTGATCTCTTGAAGAAAAGATAATAATCAGTCCTTTCAGCTTGTCACCTAGAATCTTGTATTCCTGCTTAAAGTGCTGTGTTCTTGCAAGTTCTGGAAGAAAGAAAGCAACAACACTTTTATAGGGAAACTTTGGCTAAAAAGGTTAGGCAAAGTTGGAGCAAAGGAATAAAGGGCAAGTTTAGTGCTTTTTTTGTCTTACTTTTATAGTCTACCTGATACCTCTATGCTGATATATGAAAGTATATATCTACCTGATATATTCCATAGCTTTGCACTCATTCTCCCACAATAACTATTTTTACCTTGATTTCTAAGATGTGATTAAAGAGCAAATAAAGTCCATATCAATTTCAGCTTTTCTGAGAAGACAACTAAAAAAACCCACTTAACTTTGATTAGAAAGAATCTATTATGTTGGCCATTTGACTATAGGAGGCATGGTAACTCTACTTGTGAAAAATGGGATTGTCCTGTTAATACCAGCTAACCAGGAGGTGTCTAGGTCATAGCTAAAAACTGTGGATTACTACAGGATTTAGTGTCATGATGTTGACCCACAGAGTACAGATTACTCCCTTGTTCTTGAGTCTATAGTTGTTCCAACTAGCTCTGCTATAAACTGCAAGTGGGGTAATGTGTGTTGGCAGAACCATTTGGTCTTCTGGGGCTCTTAGCTGCCATACTGTGCTGCTTTGGGTTTCCCTTCAGGGCACCATATTGCACAGAACAAGTGAACAGAATGATCATTACCAGTTGTCACCTACTATATGTCCAGTGAGTGCCTAAGGATTGTACTCGTCTTCTTTACTTACAACTTGAATGAAGCAATTATCAGCTTCTCAAGGATGTCTGCACAATTTCTTGAAAACAGT
Organism: Lepidothrix coronata; assembly: GCF_001604755.1. Lineage (NCBI taxonomy): Eukaryota > Metazoa > Chordata > Aves > Passeriformes > Pipridae > Lepidothrix > Lepidothrix coronata. The sequence continues at coordinate 3,297,266 of NW_016690256.1, read as the reverse complement.
AAAAGTGAAACTCAAATGAAGATAGTCAAGTTTAAACCCTTAAAAAATAGGGTTTTTTCCTTAATCCAAGCCCTTATTTCCTCTGAAGATAACAATAACTATCCGTAAACTTCTGAGTCTCTGACCTTCCCCCTTAACAACAAAATGTATCTCATATTTCTTCTATCAGTTGTAACTGCTTTGGCATTATTATTGCATGTATTCTATATTTTACAATTTAGGGTCCTTCATATCTGATTTATACTACAAAAGTCTTGTAGAACATGTCCATTTTGTTGAAGAACTTGGATGACTCAGTGAGCAATGCGAAGAGCTGCTTAACCTATTTTTAATTAGGTTGTAACCTTCACTGGGGATTCTACAGATTTGAATATGCATAATATTTGACAGTAGCCCTGAGAAGAATGACTTGGGGATATTGATAGGTGAGGAGTTTGAAATGACCTGATAATGTGTACTGGCAGCCCAGCAAGCCAACTGTGTCCTGGGCTGCATCAAAAGCAGTGTGGCCAGCAGGTCAAGGGAGGTGATTCTGCCCTCTACTCTGCTCTTGGGAGACTCCACCTGGACTGCTGCGTCCTGCTCTCAGGCCTCTAATAAAATACATATTAGAGTGAGTCCAGAGGAGGGCCAAAAGAATGTATGAGATCCTTTCCAGCCCAAACCTTTCTATGATTATATGACAATACAATTACTGTTTGTATTGGTGAAACTCTAAGGAGTTGCACTTGCGTAGTACTGTCTTGGATTATGAAGCAGATCTTCTCCTTGGCACAGGTCTGTAACCACCTGAAACTAACTTCTACTTGTAAGGTAGAGGCCTTAGGAAGATTTTGAGATAAATGGGAAAAGGAAACACTGAAATAAAGTTTTACCATATGAATATAAAGCCAGGAAAATACAGTGGAGAGCTGTTTGCAAGGGCAGAAGAATAATTTTATCACTAAGTAAGAATTTTCTTAAACTGGATTTACTGACTTCTTTTGCTATTATTATTTTATGTTTATGTTGTTGCAGCATTTAAAGTTCACTAAAAGAGCAGAGTTCTGACAGAGTAGGAACTGTACTGTGAAATGGAAGGAAAAAGTATCCTAAGCCCATGGTCACAGACTTCTGGCTTTAGATAATAATAACTATGCTATTTTCCATGCAAACCTTCTGCATAGATTTAAGAAGAAAAATATGACATCATAGTCTTTGTGTTGAGATATTTCTTCATCTTTCATTTTACTCTCTTTTCTGAAGTTGTCTCCTTTTCAGTGAATAATGATTTGTTTTTATCTTCCACATGCACTTTGTTTCTAATTTTAAAAAAATATTCAGTTGTTTCTAGATTAGTAATAATCACATAATAATTTAGTTATGATGGTTAAGGTTAGAGTCGTCTCACCAGCCGAAGTTATTTATTTTCATTGCACCACTGACCTGCATTTTAGAAGGCTGAATATTCTCAAAGAATATTTGTAGACCTCTGAGATCACTGTATTCTCTTGATCTAATACTGGGTCAGCATGCTGTACAAACATGGTGTTCTTTAAAACCCTCAGAACTCTATAGGTAGGTATATGTATGCTCTTTAGTATTGTATTTATTTATTAAAACAAAAAAACTCATCTTTTTATGAGGGAGAAAAAAACCCCCCTACATGTGTGGAAGGATATAGAATCATAGCAACGTAGATTGGTTTGGACTGGAAGGGATCTTAAAGATCACCTAGTTCAGCATTCCCTGCCACAGTCAGTGACACCTTTCGCTAGACCAGGTTGCTCAAAGCCCCATGCAACCTGGCCTTAAGCATTTCCAGGAATTGGACACCTACAGCTTCTCTAGACAACCTGTGCCAGTGCCTCACCACGCTCATGGTGAAGAATTTCTTTCTAATATCTGATCTAAACTTACCCTTTTTCAGTTTAAAGTCATCCCCCCTTGTCCTGTTACTACCTGCCCTTGTACAGACTCCAGAGAGGAGACACAAGTCTCCTTTAGCCTCTTTAGGTATTGAAGGCTACTCTAAGCTCTCCCTGGAGCCTTCACCAGGCTGAACAACCCCAACTCTCTCAGCCTGTCTCTATAGCAGAGGTGCTTCAGCTCTTCAGTCAAACTTTGTGTGAAAGTGTATCTACCACTGGATCAGCTTTGTATTCTCTAACTCCTGCATTCATCCTACACTGGAAGTATTAATCTGTGGTTTGGGGTTTTTTTGTTTTATTATTTGGGTAGTAGTTTGTTCGGTTTTGGGTTTTGCTTTTTGTTTATTTTTTTTTTAAGGTAGTCTTACTGTTTCAAAGAAGAATATAAGGCAAGACTTCTGTTGGGAGTGTAAATGTCCTTTTCCAAAGGGTCTGTGTTGTTCAGTAAATGGAGATGTGTGTCTCACTGATTTTGGCAAGTAAATTTATGTTGTTTATTTAGTTCTCCAAAAGTCATTCTTTTTCCTTTAACAGGGGCTATCACCAGAGCATTTGTGAGAGATTTTAAGTAGAAAGAGTTATCTACTAATATTACAATTTATCAATACAGGACACAGAGTATATGAAATCAAAATAAACTTAATCCTCCTTTTTAGTGTTTTTATAATCTTTTACCATCTTTTCATCTTCATAACCATCCAATGAAAAGAATCAGATATATAGTAATATTACTTCTTAAATGATCTTTCTGAGTGGAAAGCAGGTATGAATACATGAAGAATGTACTCATAATTTATTTACAAGAAAAAAAGCAATTTATGTTAGAGTGCTTATTAGTTTGAAAGACAAACCTCACAATTAAACATTTGGAAAATTAGTACTTCTGGCATTGGGAGAAACCACCAAACCCAACCAGGGAATGAAAATTGGAAACTTAGCAATATAGTAGTTTCTCTTAGAAGGGAAGCATCAATTTTGTGTCCTTTCCAAGTTTGACCAGTTTCAAATAATTGTGGTCTTTTTATTGTTTTGATTTGGTTTTGTTTTAAATAGAACATGACAAAAATCCATCCTAAATTCTCAAGAGTGCTGATAAACTTTTGGTAAAGCTTCATTCTCCCTCCATGTGCTAACCAGTTCAAGTATTCTTTGGTTTTAAAGAGTGACATTCAATAGTTGATTTTTTTATATAGAAATGTAGCGTAAATGGAATACTTTTAGCAGCCCATATTTGCTTCACTGATTGTCCTTTCAGACATGCAGAACAACACATTCATTTACACATGCCTTTTTCTTCTGTACCCAAAATACTTGGAGGCATCTCACAATAAATGTACTGCACAAGAACAATAGAGTTTCAATTCATCTAATTCTTTGGAATTTGCTCTTCTCACTTGCTCTCTTTGCACAGAAAAGATGACTCAGTAGATAAGTCATTAGCCTGCTGCTTTAGAGATAGATTTTACTGCTCTCAAGTTTTAGATTTCCTTTCCAACTAGGACAAATTTGTCAGATAAGGAGAACACAACTCCATCTAACCAGGACATTTTGAGGATGATTATATGTTCATCTTCAGACAATGTAGTAAATGCTCAAAGTAAGGCTATGAGGGAATTTTACTAGTAGTCTGTGAAAAAAAAAAAAAGCTATTACCATACAGCAGGTCTTGTAACCTTCAGTCAGCGTCAGAAACATAAAGAATGAAACTTAAATTACTTAGCATGAAGCATTCTCTTTTAAAGTGTCTGCTTTTTGTAGGACAGCATTTTTACTTTGACAACATGGAATTCTTTGTATTAAACCATGAGATTTCCTTAAGAGCAACCGCAGTGGTAATAACATGCAAGCATGAGTGTTTTAAATCAATTATATTGTTTAGTAAAAACTGTTTCAATGAAGTCTGTAAAGACAAGTTGTTTATTACTCATTTCTATCACTCTAGTGGATCTAACCCCAATTTATGAAGGAGGATGGTAAGTGTGAGTGATTCAGTTTGAATCAGGGATGTTTTTTGGAAGGACTAAGTGTTCTATTTCTGTCTCATTGCTTATGAAGCATATTGCATTAAGTCTGGTAGATTTCCCAATGAAGTATTCTTCATTTTACAGCACTACCGACAAAACTCTGTTCTGTCCAAAGTAACGGCTGAAGCATTGAGTATATTTGTTTTTCTTGTAGGGTCAACGATTGCATCTTGCGAGTGAACGAGGTCGACGTGTCTGAAGTCTCACACAGCAAAGCTGTAGAGGCCCTAAAAGAGGCTGGCTCCATAGTACGATTGTATGTTCGTCGAAGAAGACCTATACTGGAGACCGTGGTAGAGATCAAGTTGTTCAAAGGACCAAAAGGTAATTAAGAAAATGAAAAGACATCCATTTCAAACTTGATGCTTAACATCTCTTGTAGCTTAAATTGCACCTGATCTTGTTGACCTCTCAAATACTGAAATGCAGTTAATTTTGGCTGGTAGAATTTGAATACATGGTTACATGTCTCTTCCTGAAATATAAAGGAGTTCAAGGAGTTGCTTCATTTGATGTTGGCTCCCCTGTTGTTCACTGCATTTTAACTGGAAAGGCTCTGGACAGAGTAGCAGCTATGTCACTTTTTTGTAAGCATGATTTTTGTTCATTCCAAATGAATTCAGCCAGTAATACATTCTCATCAGGTTCACCCCATCCAGCTTTGGGCACTTAACAAAAAATATCTGGGGACACTTTTTTCTCTTCTGTTTCTGCTCTCAGAATTGGGGCCATATCAAAACTTTTAATCCATTTGAAGTGTTATTATATTTTGGAGCTCTAAATTGGGTATTAATGTGTCTCTTAAGCCCTGTTCAGCCCAATTTTGTATCTCCCTCTGGATGGCTATTCTCCTTATCTTAATTTTCTTTTTAATCAAGCTCCTAAACAGGACATCTCAATAAACTACTCAAAAATAAAATGGGGTTAATATAGAGGGCATAATGTTCATTTATTTTGAGAGTTATATATATCTGTCTAAATGTTAGATGAAGTCATTGGGCATAACCAGTTCCAGAGTTTCCATTTTATTGTTTTCTGTGCCGGACTGAAGCGGCTCTGCAGCACATGGTAGATCTCCTTTTCACACAACTATTTGTTTTTATTCTTGATGACACTGAATAAAGTCACTGGCTGGTAATGAAGCTTTCTTACTACACTAAGAATCCGTATATTTAAGTAGTGTATTTTTTAACCCTCTGATTAGTTATGCAATTTTCTTGAGAAGAGGCAGAGATTTTAACCGTCAGTATAAGGTATGATTTCACTGTAGATTTATCTTGAATTGTTCCTGAAATGTTCTCTAGTCCATTACTGTCTGTAGCTTCCGAGAGGTTCATAATTCTTTTTCACAGAAGTAGACATATTTTAGTTTGGATTGATGACTTGGAAAAATCTTGTGTTCTGTTGCCTAGATAGTATCCCAGCTTGCAGTGACAACTGAAATAGTCAAAAAAGTAGAGTAGAATTATGTATATTTCAAAATGTCTACTAAAAAAAAGTGTTCAATTCAAAATAGCAGAACAGAGAGTTGTTTTTATTTAAAAAATCTTGCAACTGCTGCTTTCAGATCTTACTGTTTGAAAACTGCTTGCAAGTGCTTGCTTCAGACTGGTCATGATACATATTTTTTTATTGATATAGCTATCACTTCTACTACTTTAGTGGTCTATTTTCTCTAATTTAAGAGGCACTAAATACAGCCTAGCAATCTGTAGCATGTGGGAATAGGGGTTTTTATGGCAAGTTAGGCAGATAATTTCTTAATTTATGATCACTTGTAACCTTCCAAACATTTTTTATTTCATGCTAAAAAAATGTTTTGTTAGGTCCAAAGTGTTTTAAACAAAATTGTTTTTTCACAGTATGGACAGTACCTAAAACCCTTTCTTATGGTCTTTTAAGAATTTCAGACTTATGATCTTACCAACTGTGAATTTACTTCTGTTTTTCAGTGTTCTCTTTTGTACTGTGAGATTTATTGTGAATCCTGATCTAACTCTAACCCTAACCCTAACCCTAAAACGGAGAAAAATGGGGCAACATAAAAAAAGAGAGCTGTATAAAATGAGGAAGTAGGCAAACTTTCTCAAACCTAGATTTAACAAACTATTTCAGTTGTCAACTCAAATTTAAGTGCTTCACTTCGTATTACTGTAACACTATCACTTACTACAGGTATAAATAGAAAACCACCACGATTGAAAGTAAATTACCATTTTTTGTTAAATGTCTTTGCTTGAAGGGACTCACATTTCATCCAATTAGCAGAAAGGGCTCCATCAAGCACTAATACATAATTTTCCAATTTTAAGATAGTGACTCAAAGCTCTGGCAAATCCACTGCCACACAAAGCCATCATTTATAAGTTAACATCACTAAAAAGCGTGACTTCTCTGCAGGCTAGGATTGTCTAATGTAGGAATATGTGAGTATCTAATAGTTTATCGCATGAAAATTGTATTCTCTTGGAACTCATAAAATTAGAAAGTTCCATGATAGTGCTATTAAAGGCTTTGCTGTTTTTCAACAATATTTTGACACATTTGTATTGCCAGTGCCTGATGGGGAAGATTTGATAGGTTATGTCTGCACCTTCATATTTTGCAGACTGAGGACATTCTTCTTTAATTTAAGTGATGATATTTGCATACAGCTGCTATTATCATATTCTGCTTTACGGTATAAATAAAATATTAAATGTATTATCTGCCTTTGGTCACTATAGACTCATTATCTCATCTTTATAAATTACTACACGTGAAGTATTTCTTAAAAAAACATTCATTCTGTAAAGTGGTTCCTTCCATTTTTGAAGTAGTGCTTGTATAGAATTTCACAAAATAGTAGTTATTGTTATTAGAGTGGCTCCTCTAGTGTATCAGACTTTGGCTACAGTCTTTTTGTCTTTAGTGGAGAAAGAATGTAAATCTGTCACAGTTTTTGTTAGAGTTGCAACTAAACGGCAGGAGGTGGTGGAATCGAATTGTTGTCACATCAGATCAATTCAACTGTCTTTGGAGATTAATAGTCAATCATTAAAGAAACTATTTTCCAAATCAACAAGGATTTTTCAACAATTTCAAATTGAATTCAAAAGTGTTCCTTCTGGCTGGTTTTCTCACCTAAAACTGGAGCTGTCCTGTGAGCTGCAGGGTATTACTTGTTTAAGTCTTTTATTTTCATAACTATGATTTTCCTCAGTATTTAACTGCCTTTTTCCATTAGCAGTAAAGAAATAAATAACATGACTTGGAAGATTGTGCAGCAATTTTATATACGTGGGGTTTTTTTGTTTTTCCCTTGAAACCATTTAGCTCTTAAGAATCCCTTGTTTGTATCCAAAACGAACATCTAATCTCATAGTAGATTTTAAGCATCATTTTCCAGAAATCATTCACAAAGTGTGAGGTTTCCACTGAAATGAACAGTGCTTTCTGTGGCTCCATCATGCTAACTATTTCTGAAGTGGTGCAGTAGCAATTTCAAAGTGCAGTGCTGTATTTTAATAGCCAATTGAGATGGCTATAAAAATCCAGCACTATGCATTAAGATCATTACTAAATTGCTTCAGCAATATTTAACTGATGAGGCAGCTTCAGCAGAATACACTTCATCTTAATGAACTGTGGATGCAGTAGAGCAAAGGCAGCAGCACAGGGAAAGGGATGTGCAGGTAGGCTTGGATGCCAACTAGCTGGAGATTTTGTTTCAAGAAAGATAAGCTTTGGCTGGTTGCTTTTTGTTTTCAGTGGAGAAAGGAATCTGTCATCTTGTTTGTTACAACTGGAGTTAAATGGCAGAAGAGGGTGCTATGACATTATTGTCACGTCTGACTAAATTCAATCAGCTTTAGAGCTATGTAGATCATTGACGTTTCAACTGACAAAATCCTCTGTGCTTGTCCTTTCTGAATTAGGTTGGAATATTCTATTATTATCCAGTTGCCTAGATAGTTTCACCATCTCTGAATAGAAACAAGAAATATGGTATACCGGTGTTACCTTAGTTTTTAGCATTCTGTCATAAAGTGTTGATCCTTTTGCTGTGGTCAAAGTTAGTTCTATGATTTTTGCCGAGAATCGAGAGCTGTTAGCATGTCTTACTAGATTCCCCCCATACTTTTCTTGTCACTTTAGTGGGATTAATTCTGTAACTTTTCTCTGGGAATTTGAGGGGAGAATGATGTTTATTTGTTTCTGTTCACTTCCTCTACTCATATAGAGAGAAAGGGCTTTTAATTTCTGTGCTTAGCTGTTGGATAAGTAATGGATGCATCTCCAGCTTTGGCTCATATGGCGTCCTTCTGGGTGACAATAAAGCAGATCATTTAAAAATTCTGTATTTGATTTATCCAGTCCTTGTGGAAATGCTTCAAAGGAACTTGCTTGCTAAATGTATTTCCCCGTTACACAATGATCTCCAGCGCACTGCTGGAAAGTTTCTTGGAACATTTTTTGTCTTGTGCTTGTATGAAAAACTGTGATGTGTGTGCGTTGGGATTCTATTTGACACTGCTTCCTTTTTCTCTATGTAATTTTTAAAAATCCCAAGAACTTGTCTCCACCGCTAAGTGCTGCCTTTTTTTTTGGGTCACTTTTTTTCCTAACACTATGACAAGTGTTAGGAAAATTCGCAATAGATCTTGGCCAACTTCTTTTTCAATTCTAAAGTTTTCTCTTGACTAAATGTAATACAGTAAGTCTCGTAATTTTATCATTATAGGATGCCTTTGTACTCTTTTATTTCTTTAGATTGGAAATTCTGTGTCAGAGAATAGTTTCATCCTTTCCCTCCACATTCCAGATTGCTGTGTAAGAGTTAAAAGGGGAGTTAGAGAAGATCTCTTTCATTATGTTTCCCATAGCTGTTTTCATCAGATCAACATAAGAGAGGAAGGAGATGCAGCAGACAGTGCAGCAGAGTGTTAATTGTCTCATCAGTATTTCCAGATACACAATAAATCAAAAGATGAGAAAGGACAATGGCATCATTTGCTAATGATGTGCAAATACTGGGCTGAGTGCGGAAAGAAGTCTTCCTGTAGACAGGAGGCCAACATCTTTTTTCCATTTTCTTAGTGGAGCAGTGAGAATTTCCTAGGGAGTGGCAGTTGTACTGGCCTTTTTTCACTACCTATCTGATCCTTGTTTTAAATTTCTCAGGTAAATTTTAAAGAATTATTCTGCCTGATCTTTCATCACTTTAATAAATAAACAGTTATATGACAGCTATTGCAGGAGCCTGTTGTGACATCCTGATGCAACAGAAGATATATTAAGGCTTTAGTCTCCTGTGTGGAATACATTCATTGACACAACATCTGTTGTTTGCACCTGAGTAGTCTGAAAGTCCCCATGTTTCCTTTTTTGGAGAGCTTCATCCTTTTTTGAATATAAAGCCAAATGTGCAAATTAGTCAAGTGAAATTACAGAGCAGTGGTTACATCTTTTATTGTTCAGTTAATTATCTGTGTAGCACGTTCTGTCTTCTTGATAGTTTTTAGATGTCCAGATCTTTCTCAAGAAATCTGTTGTCTAGAAGACAACACTCATGAGGAAAATATTGCGTTGCCATGAAAAGCACCTTTAAAAGAATAAATTGTATTTAATTAAATTTTTATAGCTTGGGGAGCTGTAGCTCTTCATTTTTCTTCTTTTCTTGTCTTTTTTTTCTTGTAATCCTAAGCACAGGCAGACAGTCAGCATTTTAAATCTTCTGAAAAAGGCATTACAGATTTTAATCATAGTGAAGACACAAAGCTGGGTGAAGCTTTAAAGATTCAAGTGATATTGTAAATTAAATATCACTGCAGGCTATTTTAAAACAATATTCTAGATTTTCGATATTTTACTTTCATTTCCACTAGCTGGAGGAAAAAAAAAAAAAGGAAAGAGTTACATTAAAGCACCTCTGAACATCTGAAGGGAATAGCTGGCTTAGTCAGTAGCTGGACATCAAAGTGATTAATCGCAAGTAGTCATTCATCTGACTATTTCCAGTACTATATCCTAGTCCTTTCTGTGGGTCTGTCATCCTCATTTTGCTTTCAGTATTCCAAATTCTAGATAAATCTCTAGTTATCCTTAATGAAACAAAAGAAATACTGCACTTGTCAAAAAGAAAGTTCCCTATAGTCTTTTAGCTTTAACTTGCTATTTGTTATTTTAGAACTTTGATCCAAGAGCTTTGAAAAACTGCTTTTCCTTCATCAGTTGAGGGGGAGTGTTGTTTGTTTAGTTTCTTTAAACACTATATTAGTATTCCTAGAAATGACAGCTATTTTTTAGAGTTTAGGTGGAAGATCTTTTGCTGTTTGACATGAAACACAGAGTCTTGCAGGTGACTATACTTTCTAATTGTGCTGTCATAAGATATGAGACCAAGTCCAGGCTCTGGGACTCCACCCTTCTGGTACTGCATGTGTTGCATCAGAGATGTGTACGAAGGGCAGCTGATTTTTGACATGTAGCATAGGTTCCTGTATTGCAGACCAAATGAGATCAAGCTTCTTCCAGAAGCAAAGTATAGTCTTGCTGTGCCAAAGGCTTGTGCTCCCTAACACATAGACAGCTGTTCTTTAACTCTTCTTCTTTTGAGTGAGCAGTAAAACCACTGATTTATGAGAGAGCATCACTTCTTTTTCTTTGCTTGCAGAGACTCAATTAAGGTTTTTTCATTCAGAGATTCTGCCACTTGGGCCAATGACAAGTTGATATATTTTTCTCAACATAAAACATTTGGTGTGCTTGGTAGATGAAAAGAATTAGTGACCTCCTCCAGGGCAGATTTTAGCTGTCGTTATGTGAGAAAGGCAAAGAATAGCTTAATGCTTGTATCTTTAGTGGCTAATTTCTGAGAAAAAATGCAACTCTGAAAGCTTGAAAAATCTGTGGAGGGAACCTACATGAAACTTTAAACACGAGATAGTATATCCAAAATATTCCTAAAGCATGAAGCTCTATGTTCATTATCTGGGATACCAGCTTCTGAATTTTGAGTCGTAATTTATATGAACAAATAAAAAACCTGTTCTTGGATTCCTTAGGAAAAAAAATTGTGCTATCATTATTGGTTAGAAACAGTTGCAAAGCAAGATCCTAGAGCTGTATGAGATGTAAAAAAGGGTTTAATGACACAAAAAGTCTTTAGGATATGATAAAAGATATGTTCCATAAGCAAAAAGAACAATATCCTCAATACATGCTGAATGTGTTTATTTTGGAAAGTGATAGTTGCAAATAAGGACATAACAGTTTTCTTTCTTAAAACTGTATTTTGGGGTTTTTTTTGTTTTGTTTCTTGTGCAGAAGATTTGTAAGATGTCTTGTGAAATTAATAGAAAGACATATTATCCACTCCAACAGAGAGAATGGAAATAAGAAAACATAAAATTGCAGTAAATAATTTAGTAAAGTTGTTTATTGTAGGCACATTTACATTTTACGTACTGTAATTGACAAATGAACTGAGTGTAAATGGTAGGCCAGGGGTAAATCTTATCCGTAGTCTGTAGATCAGATGTGTCTAATTTATAAATTTCTGAAAGTTATTTCTAAATTATACTTTTAAATAACTATTATAGCAAATCAGATCCCCTCTGTATTGCAGGGTTGTAGTTTTAGAGGTATACTTTGTAGTTACAGAGAAACGTTGAGATTATAAGTCCTTTCAAGACAAGGTATGAAAAGTGCCTACCTGTTTGCTAGCATCAGTTTTCACAGAAAGGTCATCTCTGGTAAGGTTGCTATCGCAATTAAAACCATAAACAAAGAGGACAAGACCTCAGCCTCATAAGAAGCAATAGGTCTGGCAGCATTTAAAGAAGTTAGATATTCATACACTTGTGGGTCCTGATGGTCCTGATCACAGACCACCATAATTTGTCTGATGAAATGTGAGTGCTGACAATGGTTGGCTTTGGACACCTATGTGGAGAAGGTAAGGTGAAAAACTGGAAAGAGTAAGCACAAAACTCATCTTCACTGAAGGAGCCAAGGGACTATAAAGACATCAGTTTACTTTCAGAACCCCAGATGAATATTGGAACGAGTAGGAAATCAATTATAAGCATCTAGAAAATGATTGAAGAGTAACAATTACCAGAAGAGGTCATACTTGTCTTTTGCAACTCTTCCACATTTTTCTCAGATAACTCCATATGCTGGGAGGGTTTAACACTGAAAATGGTCTGAAAAAACAAAGATGTAATTCAGCAGGGACAACTGCAAGGTGCTTTCAGCAGAAATAACCACATAATCTGCTAAACAGTTAACAGAAAACTGTTGGGAAAAGGATCCTGTAGAAGAATATCTAGATCTTTGTTAGCTGTAACATCTTGTCTGTTATGCATCCTGCTGTGATGAAACATTCAAATACTATACTGAGTTTTATAAATTGAGGTATGGTTTATAAGACACAGGAGCATTCCTTTCATCCTTCAGAAGTAAAGCTTTGAGCTTTTCACTTCAAGAACGGTGTATGCTAGTTGGAGGGACTCCAGGGGAAAGCAGTAAAAATGATCAGACATTTAGAAAACCTATCCTACTATGAATAAATGAGTGATGTGAAGTCATTTATCTGAAATACCAAAGACTAAGGGGGGGGCGGGGGAGGGGAGAGGGGAGCATTTTATGGGCACCTAACAACAATCTTCTTGCCTTGCAGCATGTCTTTGAAGAGTGAGTTTGCTCTTTGTGCTCCTTTGGGAGGGTATGAAACAAAATTTATAGACAAATAACGAGGAAGATTTGTACTGGATTTAGGAGAAGTGAGGATTGCGATGTGATAGATTACCAGGCAGGACATCAGATCTGTAGCATGGGAAATACCAGGGTGTGCCCGACAGCCATTTGTTAGGCATGATGCAACTATAGTTGGTCCTGCCTGAGATTGAGAAGACAAATGATCCACTGAGTTTCTTCCAGTCCCCAGATTCAGTGGCCATAACATAATTTTCTCATTTCACTGCAGTATGAAGACAAACAGTAGGCATAGGGCTATTTAAATCCTGCACCTGCAGAAATAAAGAGTGTATCTTTCAGACAAAAAAAAAAAATCTAAACATTTTCTTTGTCTGTCCTTAGCAGTAATTGAATATTTTTCATTTTCTGTCTATTTTACTTTAATTTTGGCAAGGAGGGATAAAACATTTTGGAAAAGAAACTTCTACTCATGTGAAGATATTAATGAATATTAGAACAGATAATCTGCAGTCTTAATCTGTATTTCTCTTTTCAAAGTGATTTCAACTTTTCTGCTGCTCAAGCCAAGATCATGCTCCTTAGGAGCAATTTGTTCAGATGGGTGGCTGGTTCTTCACCAAAGGGTGTTATCACATGTTAACACTCCTTCTAGGTGGAACCCCTTGAGGGACTAATTGCAGAGTCTTGTGTTATACTATATCTCATTAAGATCCCTGATAAAAAATACCAGGGAAACTCTTACTTAAAGAATATCTGTAGTGTAACTCAGGCTTGAATAATTGCATTTAAGTATTATATTCTGTCTCAATTTTGCTAAACACAAGCTCTTAGAAAATCTTTCATAGTCTGGGACCAGTCTGAAAAAAAATCTGTATTTCTGTTTCAAATATGGGTTCATATTATCTTTCTATTTATGTATAATAGAGTACAATTCCCTTAGCAAATATTTAGCATAATTTCTGAGAAGTCATAGCATCATATTGAGTTGGAAGAGAGCTTTAAATGTCATCTAGTCCCAACCCTCCTGCAGTGAGTAAGAACATCTTCAACTAGATCAGGTTGTTCAGAGCCCCATCTAATTTGATCGTGAATTTTTCCTGGGACGGGGCATCCACTACCTCTGGGCAACCTGTGTCAGTGTTTCACCATCCGCATCATAAAAATTTTCTTCCTTATGTTTATTTTAAATCTACCCTCTTTTAGTTTAAAACCATTACTCCTTGTCCTGTCACTGCAGGCCCTACTAAAAAGTCTGTCCTCATCTTTCTTAGAAAGGCACAGGTGTCTGATTTTAGCCATTTTACTCTGTGAGAGTATAAGGTGCTTCTCACCAGCAAATAAAACATTTTCATTTCGCTTTGTTTCCTAAAGTGCCGTAAGACAGAATTATCAGTAGACTGAACTAAAGGACCAAATTACAGTTTCAGGGTGACAAAAAGAGTCAAAGGGCAATGACTCATGAATCCATTTTCAGAGTGTCTTCTTATTTCTTCTGTTCAATAAGCACCATCTCTTCTCTTTCTCTGTATCATTTATATACCTGTAAACTTTTAAGATCGGAGCTCTGTAAATTGCCTTACATAAAAAAGCAAAATTACTTGTACATTTGTGCCGTGATTTCTCTGTTTTTTTAAGAAGGAAATAAATGAATGAATGACAGATTATTTATGGGCTGATTGCAAATAGATAAGAGGCTACAAGACAAAATTTGATTTCATTTTGTGTTTTCAAGTTTAAACATAATTGGCAGAGAGCTTTTCAATAAAGCATTTCTGTTCAGCTTTGTAATAGGGATAAGAAGATAAATGTTAAATTCCCCTCGTCAGATGGAAGATGAATAAAAAAAACTGATGAGTCTGTGCCTGACATATATGGTTGTTAAACAGATCCCAAACTGACAGACTGCTCCTTCTGTCTCCATTTTATTGGTGACAAATTATTAAATATTTTTCTAGAAGAGTCATTGAACTTAGAAAGCAGTGACCCAGCTGTACTTAAAGATATATCACCTAATGTTATGGAAAGGAAATAGCATGTCTTCCTGAATTGGCATAGTTTTCTCCTGTGTCAAGTCTGTAGATTTCAAAAATTAATCAGAAAAATGGCAGGAAAAACAAAGCTTAACATAGTACAAAGACTTAAAAAAATTAACATCAAAAAGTAATAACTAAGGTGGATCTTGGTGTGCACATCTACACGAACAAATGCTTTTCATTTGCATTATTAGGAGGTGAAACTTGTGCTGCTGCCAGTAATTACAGTAATTTGTGCAGAAAATGACATAGGTACTATTTGTTAGTGACTGGCAAACTATGATCGACTGTCAGCATAAATTTGGTTCCTACACCTGAAACAGCTGGTGTACTTTGTGCATGGAAAGCGAACCATGTTTCAGGATTTGAGCCCCAGTTAATATATAGTGGAAAAACAATAGCATACTCTCTGGTTCTTCTCACTGCAG
Source organism: Lepidothrix coronata (assembly GCF_001604755.1). Lineage (NCBI taxonomy): Eukaryota > Metazoa > Chordata > Aves > Passeriformes > Pipridae > Lepidothrix > Lepidothrix coronata. The sequence goes on along the minus strand of NW_016690256.1, from coordinate 3,282,168 downwards.
TCATTCCAGGTTTATGTAACTGCCTGCCTGTCTCTTGGCATTGCAGAGGAACCATGGCCTGTTATTTTTTTCTTTGCCCAAAAGTTATGTCTGAATTTGTATAGAATCAGGAATTAAATAAGGTCAAGTGAAATTTAAGTGCGTGAACATTGAGTGAAAGGGGAAAAAAGCCTTCAAGATTTTGTGAAATTGTCTAATGAAGAGAGGACGCAGTCAGGGAAACAACTTCTCTTGGTTTTACACCAGTGAAATCAAGGGCTACCATGTTCATCCCATTTCCAGATACTTCTCAAAGTGAAAACATTAGAGAGCTGGTTGGTTATCAGTTGCATATTAATGGAAAATGGAATTTTTAACAGGAGATGCAGCTGAAATAAATACATAATAAATAAATAAGAGTATATTTGTGATAATGAGAGTAATTGCCTTAAAAATTTGAACGGTAGAGAAAATTTGGACAGTAGAGATAATTTGTGTTCCCCCTGCTTTCAACCTGCATGTGTAACTGTGCTCTCGGTTAGACATTCTCACAATGCACACCAAGGTGGTTGAATCCAATGTTCTGAAGCCTCGTGCTTCTCTTGAAAGGGTGAGACTTGATATTTGATTTCTAGCCAGGAAAGGTTCATAGCAGCAGTGTATCTTGTAAAGCAAAATTTGAAGAAATATTGAATTGTTGACTTCTCTCTCTTTAGCTTAGGAGAGCAGTTTTATTTTTTTCTTTCCTGCCAGTAGGGCTCATGCTCTGAAGGTGTATTTTTATTGACTTTTGTTCAAGTGCATTACTAGTCTAAATAGACATTTCTATCCTACTCACTTCAGCTACTTGCTCCTTTCCCTGCATCTTTCCTTCTGGCTACACCCTCCAAATTGAGTTTGCAGAGCAGCAGTGATATAACCTTGCACTGCTCTCCATAGGAGTCACAGTTCTGTCATAAGGTGCCATGTACAGAACCGTGCTGTCAGCAAAGGGGATATGTGAGCCCAATAGCATCCTCATCTGCTGACTCTTACTGCTGCCATCTCTGTAGATGCTGGTCAATATACACCTGGTCTGTGATTCAGATTAATTTGATTTGGTCTTCATGCCATTTTCAATTTGCCATTTGGCTAGAAAATTTTCATGGCTAATACAAGGCAGGCAGTGGGAAAAGATGACCAAAGGCAGGAAGCAGGTCAGAGTTGTCTCTTTTGGCAGTAGTGAGGTTTTAGGTCAGCATATGACAATCTTAAAAATGCACCGTACAGCCTCCCACCTGGCTTTTCGCTGCTTATTAGGACAACTGGCTGCTTAGAATCATGGAATAGTATGGGCTGGAAGGGACCTTAAAGATTTTCTAGTTCCAGCACCCCCGACAAGGCCAGGGACACCTTCCTTAGACCAGATTGCTCAAAGCCCCATCCAACCTGACCTTGAACACTTTCTGTGGATGTCTTTATCATCTGTAGTCATGTATAGTCCAGTTGGCTTTTGCCCAAGTGAATAAAAGAGCAAGGGTGAGGATGGGCTTAAAAAAAAAAAAAAAAACAACAACAAAAAAAACGAAGAAAGAGAAAAAAAAGAATAAAACCCCCAAACTAAACCAACAACCTTTTGCTAAGAAAAATACTGGTAATGCAGAGAAAAATAGAATGAGAAAAAAAGGGTAGTCTTTAGCAGTCCATTTATATCACATTCAGCAAAACAGTCCACTTATTCTGTGTTTAACAGTATTCCCTGCAAGATATATGTGATCTTGTCACACAGGCAGCCAGCCAGATGATGTCTACCCTAATCAAAAATTCTGATTTTTAATGCCTCTGAATATGAGGACTATTTGTCATTGTGGGTGCAACAAAAATATGCAAAAACTTCCTGCAAGAAAAATAAGTCACCATTCATTCACAGCTCCAATCGTAGGCATATTCAAACTTGGCATAGAAGTGTGAGAAGGGAAAAGGCATTTAAAAGCATCAAATTATAAGAAGTTAATCCTCTTCATAAGTGGCAGATCTTGGATTTTTCTGCTTCACAACACTAATCTTCACTTTTTTAAAAACCTAATTTCACTGGTTTTAACTTGAAATGTTTAGACTTTGTTTATCATGCAGCTTTTCCTAAAAGAAGCAAACTGCTTGCTGTGATTCTTGGAGTGTCCGTATATGTCAAAAATGAAATAATTTTCTCTTTCTTGTACTTACACTAGTAAAATTGTGACAGTGTGATTTAATATGATTTTCAGTGAACTCGAATCCTCATTAGTGCTTTTAAAAGTCAGATTATTGTGAATAATTAGGGAATTCCATAATCTTTTCAAGTCAAATTTTAAAGTATTCTTGAGAATTCCTTTTGGGCAATTAGGCCACTGCTCACTGTCTGTGCTTTCTGGGAAATCTATTCCTAATTAGTTTGAATTAATGTAAAAATATAGAATTAACACAACTTCTAATGAGGCTCTAAGTGTATTTTTCTAACTTGCTGTTTCCTTTGTTTTCTACTATATCTGAAGAGAATGTGTCTTTAGGGATAAATATATGCAGGGAAAACAAATCATAACAGGAAAAACATTTAACTGCAAAACAATAGAAAAAAGGGATTGTTTTCATTTGCTTGTTAGAGAATTTTTTTACAAATTCCTTAAAATAGCAGTGTAATTTTACAAGATATTTTTTCAAGGCTTTAATAAAGATTACGGAAAGATTAGCTTTACTATTATGGTAATGTAAACTGATGCTTTATCTACTGTACCTACAACATGATTGTTTTTAAACATGCACTCATTGCCTTGCAGCTGTATTAACATTTGCGTCATAATCTCACTTTCTCATAGTTTCCTTTCTGGCTGGAACTGTAAACAATTTTTTTAAACCAAGGTGTGTAACCCTGTGTCCTGAAAACAGATTACTTTCTTTCATGTTGTAACCCAAAAAATTTGGCTGCAATGTTTGATTTTGATGACCAAAAGAACGCTAAAGTAGTTGTAAAGAGTTTAAGTTGTTTATATTTGTCCTGAGGCTAGAGCAGAGTAACTCAGCATCAAAATCCCTGAAATATCCAGAAAATGTTTTTTCATATTCTGGACTCTTAAAATTCTTCTGACTTCAGTCCATCAGAGAGCTCTTTAGGACAGTATGAATGTACATATGCACCAGTGTCTTGAAGACATTTTGATCTCTGTGAGATCAATATCTTTGTTCTCATCAGGCAAGCATCAAGGACACGCCTCTGCATACAGTTGGACTGGGATTTTCAGCAAGTTTTTGTTACTGTACTGTTTCAAATTTCAGTTACTTTTTTCTTTTTACTAAATCAAGAATAGTTAAAATTAGAACTAACTATACTATTGAAATTTATTTTAAAAATTTCAGTTTGTAAAGATAAAAAATTGTGCAGATGCAGGCAAATAAATGATGAGAAATTTTACTCTTTACTTTCTATTAAAACCTTTACCAAAATCTGGCTCCATGCAGAAAAGCTCTGTGTCTTCTCTCCCTGAAGTTATAGAGGGGTCAAATCCCCCAGAGAGACATGCCAATGTTGCTGTGCAATCAGTGCTCATTTGCAAGGAAGGGGTTTTCTTTACCTACTGTGTAATCACGGCTGCCAAACAGCATCCAGTCATAGCATATCTCATGAGCATGCTGGCCATACTCAGTGGAAGTATGGCGTGTGATGTTCAGTTTGATCCTCAGTAGAGGCTATACTGTAATCTGGCATCTCTGTTGGTTTGATACTATGGAAAGGTAATGCACAGGCAGCCAGAATGTAGGGATTAATGAAAATAATAACTTAAAAATGGCTGTGGGCAAGAACAAAGGAACTGTGCAAAAACAGTTGGATATATACCTGAAGGCATGCATATATAATGACAGATAATGTAAGGGGAACAATAATTTTCTTCTTGTGTAAGGTGGTTTCATAGAATATTCTTCTTTCCTCGTGGCACTGTGCATAATTTTTGTTCTATCTGACATCAGCTGGGAAATAACTGAAAATACTGGATATTTCTGAAAAAAAAAGTCAAAACAATAAGGAAGATGCTTGAAGGTTTTAACCCAAGGCTGTTAGAAACAAACACCAGATAACAATATGCTCCGTTAGATGTGTAGGAACTTGAGCCCTTTTCCTGGTCGAGACTATTATCAAATTGTTGGTTACTAAAAGAGCCCTCTGAAGTTATCTGGGAACAGGGTCTGAAACAGGAATTAATAATGGCAATGAAAGTAGGCATCTTTTTAATATGTTATTAATATTAGTAAAAGTTTTATGAATCATACTGTACTTTAGACTGACTTCTTCATCCACAGAACAAAATGTAGTCGAATTTTATTCATATGAGTCCTTCTGGTATAAGCTGTCACATGAGTCAGGAACAGGAATTGTTCTAAGAACTCACTCAAATAAATTGGTACTCAAATCTATCCCAACAACATGAAGGAGATGAGACAGATAAAGTGACATCCTATATTTGAGATTAATAGTTTCTCAGGAATTGATTCATGGTATGACAAAAAAGACAGAAAGAGAGAGCTCTGTAGAGGATGATCAGTCCCTCCTTGTAAAATTGTATAATTATTTTAAAACATATTTTAATTTTTGTTTTGTAATGTATTTCATTTTTGTAAGTCCTATAAAAAGAGGAATCTGCTGTCAATAATGAACACTAATCATAAGTCACAGCTATAATAAGCATATTAAATGTCCACAATTGTGGGATGCTACTTGTAAATATGTGCTATATATCTCCTCCAGGAAACCTAAATTGGCAACTAGAGGATTGAACAAAGGACAAGGAGAGATATTCCCTGCTGCTCCTCTGTTTAAAATTAATATTTTATAGTTTGTTTACTCATATAGCACTGGATATAACTGTGGTACCTGTCAAAACAGATCAATCGTTCTATCAGTCAAAGCATTTTATATTACTCATGTTCCTTTCCTCTCTGCAAGTGGAATTTGATTAGTTAGAAATGTGGATTGGGCTTCAGTGTTCCAGGCTGGTAGATTCATCAGTATGATACTTTTCTCCCTTTTGGATACTTCCTCCCTTTTGGAAGAAAAGAAGAGACTGTATAGATATGGGCTTTGTACGTTTCAGTAATTTAAACAACAAAACAACACCAAGCTACATCTTTTGTCACTGAGTGTTGTAGAAGTGGCTGGTCCTTGGAAGAGCTGCCTGAGTTTGGGTTCCTCGTTGCCTTGTCTAATTGCTCACAGGAGCATGGTCAATGTGGCATGTCCCACACAGCAGCCAGGCTTGCAGTGTCAGGGAAGGTCCTCAGAAGGGTGAGTTGTTGCATGGATCCTTTCTGATGGTATTGTCTGTTTTGCTGCTTGAAACAGTTTCTTAAAATCCAAATTCACACAGTGTTCTGAAGAAAATCAGTTCATTTTACACCTGTAGAAAATGATTGTGGCAAAAAGCAATGAGAGACTGTACAGGAAGAAGGAATTATATTTATTCATGAAATCTCCAAATAATTTAAACAGTTATGATCTTTCTTTCATTCATTCTTCCTTTTATCCCCATCTTCAGCCCTAGGATGCATGTGCTGAGGTGATCTGACTCACTTGTGTGTGACACAAGGGACATGGGACATCAAACCCTTACCACATCTCTTTGCATTTTCTTGACTGGAAACCATGGACTGACTGATTTTGGAGAGATGATTTATACCCTCTAGGAGTCTAGTGTTGTTATGGGGTGGTCCTTTACACTGAATTGTCATTTCCTTAGTCTCTGAGTCTCTAAGTCTCTTTGCTGTTCATTGCCTGTTTTTATTCATTTATCGAAGACAGTTTTTTGTCAATACTATCTGGTTTCCTGTTGGGCTTACAGGCAAGAGAATGGCATATGTCACACACTGTAATCTTGCTGCCAACATTCCACTGTTATGGTACAGGATCTTCTGCTGACAAGGCACCTATGTTGCAGTCTTCCAGAGTCCAGACATTCTGTCCAGGCATGACAGAAATGACTCATTTTAAAGTTTTATTGCTAGGAATGTTAATACACATAATTTCTCTAACCTTTGTTCTTTCTTCTAGTGCTTACATTCAATTTCCAGTCATATTTCATTTGTTTCTGTGATAATATTTCTATTACAAGTCCTATTCATGTTTTGGCTTCACCAAGTTGCTCTATGCTCACAGGTCAGTTCTGAGGTAAGGCATACTGTGGTATAGCTAGGAATTATGCATTTTATGTCTCTGAAGCTCACCTGGTTTGGTTAAGCACCTGCAAATCAAACACTTCTTAACTGTATTTTAAGGTCATGACTTAAATGCTGCTTTCTTTGGCTTCCCCATTATTGGGAACTGTGAAACTCATGTTGGATTTGTATTCTAAAATCCTTAGTTTGCTGATTTAAAGTAAGCTTGACTCTCTGTGCAGGATAGTATCAAAATACAATGTACATTTTGGGCTACAAGTGAGTTTCTTTAACTTCACTTCTCATTAGAAAGCTGATATTATCTAGCTACAATTGTTTTTTTAAGATCACTCAATTTACTGCAAAGTGGTATACACATAGCATAATTCATCCACTGTGTCTTAAACAGTGATTCTGTTATTATCACAGAGAGGTAACTTTGCTGGACTAATAATAGGGGGAGCCTCCAACCTATGTTTTACCAAAAAAGTACTTAGAATGTATTTTTTAATTATGTACTTAAAATATGTGTGGTGTAGCAAATAATCTAAAACACATGTAAATAGAAACATGTTATTATTCACAAGATCAGTGATCAGTGTTTGTGGAACCGAAAGGCAGATGGGTTTTACAAACACATATCCAGTGGAAATGGAAGGAAATAAAGTTTGACTCATCTTCCCTAGTTTACACATTGAGTCAGTCTTATATGGGCCTATCTTCTTCAGTGACTTTGAACAAAACTGAATTTAACTGGTTGTTCCACCAGGAATGAATCCAGTTCCCTTTCTCTTTTCCTCTTGGAGTAGTTCTTTCTTTGTAGAACCACAGAATCATAGAATGTTTTGCGTTAGAAGGGATCTTATATGTCACCTAGTCCAACACTGTCATTTACTAGACAAGGTAGCTCAAGGCCCCATTCAACCCATCCTTGAACAATTCCAGGGTTGGGGCATCCACAACTTCTCTGGGAAATCTGTCCCAGTGCCTCACCACCATCATCATAAAACATTTCTTCCTCAGCTCCATTCTAAATTTATCCTCCATCTAATTCCTGTTGTGAGGAAATTGAGTGCTCTGTCCAAGGTGAGCTGTTGCTGTGAAGAAGATTGCACATCAGCAAAAGCAGAAGTGATCAACTCCCAACCTACCAAGTTCTGAGAGAAATGTTTTCCCAGCCACGAGAATCAATAAGAAAAAGATTCTGCAATTAAATATGCTATTTTATTTATTGATTTTTTTAATTCAATGAAACAATGGAAAAGGCCATTTAGAAAACACCTTGCTCTATTGTTTCCAATTGTTTGAATGATTCTCTGTTTTTAAAACAGAGTAAGAATCTGATACAAGACCAACCTGTTGTAGCTAGTGATGAGGGATGCACACCAGAGTTGTACCAACCTTTCCAAAGTCTTAAAACAACACAGAAACCTTCAGTCTAAATGGAGATGAGACTTAACTCAGGTTGTGAACTTTCATAGCACTGATCTTCCCACCCATGTCTTCCCACATCCAGCCCCCAACCTTTCAGAAACCAAGAATGTGATTCATCTCATCTTTTTCAGATGTCTAGTTGAGATGAGATGAATCATACTTTAAAAGTTCTTAATGAATTTTCATTTATCCTGCAGGTAGCATAAATGATTAGCATAGTTGTCTGATGTCATTTTGGCCATATGAATCCTAACCAAAAGTTTTATTGTATTATACTTTCCTTGTGCCGTAGCAATTAGCAAAAGTCATTTAAATGGGCCATTGTTCTATTCCCCATTCTTCCCAAGAAATCTTTTAAAGAAGGCAAGTATGATTAAGCAACGACACTAAATTATTATTGATAGGAAAGACATGGAAAATCTTTCTGTTCCTCAGTTTTCTTTTCTACCCACTCTCCCTTTGCTCCCCACAGGTTACCCCCTGTGTTGTTCTACTCTTCTAAACCTTTTTATACTCAGTGCTGATTTTTTGGATGCCCAAAATCAGACTCTGATAACAAATACAATGTAGCCCCATACATTGTAGCATATCTATATTTTATGTAGGCTGAAGTAGAAAAAACTACTCCATTATTATAAGCTTCACTTTTGTAATGGGAGGAGCCTGCTCTTTTCCTTTGTGGTTTCACAGCTGTTGTGATAAAACCATGCAAACAAAAAGCAAGTCAAGCACTCCACTCAGCGCTGCAGAAAATGGAAGTGATCATCTTGGCTAGTACTTGCTTATACTGCAGCAGGACCTGCTGTGTGCCAAATACAGAGTAGCTGTGTGGCCAAAAACTGTACCTTTACAAGTGTACAGCGCTAATAAAGGGCAAGGAGGAGGATCGAAGCATACTATGACCTAATCTTCTCAAGGTCATGCCCTAGGTGAGCAGTGGAACTGAAGAAAGCCCTCTTGCTGCAGTCTAGCCCACTCAATTGCTCCCATCATCATTCTAGAATACTCTCAGATCTTTGCTTTACAGATAGAAGCTTATACAGATGGTGTTTGGGTCAAGATTATTACAATGATGTCACCAAGAAACATTATTCAATCATTGTTCCTTGTCCACAACTAATGTTTTAAAGAAAATTTCCATTCTTGATGTTTTCTTAGAATATTTTTTTGCTTCTTGTTACTAGTCCCAGGATAATGAAGAAATTCTTCTGTGGAAAAAATCATAATCTTTTTATCCTTGTTGTCCTGGCAGACACATATAAATAGTAACAGTGATCACCAGCTTTATCTGGAAATTAAATAAAACTTTATTTTAATTATCCATATTTCTAAATTAACTTCATGTATATTGTTAATAGTCATCTTAATTAATCAAGTAGTGTTTCAATTTGAGATATAAATTCAGATGTTTCTTTTTGTAATCTGATGGTTTGGCACTATCCATTAAGTAGTCCATTATGTTATCTGACCTCACATCTTTTTGAAGCTAGAATGATGAGCAAATGAAAATAATGTGAGAAAGAAAAAAAAAAATATTTAATTGACTCAAAAAACCCCTTATCTCTGCATGCAAACAGCTGTTAAAACACCTTGTGCATATTAAATATACCATCCCTTAATTTTTATTGCCCAAGAAGTCTGGCTCTCGAATTTGTGATAAAATGCCAAATTCTAGGCAATTCATTTCTACTATTGCGTTTTACTGCTTTTTCTGTCTTTTATCTGATTAAAAGATTTAAATGTTGTTATAAATTAAAGCAATCATTTGTCTGTTTATGTAATATGTCAGAGGCCAGGAAAAATTCTTTCCCCAACATCTATTTTTTTTTACTTTCCTTTTCTTGATTTGTATCAGCATATATTATTGACGTTGTTCCGAAGTTTGGGTGTTTGAGTGTTTACTTAGGAATTTCACAGATGACTAGACAGAAGCTATATATGTACAAAGGACTATTGCTTTCTCAATTTATGTATCCACAGCCAAAGACGTTTTTGTCCTAGAAAAAACCACCACGATTAAAGTCCAAACATCTACATCGTTTCTGTTTTACTTTCACTGACCCTTCACTGTGGTACTCCATAAACTTGCAAAACCTTCAGTAGACCTCTCCAAATATTCTTCAAATTGTGTGGACAATCAGAACACTTTTCATTTTGTTCTGATAGGTGGTGATGTATTTTACACCAACATTTAACAAAATAAGCTTCAAGATTCATTGTTTTATTACTAGTCATCGCAAGTTGGGACATAAATTCTTGACATAGGCTGTACTGGCCCTCAGTGAGAGGGTTATATAGAATCATCACTGGTTCAATTATTTTTCTCTCTACCTTCCTACAGTTGTAAATGAAAAGGAATTTCCTTAATTTAATTCTTTCCCTGACCTTTCAGGGAAAGTAAGTGTAATGACCCCACTTATGTTATTTGTGTTTCTGTAAAAAATACTGTAAATGTATAGTATATATGCTACTTTCCACTTCTCTTTAATGTTATATACTGTATTGCTAATGTTTTGTTTGCAATATCTTCTCCAGGTCTGGGATTCAGTATTGCAGGAGGGGTGGGAAACCAACACATCCCTGGGGACAACAGCATTTATGTCACCAAGATTATTGATGGGGGAGCTGCACAAAAAGATGGGAGGTTACAGGTTGGAGATAGACTTCTTATGGTAAGTATGATAAATTTAAATCACATTTTATTTGGCTGAAAATTGTTTCATATAAGGACTTTCATTCATCATACATCTTTCTGGAGGTAATGAGTAGAACTGCCGTAATAATTATGAGTTATATTTCCATCATATCCATTTTTCCCATTCTTTTTATATATTTCTGAGGCTGCAGTTAAAAAAGCATTACTTTGGAAAACCCACATTTTATGAAGTGAAGGCAATGGATTATATTACTTTGACAAGCTTTTAACAGAGAAGAGAATAAATGTATTATCCTCATCAGTGACAAGTCATAATGAAACATAAAACTGTAAAAGATTTTAGACAAACTACTTGGTATGGTAGTACTGATCGTACTGTTTGTTTTAAGTAAATAGAAAGAGGTCAAAGCATCCCACTAAAGTTTCACATGTAGCCACTGTCAGTGGACTACTACCTACATTTCAGTACATGTAGGAATGCTTTATGTATATGTGCGTATAGATGTTAAAAAAAAAAAAATTTTCCAAATGTTTTGCTCAACAAGTGTATTCTTCTGTTGGAACTCATTTCCCACAATTCTTCCTGCTATTTGTGGTGCTGGTATATTGTTTTTTGTAGATAATTCTTTCTCTACATTGAGGGGGTAATCCTGACCCTGGTGAATCAGCGCAAGTTAATCTATGTCAAGTTGTATTCATGTCAATGCATTTGCGTAGATTTTAGCACGTAGAGAAATATTTTTTTATCAAGTGACATGAAGAAAACATGTACTGTGGTAGCTCTGTTTCGTGATGTGACATTTAAGCAGTAAAAAATTGCCATGACCCTTTCTGCTGCCTGCAAAACTATGCCTAATTGAGGTTTTCTTTATTTGACTAGTGACACTGTGTTCCAGTCACATATGAAGATGACCATTCTTTTTATACAGGGTATCAAACAGAACTGGAAACGCATTTGGTTGCTGGGTTGCTGGGATGGGGACTCTGACTTTTTTTAATTAACCCAAGAGGTTAGATAAAACAGCTTAAGGAGCAAGTGGTGTTATCAAAATCAAAGCAAAATAAAACTAGAACTTAATATTTCTTTGGCATTTTTTCTTTGCAGAATCTCAGCACAGTAAAATTCAAGTTACTGTTACATAATGAAGTTTTGGATTATTTCTCTGTAGAAATGTATATTTATATTTGACAAATTTACACCTTATTTATTTTGCACATTGTAGCAAATCTGCTTCTGTTCACCTATTGTTTGTTTTGGCTTTTTTTTCCTGATAAGAATTCCTTGCAATTTTTGTGTCTGTAATTTTTTGTTACTTTCCTCTTAATTTTTTCCAATTCACTCAGAGATAGTAAAAAATATATATTGAAAAAAAACCCTAATGAAAAACAAGAGATAATAACTCCCCATATTCACCCCCTCCAGTGTAATTTAATCAGGATGAATTTGAATATTTGAATTATTCTATGTACTCTGTATAAATTAATTCTTTCCAGATTTTTCTAGGATTAATCTATTTAGCATCTCGGTCTTGAACCTGTAATTCACTACAGTCAGATATTTCTTCATTGTGATGAGTTTATACTTGTGAAAATGACTAGAGGTCATTCTCAGCGTGTTTGATGTCTTTGTTCTTCTTTCAGTCTGGACCATTTCTTTACTTAATGTTATCTCCTTTTATCACTGCATGTAAAATGAGCAAAAAAAAAATCATTAAAAATACTGCTTTCCTCTAGTTATGTACTTTGAGACCAAGCTTTTCAGTGTTGCATAAGAAAATACCAGTCAGCATACTCTTTGTGTACCTTAACCATTACATTTTTCAAGGTATATTTACAAGATCAAAATCTATTTTTAAAATTCATGCAGATTACAGCCGCGTTTTCTGGTTCTCTCCAAGACTTTCTGATTTCTTTATAACTTCTGCACCTTCAATAATTTTCTGTCCTTATTTGTGAATTATCTGTCAGTTTATGACATTAACTTCATGTTCCTTTATGAGTAGTGAGTGAAAGAATTAATTACTTTCTTTTGGCAGTCTATCAACTCAATATTACCCTTGTCATCTATACAGTCCTACTTCTGCTTCACTGATTTCTTATTGATTGTACATTTTAACAGTTCTTCTTTTTTATTTTTTCTTCTCAGTAGGGCATTCTCTCTTGATCTTTGGTTTTTTCCATCATTTTTCTATCAGATTTACCAGAATTTGTTATCCTTTTGGAATTCTCAGCAGCTGCTGGGGAGCTTGTTTAATTTTTGTATCTGCATTCAGATAAGTTTGTGTGAAATACTTTCAGATCCCAAACAACGTGAAATCAAATTAATTCAAATTTAAGATGTAATAAAAGTGATGCTGCAGAATCAAAACTAATATTGAAATGTAAAATTTTAAGGGGCCACCTGAGCATTTTGCAGCCTGATGATCCTACTGTGATTGAATGCAGATTGCTAATAGTGTGTTAAACATTCAGAAGATGTATTATGTAAATACTGAGCATTGTGATTATTGTGAAATCTATACAATGCTATGTTATGCAGTTATGTTTCTGTGGCACTAAACCTGCACTTAAGGCTTATTATCCTGAGCACTTTCACAGGAAAATTCTCCATTGTAGGATAATCCTGAGGTGCCCATTTGGAAAATTACTGGGGAAAATTTGAATGCTTAAGCCAAAAACTGAGTGGTTTCTCTAGGTATATATGAAAGTAAAAGAAGAAGACTTACAGCTAGGAGAAAAATATTTTCTCACTGTGTTCTGGTGGTAACATCTGCTGGTAACGCCCCAGTAATGCCTGCTGCTGGTAATGCCTGCAGTGAGAATACCACTGCACTGGTTGCTTCTCTTTGTGCTGGAAGGGAGCAAAAGTAAATCACATACAGAGCATCGTAGGCCAATGTGGTAATTCAAGGTCAGCTATGGGGTCAGACAAGGTTGCTTAGAAATTTATCCAATTGAATCTCAAAAATCTGCAAGGATGGATGTTGCAGAGCCTCTCTGGGAAACCTGTTCCACTACTCAGCTGTTCTGAGGAAAATACTTTTCCTTATAACCTGTTTGACCCTCTCTTGTTTCAACATTCACCTGCTGTCTCTCATCCTGTTACTACATGCCACTCTGAAAGGCATGTCTTGATGATCTTCCTGTAAGCACTGGGGGTCTGTCATTAGTTGCCTCCAGAGGAAACCCTTTTCCAGGCTGAAAATGCCCAGATCCCCCGTCTTCTCCTCACCAGGCCAGTGTTCCAATTGCATCCCAGCAGCACACCTCTCAACTTACTTCCTTTTGGATTTTTTTGTTCCCATAATGTGGGAATCAAAACTGAATACAGTTTCTAGGTACAGTATAATGAGTGGCAGCTATTGGGGAATAAGCCTCTGCTGGTTCTCCAGGCTCTGCTCCTGCATATACAGCCCAGGATGCTGTTGACCTTTTTGCTGCCAGGACACACATCTGGCTCATGCCCAGCTTGCCATCCATCAGGAGCCCCAAGCACTTTTCCATAGAGCTGCTGCCAAGTTGTCAATGCCCAGCCTATGCTATTGATGGACATTACCCTGTGCCAGGGGCAGGACTTACTGTTTCTTCCTGCTGAACATCATAAAGTTTTCTTCAGTCCCTTCTTCCAGTCTAAGACTGCCTTCAATACCCTACACTGAAGCGTGATGAGAGCACACTTCTAAGCTCTTAAGGGTCATTGTTAATGACGATGAGGAAGAGCCAAAAAATGGTTTAAGTTATTACATTTCAGATAATAAATACTTTCTTTTGTCTCATACCATCATCTTACTTTGGAAGAGTTATCTACAGAATGAATGAATGAGAAATCAGTATAAAACTGTGTGGGTTTACTAGTACATAACAACACTAATAGCTAGAAGCAAGGTATTTTTCAGGCAAAACGAAAAACATTAGGGTTTATAAGAAAATTTAATATTTATCTTTTATAAGTATTAGCTTTTCTAAAATATGTCTCCTAGGCCAAAATAACCTTGTATATTTGGGCCATAACCTCTTGCTTCTTGGTCTATATAGTCACAGAGATGAATGATTGTACATAGCAAGAGATTTAATTTGATTCTCTTTGCTTGGTGAAAACAGGCGGAAAAAACAGAAGTCACTTTCATTTTCAGAAATTTAGGCTTTCTTTCTACCTACTTCTGTGCTGAAAAAAAGTATGTTTTTTTCCGGTGATTTCATAGGACTGCAGTGGGGTTGTGATTGTGCAGCTGTTGATGTGTCCCTTATGGGATCCCCTACGAGTATCTGTTTGTTTCAGAGTGCATATGAATACAGGATCACATTTGTATTAAAGTAATCAGAGCATATAATTTAAGATACATCTAGACTAGCATTTGGTTCTGATTAGAGGTGTTCTTTTTAAATTATTTCGGTTGTCTTTTTGGCATCATCTTTTGAAAAAGAGTCCAACACTTGCACAACTAACTCAGGAGTCCATGGGATTGTAAGTACTTAGTTAATCCAAACAGATTTACCTGTTTAGTAAAAATGATTAGTCCTCAGCACTGGAAAGCCTTTCACTTTTTGCAGCCTTTTAAAACATGGAGAGTTTTTAAAAAAGCTATCAGCTTTCTAGATTTACAGCAGGCACATTGCAGGTGTTTACCAGCAATATTCACTCAGGAAAATCCATTCTTTTTAGGAAAAGTCAAATATTACAGAAAAGCAAACATTACCACTGTAGGGTAAAGATCACCTCTTTGTCTCGTTCACAGAGTGAATCTAATCTCTCTTAGCCTAAGTCAATTGAGGAAGGGAATGAATCCCCTTTAATAAAGGAAAATTAAATAAGACAGACTTATTCCTGCAGAGCTCTTATTCTCATATCAGTTTATACTGTTGTGAATGAAATTATTCTTTAGAGCACTTGTACAGTCATTTTGGGGATTCTAAGCTTTTCTAGCTCCTCCTAGGGTCTATGTTTCCCAGTATGAATTTAGGAAAACTTCCAGATAAAATATTCCTGCTAAGATTTATACTTCATTGCCTTGATTATGCTATTTAGGAAGAAGTCCACCTCAGTCTTTTTATATCTCTTTAGTACCATTTCTTACTCATTTCATCCATCACTCAAATAGCTTCTTTGATTGAACTTGTTTCTTTAATTTTCATACTGCTATGTTTTTTCTTTCTCTCATTCTTGTCTCATATTGTCAGTATGTCTTTGTATCACATACTTTCTATTTAAAGAAAAAGCTTTCCTAATTTTTTTTGTTATTTTTTACTTCTGGTACTGTTTGCATTTCTGAATTTTCATGGAACCTTTCCCATTAGAAAAGCCCCACTTGCTCCATGCCTGTTTTCCTTCTGGCTCCTCTCCTTTGGCTCCTGTTGCAGAATTTTGTGTCTCAAGTACCCAGTTTTGTAAGTAACCTGATCACTCAGATACATATCTTTTTTAGCATTTGCCTTAGGGGGTTTTCCCCCTTAATTAATTCCTACTTAAGTTATCCTCTTAGATCTAGAACATTGGCATGCAATGCTTGTTCTGCCCACTCAGATTGATGTCAGTCCTTCTGCACCTAAGATTCGGCATCTCAAAGGGTTGCATACCATATACACTTTGATTTCTTATTTTGTACACATCTCCCACTCTTTATCTTCTTTACCTCTAACTCAGCTCTTTTTTGCAAACTATATGCAAATATATAAGGTCATCTCAACAGGAGGAAGTAGAGCTTTGCTATGATGCATTTATTGTGCTATAACTACCAAAAAAGCCATATTTAGTACTTGAAATTCTGTTAAAATAGGTAGCTTTTATGGAAACAAGAAATAGTCTCTATTGGAGATTCTGAGCAATTCTCCTCTCTCTATAAATCTTACCATAAAAACAACTACAACATTGTATTTCCTGATTATTATCATCGCTGGCCTGACATTTTGATGATATCCAGAGATTTCCTTATGAACAAAATTAAATACTACAGTCATCCTACAATAATGTCTAAGGGCTGAAGAAATAATTCTTCTAGGTATTCAAGTTCTTGTGTAAATCAGAATACATACAGATGTCTTTATTTGTGATCAGTGTTTTATGATCAAAAAGTAGAAAATATATTGATACATGCATATGTGATTACTAACGGAAATTGTACATCCAAAGCAAGGACTACCTTCTGAAGGAAACCTGGAAATGCATAGTATATTTTATATACTGCAATTCTAAATTGATGTTGGCAGATGACTAAGTTAAGAGATCTTAGCTCCTTCTCAAAGACCTCCCATTTAAAGGAAACTTTATGGCACCACTGAGAATCTTTGGTTTTATGAACGAATCGACATGTTTCATTGTTTATTTTCTCTTGATGTGTATATTGACTCTGACTTTATTTCTGTGTTTGCTGAGAACTGAGCAGTCCAGGACAAAATTAATTAATAACAAACTTTCTTTCTAGGAGTGTTCTCTCTAGAGATAAGATACCTCTGATTTTTTATACATATAGGATGAGTTTGGGTAGCAATTTTGGTATATGTTGCTGGAATACTTTTTATAGCAGAACCTTGTTCACTTTGAAGGGTCCTTTCATCTCATCAAATTTTCTTTCAGCATTATTTCTCTGAAGTTCTCCTTTTCTGGTTTTCACTAATACATTACCTTCTTTCATGTTCTACCAAGTTCCAGCTCTGCATATTTCAGTTTTCCACAATATTCTGCATATTTAAGCTTATATGTACTAGGAAAGAGAAAAAAAATCACTGTACATAAATTTTGCAATGATCTGTAGGATCTTTAATTGTATAAGGATAAACATAATGCAGAACTGCATGAATATTGAATCTTAGTTTAGAATTTTTTCGACTCCTAAAATCTTAACTTCAAGATTTCAATAACTTGTACAACATGTTGGTAAAATACCTGTCCTGTAAAGTTATTGTCAGAGAGATAAGGTATAGTACGTGTCATAGAGAATATAAGTTTCCTATGTATCGTGCTTTATTTTCTGTTTATAAAACGGCTATTTGTCCTCTGACTGCATAACTGTCACATCCAAGTGTGTTGTGATGGAAGTCAACAGTCCTAGCCATGATTTTTATCAGCTAGATTTCCAGAAAAAAAAAAAAAAAAGACAACAAAATCCCAAAAAACAAAACCAAGCAAAACAAGAAAGCAGAAACAAACAAACAAAACTGCCCCAAATAAAAACTAAACAAAACAACAAAAAAACCACCACCAGCAAAATAACACCACCTTTGGAAAAAAGTTGCATCACATCAATTTGGGCCTTAGTTGTTTTTAGGCACTCCTAAAAAGACCACAAGTCAAAATCCAGAAAGTGCTAGGATATTTCATTTTTTTTCTTTTTTTTGACTAAGAACATTGATTTACAGCAGCAGTATAGTGGGTGAGATTATGTGAGATTTTCTCTACTTCAAAAAAGCCTTGATTTAAGATGAAACACAAAAAGATAGATACAATGTACAGACAGTGTGGGAAGGAGAAAAGGTAAAGGATAACCTTGTGGTCATATTTCTAAAAGTGTGAATCCAAAGTGTCTAGCAGTTTTAAATACATAAGCAAGAAAGGCTTAATTTCAGTCACTTCTTGCTACCATCCTAGTAATTTAAGACATTTATTTATTAAGGTTGTATATGTAAGTTACTGCTGTTCATAACAAAGAAAAATAGAGAAATTTATGGAAGTTATGTGTAAGATTTTTATTTAAAAAGAAGACATCAAAATACAACATACAGTGTCAGCAACTCCCTTCTGAGTGTTAGGCTCTATCATTGCTCTTCATGTCAAATAATCATAACGTACCTGCCATTGTCTCTTTCAGTTAACCTTAAAACCAAGTCTCGGAATTACAGAAGGAACAAAGTTTAAACAGAATCCTTACATTTAGCAATACAATAGCAGTCATTCTTTCTTGGTGCTGGTGAAATTGTCTGGATATGAAGAATCCTCCAGCGATTCATAATAACTGGATTTCTTTTCAGTTACCAGACCCTTTGGCAATAGCTTACTGTCACATCCAGCTTATTGTTCAGGTTTCTGGTAATTTATTGATACTAAATTCCCTAGAAAGAACAAGGGTTTTTTTTCTGTGATTTACAGTTATATTATAGCTGAGGAGCCACTTCTGCATAATCTTTAAAAGGAATCCTTGCATTAACTGTCAAAGTTGGAGGATGGCAATTTAAATGACAATAAAATATTGCATATGCAACATTCACTGTGAAATGTAGGTCACTGGAACAGGCTCCCCAGGAAAGCATCAAACCTGCCAGAATTCAAGGAGTCGCTGGACAATGTTTTTAGTCATATGGTTCAGTTTTAGGTAGTACTGCGAGAAACAGGGGCTTGGACTCAATGATCCTTATGGGTCCCTTCCAGCTCAAGGTATTCTATGATTCTGTTAATTCTGTTGGCTTACACTACATGTCTGAAACCTGTATTTACACAGTTTGCTTCTTTCCTTTTTCCTATAATTTCTCCATTCAGAATGTATTTTTTTAGGCAGGGAACATTCACAGTTCTGTTTACAGGAAGACAGTCTGTTGACATTCTGTGGATATAGTGGATTTATATGTGAATAAATTATATATGCTTCTACAATAAACCACTTCTGACACGTTTTTCTTTCTGTGGGAGTAAAGCATAATAGGCATTTACTTCCCTATTTCATCTGTAGTCCTGAGCTCTTATCCTTACTTAAGTATTTTTCTTTTCTAAAAATGCATAGAACCAGTACTACATTCTCTTACTTTTTTCAACGTGTCTTTCCTGTGCTTCCAGAAAACTGACAAACTTTCACATCAAAAAATCCCTTTTCCTCTTCCAGAACTGCCCTATTTAATTTTTTGCACCTCATAGATATTCTGTATACCACTTTGTACCCCTTATTATTTCAGTTGTTAATGTCATATCAGGGATGGAAAGATTTGGGGTGTTGGTATTTCTGAGGTCCCAGCTATGCATGCTAAAAGAGGAATTTGGAAGTTCATTTTGTTAGGTCAAATAATGTAGACAGTTTCTGTAACTGATATGGTGTTGTTAATTTATTATTAAACACAGTTTTATGTTAATTATTATACCAGTAACAGAATATCACAAAGGACTTTTCTACTGCCAATACCAAGTGCCTTCTGGAAACATTATGATTCTGTGTATCAATACTGCTACATCAGTCTCTGAATATGTATGTGCTAAGAAAACTGTATTTTCTACCTTGCAGCAATACTGCTTCTGTAATCTTTAGTGCTCTTTGTCTACAGGGATTTTCCCCAACATTTTTAAAGCTGCAAGGCTGTGTCAGTTTTTGTGTCTATATCTGTATTCCAACTTACCTGTTTGATTTCTCTTTCAAGGTAAATAATTACAGTTTAGAAGAAGTTACCCATGAAGAGGCAGTAGCAATACTGAAGAACACATCAGATGTAGTCTATCTGAAAGTTGGAAAGCCCACCACTATTTACATGACCGATCCCTATGGCCCACCAGATATTACTCACTGTAAGTAAATTCTGCAACTCATTTTGTAGGAGTTATCAGTTAATGATTGTGATTTTTTATAGCTTGTTCAAAGTACCCCATTAAAGTTTATGAAACACCTTGGAAGGCTACAAAAATGAAATGTTTATTGCCACTTAAGTACACTCATGAAATATTGCAAATAGTATCACCGCTAAAGTATCTTTGCAGCAAAAGTAACAATGTAGATGATGTACAGCTGCGCTGATTCCGATTAGCCATTGTGCAGGTGATCAGACTGAACTGTAACTCTTGTGGCAATTACAGAAACAAGTATATGCAAATGTATTTTGAAATATGATTAGATTTGTCCACCGAAAAATTGGAACAAGCAGCAAACTGTCTTGAAAAAACTTAGTGAAAAGCCTGATGCAAATATATCTTTGAATAAAATATTAATTGCAACATAAAAAACACAGCTCTACCTACAAAACTTTATCTATTTTCTTTGTATATCCAATTTATGGAGTCACTGAATGGTTTGGGTTGGAAGGGACCTTAAAGGTCACCTAGTTCCAATCCCCCTGCCATGGACGGAGACACCTACCAGTAGACCAGGTTTCTCCAAGCCCCATCCAACCTTGTTTTGAGCACTTTCAGGGATGGGGTATCCCACAACTTCTCTGGGCAACCTGTTCCAGTGCTTCACTATCCTCACAGTGAAAATTTCAAAAATTATTGTTCCACTCTGCTTTATTATTAGTTTGCCCATTAACTTTATGTATGTTCATCTGATATTTTTCACAAAGGGCCAAGGCCTTGTTTGTCCTTACATTCAATGCACAGTCTGTTGTAGGAAAAGATGTTGAAACAACAGTAAAAATCAGTGAGGTATCCCATAGGAGAGGAAGATGACTTCATTTGAAAATGAACTGATTTCAATCAGGCTATCATATCCATGCACTCAAAATTGTATAGGCTTATATCCAGCATTCAGGTAGAAAGATGTGCACCCAGGTGCATCCCCAGGACTCCCTGAAGTGACAATGTACAAGGTTAGATGGGTGGCCATGGAGTCCTTATCATAAACATATACCTTCTTATGTTGACAACCTCCTTGCTGATGTGTTTTGTACTCTTACAGAGATGACAGCAATAGGGATCTTCTGTCTCTCCCATCTGTCCCACTTTTGCCTGTCTTCAGGATTTACTCACTTCTCTCTTGTCTCCTTATCTGTGTGTTCTAGACTCCAAACTAGCATTTTTCTCCCACCATCATCTCTATATGGCTTGAGTATTTGTTTTAGTTTGGGTGTAGGCCTTCCTGACAAGTTACATTGAGTATTGATAACCTATTGATTAATCTAGGTTTATCAATACATGTCATTCTTATACCCCTTCTGCCAGTCATCCTGGTGTCCATACTCAGGCATTACCATTCTCTTGTCATTCACAACAATCTTAACATTTCAGTTACAGTTCTCTGTACCACTGGTGCCCATTAGTCTAAACAGTTCATTACTGAAACTCCCTTTCTTCATTTAGCTGTTCATTAAAAACTGCCTGCCTTGGGTTCATCTACCAACAGGGACCAACTGCACCATCTAACAACTGGATAGCAATTTAATTTTTGACAAGAGCTTCAGCAACTGATCCATACCATCTTGATCTCCTGCCAATAATCCTAGGGGCACTTAAGGCCAGCTAAGGGCAGGGAAGTTAACTAAAGGCAGTAAATGCTAAAGATTTATTTTTTTCTACACTTTTGTATAGTGTTGCTACTGTGGACAGACAAAGTTGAGGGAAAAGCTAAATATCCAAGATCCTCCTCACTCAGACTACTCCATAAAAATAGAAGGGAAGGTTTTGTAACGTGCACATCAGGTGGTATGCTTAACTGTGCTGAGGATACCTATTTAGTTAGCAAATGTTACAACAGATGGCAATCATGTTGTTCAGTAGCAGTCTGGTCTGGATTCTAGCAAAGCCCAGGAAGTAAAAATGCTAATGTCCCTATCCAATCTCCTGTTTTATAATACTTTCAAAATAATAATTTGGGAGTTCTAAAACAGTATGTTTTATTATGTCAGATTATAGATCAGCAGCATATGAGAAGACAGAAGTAATTCCAGTAATTCCAGAGGGAGAGTAGCCGTAGCCGTTCCCAAGCTGTTGGTGCATACAGATTCATTTGTCCTCAGGGAACCTTTCATTATACCTACATGTTCTGAGTATTGCAGAATTCATAATGGCCGTTCCCTGTAGAAAGATTTTGCTTTGAAACATTCTGTATCTCAGTATCTGAAAGAAAGACTAAAACTAATAGTAGAAATTTTAGCTGTTGTCTTCTGATGAGAAAATTAATCATAGCTCATTGCAGAAACATTTTTCATCGTTTTTTGTATTTATCATTTTTTTTCTAATTAAATTAACTAGAGACAAAATACAACTATTATGGCATCTTTCCAGTCATACATATCCCACATAACTTCAGAATATCAAAAAGCAAGCAAGCAACAAAACCTGAAAACTCAATATAGAATTAGACGACACAGTCCTATGATTTTCATCATTAATGATTAATATTAATATCCATTTTCTATTTTAAATGTACAGATTTACTGTGGTCTAAATACTATCTATGTTGATAGGAAATTTCAATTTTATTGCAGATTTGGGCACCTTTAGTAGATCAATTTTGACTCTTCACTATACGTAATTCTTGCCATACATAAAATTCCTGCTCTTATTCTGCATTGAGCTCTTACTATATTACTCCCGTTGCTGTATATTTGAGCCAAAAAGAGAAGTGTGCTTTTAATCTTGTTCTTTCCTATTTGCATTTACTTCTTCAAGTTAGTCCTAAGTGAAGAAAATGTATCCTGTTTCCCAAACAGGAGAGTTTATTCAGGTCCCTTATTCAGAAACTGAATATCCTCTAAAGAGTCAATCCCTGAAAATGAGCCACCATTAGTATTAGTATTAGTCTTATTTTCATGAAAACTCCAGTTGTTCTTTCTTTCTTGTTATATTTTAAGCTCTCTCGGGCAATGATTGTTTTATTTTGATCTTATTTACAGCACTGTAATGTTCCTGGTACTTAAATAAAAAAATTACGTTCTTGTGATGTCTAATGAAACATGAAACTTGCTAACTAGAAATGCTTATTTTTACCATCAGCTTATTCTCCACCAATGGAAAATCATATACTCTCTGGAAACAATGGCACTTTAGAGTACAAGGCATCCCTGGCCCCTATCTCACCAGGAAGATACTCACCCATTCCAAAGCACATGCTTGTGGAGGATGACTACACCAGGTCAGATGCTTCTCGTTATTTGTTACCTTTCATGACAATTGCAAAGGACATAGGTAAAGCATTCAGTGCATCTGAAATAGAATAAAGCATACAGTTCTTTTTACTCATCTTCAAGGGAAGATGAATTGAAACTGTTACAGGTATGAAAACCACTAAGAGAAAGATCACAGAAATGAATTCTGACCGGAGGTCCATGTTGTCTGGGTGCAATCCCACACAAGTTCCTAAACACCATGGCTGCACTAGAACAACCTGGCACTGAGCAAAATATCCTGCTTCTTAACACAACTAGGAGATCTCAGAATCAGTGACTCATCTGGCTCACAGCACTTAGGGGTGGAGAGATGTTTGAGCTTTTGTATCGTTCTGTGTGATGGTACCAGTCTGTGACGGTACCACCAAAAGGTCCAGATTGTTTATTTTAGTGAAAGGGAGGTTGAAATATACTGTGTACACACATTGAAATTAATGTTATGGAGAGAAAACACTAAGGGAAAAGAAAAAATGTTTAAACAGGATGCAATTAAATAAAGAAGGAAACTGTCAAAAGTTTCTGAACCATTAGAACATCATAATATGAAACAGTTTTCTGTGAGAGCATAGAGGTTAAAAGGAAACTGTTTATGCAGTGGCACTTGATACGTTAATGCAAGGGGTTCTTTGATGTGATTATCGGCAAAATGAACCTGGAAATTTCTATTAATCTTTAGGAAGTACAGTAGCAGAATTGTATCTATGTAGTTGATTTCCACCTAGGAGAGATATATAGGAAAATGCTAGGGGAACTCTTTTGTGCCTTGTATTAGATGAACATGAATGTCACTGATGAAACAGTGTGTATTTATCTTTTTGTTTGAAGAGTGCCACCTTCACCTAGAAGACAGCACTTGTTCAGTTTGTAACGAGTCCTCATTATAATGTCTAATGTCACAGAAAATGAGAAATTATCTCTTTTCTGTGCAAGGAGGGGACTGTTCTGATTCTCCCTGACCTGCTGTGTTTCACAAGCCAAAGAGTCTCATCCACTTATGTATTCGTCAGCTTCATAACTTCCTAATTTGCATTTCATTTTTCTTGTTGCACATGATTACAATCTCAAGCCAGTTAACTTGTTGGATCAGACAGATTCAGACTAACTAAATCATGATACAGTATTTAATCAGAACGTAAATGTGCGGGAACCACACCTTGCGTCCCTGTTTTGGCTAAGAGAATTTCTCCTTTGTTTTGATTGAGGATGAAAAGCTGCAGTTGTTTTCCTTCAACTTACGAGACATTCAATTAGGATGACTTTTCTCCAAAGGGTTCCAAGAAGTTACATTTTTAATTAATAGTTAAAACATTGATTTCATTAAATTGTGCATCAAGGTTTTATTTGGTCTAATTAAAATAACTTTTTAAACACTGATGTATAGGAAGAATATCAGCATTACCGTATCTGGATTACAATGATGAAGGCTTTGTCAATAAGCCTGTAGTGCTGAATTGTCTTCTTCTGCAATGAGATGTCAGCACCATTATTACTGAGAAAGAGTTAGTAAAGTTTAAAAACAGAAAAGAAATACAACCTTAAAAGTAAATAATAGCTAAGGAGATCAAGAACTCCCTAAAAGTGAAGGAAGTAATCATTGAAAGGCATAAGCTGCCCTGACAATTGAAAGACCATTTTAACAATTAAAAGGCTTGTACGGTAATGAAGAAGTCCTGTGTTTCTTTATGTTTCGTGTAGCTGATTTTAACTTTTTAATTACTTCTACCAAAAAAAAAGAAAAAATATAGAAGGGAAGGTGGTGACAGTCCTACCCAATAATTTAGCAGATATTCAGTAGAAAGCCTACTTGCTCAAAGAACCCTGCAGACGATGTATTGAAATTAGTTAGTATGTCTTTTTGATCTTTTTTTTCGGCATTTCTATCTTGATACTTTTAGTATGTTTTAAAAAAGTTAATTCTGCTGGTTTAGCTCCTGAGAGTAAAATAAAATACTGACACAGTCTGTTTCTTGACTGAGGTATTCACACCAATGTCCATTTTGTATCCATTTGAGGGCAAAAATGAATGCCCTGAGAAGTTGTGTGTATTCTGTGAAACAATCCTCTCTTATGTTCTTTTTCCTGTCTGGTTTCCAAATTAGTGGGTTGTCTAATGAAGGTCTGATATCCAAAGTCTTCTTGTGGCATCGGCACTATTGACTGGAGAGACTGACTCTAAAAGCATGACCTTCTGTGGCAGGTGTGTGGCACTGGAAGAAATGGGTGTCAAGTGATAGGAGTAGTCTCTGAATGCCACAGAGCAAATCAGATGGAAATCTCATATTTCTGAACAGGTGTTAACTTTGACCTATTGAAAAGGAGGAGGCTATTATGAACTTCATTTTATTAGTGATAATATCCTATATGCTACACTGATACCCAGGCAACAAAAGCACAAAGAGAAAATTAATGCAGTCATAATACAAATGACACTTCTTGCCATTGCATTTCCTCACTGGACATACATCATACAGCACTCTCAGAGAGACACCCAAACGAGAGCCAGAGACCAGTTTTCTCCTCTGAATACAATTAAGAAGCTCTGACCTTCAAAACCAGATGATTTAACCCTTGAATGCTGCCGAGACTGTTTTTTTTTTAATGTCTGTTTATCTATTTACTGTCTATTGATTCAAGAGGGACTGCTGAAAATGCAACAGTTAATCTCACTGTGATTTTCACAGCTATAGACTGAGAGCAGTGAATGTACTCTCTCCGTCCAATGCCATAGGATTTGCTGATGAGTCTGCCATTAAAATAAGAAGATATTCAGAAAGTCTTTGTTGCTGACCAGTTTAGAAAATCTTTCAGTAATTGAATTATAATATTGATAATCTTAGTAAAACCTATCAATTCCTTGATTGCAGCATTAATAGTTAGGTTTTCTCACACAATATTTTATAATTAAGATGTTTGCCAGCTACTGCAGTGCTATCCATTAAAACTACCTGGTTCTTGCTTTAATAGGTTTACAGGGCTAATTTAAATTGTGCTCGCATAAGGAAATTTGTTACCCGTGCAGTCTTGCAACACTTCTGGCATTTGTGCCAGCTAAAAATACTTGGAACAGTAACTTCTCCACTAAAAAAGGCTTTTGAAATTTTGAAATTCTTTGCATAAGTGATTTGAGTGAGGCTGATGACAAGCTTTCTTTTAACTTACTTGTGATAATGAATCTATCAGTAAAGCTTAAATGGTTGAACATTCAACTCAATTTGCCCACTTTATCTTGCTTTTCTTTTTACTTCAATATTTTTGTTTGTTTGTTCCAGTTCTAAGGTCTTTTTACCTAAATACTTCTATTTTGCCTAACAAAAATAAGTGTTTCTATTGATAAAAAATTGTAAATTTTGGTCTAATATTGAATTTGTGTCTGAAAAAAATTCAGTATAAATTTTACTTGGTAAAACTCTGGGGGGAAATGGCCTAATCTGAGCACAAAGGATTAAAAAGTAACAAATCATCATCAACCACAAGTTTCAATGAAGCTGGATGTTGTCTTTTAATTACTGAGCTTTTTGAAGTTGTGTGTATTATTGGTCCAAAATGCTATCAGTGATGAGCATAATTTACTTCTTGATTTTCTGGATTTATTTTAAATTCACTCAGAATGGAAATTTTGCCTTCCTGTATTTTTTATAAAAATTTTCACCTTTTCAATTTTAAATAAAATAATGCAATTTCAGGTTAGTAGAATGTGGAATCAAAAGTGGATAAAAACTATATGGCAAGTAATTCTACCAGTACAATCATCATCACGCTGAAAGTAAGATCTTGTTTGTTTTAGTTTCTAGTAAGATTAAATTGTTGTGCAGGCAGTGCAGGAGATTCCTTGATTGTGTTTCTGACCATTTCCTGATGCTGCTAGAGGGGAGAAGCAGGATTAGTTCTCTGCTTGACCTGCTGCTTACAACAAGGGAAGAACTAGTGTCAAAGGTGGTGATAAATAACAGCTGGGATCAGAGTGACCATGAGTTGGTTCAGTTCATGATTCAAAGGAAGTCTGGAAAGATATTCAGCAAGTTATGATTGTTAAGACTTCAGAAGAGCAGACTTCAGCCTTTTTGGAGAGTTGCTTAGCAAAATCTCTTGGGATGTTGCCACAGAAACATAGGGTCCATGAAAGATGGATGATTTCTAAATAAAACTTATTGAGAACTCAGAAAGGAACCATCCTGTTGAGCAGAAAGGAGGGGGATTCAGCAGAAGGCCTTTTTGGCTGAGCAAAGAGCTTTCTGATGACCTAAAATGAGAGATATAAGCAAGCATTGCTTGACTGCTTAATGACAAAATGAGAAAGCTGATTGATGTGAGCTAAGACTTAAAAGTGTCATAAAGGAAAACATAAAGTGATTCTGCAGGTGTGTGCTACTTTCAAAAATGAAGGTAAAATCTGAGGAAGGAAAAAGGTTTTGAATAGGGGGTAAGACAATGTACTGGCAGATAATATAGAAAAAGCTGAAGCACTCAACTTCGTCTTTGCCAGGCACTTAAGGGACCAGAAGGTAATTGGGATAGTCACCATAGATTTACTAAAAGCAATTTGTGTGCTTGTCTAGACTGGTTGCTTTTCCCAATAAAATGACTAGCTGCTTGGATGAGGTGAGAGGAGTGGCTGCCCTATACCAAGCAGTGCCACAGCACAGGTGCTGCCCTGAGCAGGGATGTCTCTTTGCTGAGTGAAAACACAGCTGGCTCCAAAGTCATACGTGGCCCATGTCATAACTCCCACAAATGTGCATGTGGAATCTGCTGTGGTGCACATGAGGAGTCCTCTTCTCCACTAGTTGCCACAGGGAGTGGCTGCAAAGGTATTTGTCACACTTCTTTTGTGGGCAGGAGAAGCTATAACATGGGGATCACCCTTTAAAACTCTTCTAACAGCCTCTCATCCAAACATAAGGAAGTGTTGGATGAACATGGACAACTAAGCATAGCTGGAAAGAAGATATGATTTGTAATGGTTTGGAAACCTCCTGGATAGTCTTTTGGGTATCTCCTGGATTGTATGTTGTATTACCTTGCTCGATAGCCTTCTCCCAGCGTGGCTGTGCTAATTAGCACACAACGATTTTGGTAAGGCTTTTGACACAGTCTCCCACAGCGCTCTGAAAGCTGGGGAAGAGTGGACTAAAAGAAGAGAGTGGGTTGGGAACTGACTTAACCACTAGGCTCAAAGGGTAATGATCATCCCTTGACATCTGTGGAGTGGTCAGTGATGAGCAGAGTAGCTCAGGATACCTGGGGTGTCAGTGAATATCTTCATCAATGACCTAGACCATGACACACAGTGCACCCTCAGCAAATTTGCAGAGGATAGTAAATTAGGAGGGAGTGGTTAACATGACAAATGGCAGAGTTGTATTCTAGAGGGATCTTGATATACTTGGGGGCTTGGCCAGAAGAAATCTCATTAAGTTCAGTAAGAAGTCTGCATCTCAGGTGGAAGAGTTGCACATGCTTGTACAGGGCATGAAACAAACATCTGAATTACAGCTTCATTGAAAATCACCTGGAGGTTACTGCAGACACCAAGCTGAACATGGACCCTGGAGTACACTCTCACTACAAGTCAGGTAATCAGCATACCAGGCTATCTTAGGAGAAACATGGTCAGCAGGAAAAGAGGTTATTTTCTAGAAGACTGTGACCAATTCACATTCTTTGAATTTAAGAGCTGTGGAGATGGTCCAACAGATTCTCAGAGCCCTAGATCACATGGACATTAGAGGGGTGTTGAGGGAGCTGGGACTTGTTTAATGTTGTGAAGACGAGATTAAGGGGCAACGTAAGAGCACCCTATAAGCACTCAGTAGCAAAGATGATGCAACCAAACTCTTCTTAGTAAAGAGAAGCACTAATGGCCACAAGCTCTGGCTTTGAAGATTCTGATTTCAATTTGAGAAGGAATTAAAACACCAGATGGGTAGAATAGTGCTGGAGTAGTGCTTGCTTAAAAGGGTTGTGAAATATCCACCCTTTAAGATTTTTAAGATTTGGCTAGGTAAAATTATGGCTGATCTAATATTGTCTATAATCCTAATTTAAGCACAAGATTGAATCAGATGACCTACAGAGATGCTTTCCAACCAAATTTTTTATGGCAGTAGGAAGAAAAAATAAAGTTTTTTGTTTGTTTGTTTCTTTTAGTTGTTTTGTGGAACATTTATTACTAATATAGCTGAGAGAGATGTCACAATTTTCTCTTTGGCATATTTCTGCCTTCCAATTTCTAGAAATATTGAAATTACAGCCTAAAAATCCTGCAGCTTTTAGGTGTTCTTTTCTTCTCTCTTTAGTGAACAACATCAGGAGAAAAGACCCATAAAAATAAAGAACTACCATCTCAAGGTTTTATTTCCTTTTTAGGTTCAGAAAATGGTAGCATCAAACTTCTGTGCTTCAGCTGATAAAAAATTCACTTTAACATTTAACTCTGGTTAGATATTAAAGATTCATGGATGGAAAAGCTGAGTTATATGTTTTGCTGTGGAAAGCATGTTTGATTTTTTTTTTCATGCATTTTTGCAAAATAGCATTTTCTGGGTGGGGAGGAAGTGCTGGGAATTGGAAGGGAGAAAAAACAGAACCAGTAAATTGAAGTCTCAGGAGATCTCTTTCTCTGTATTGAAAGTAGCATTCCTCAATTGTTTCTTGTTTACTTGTCTAAACTTGCTAGTTGAATTGACAATATTTTATGGAAACACTTTTAAATTTCTATTCATACACAGATTTGACTTTTCAGTATTAAACCATTACAACTAATATTATGGTTTCTGTGTTATAAAACTGTCAGTAACGATGGTTTTTGGAAGCACAGCAATGGGATAAAAGAACTGCAGCTTTTAGCAATGAGTCCTGAAAACTGTTCTCTGGGATCTTTACTGAGTTGACTTAGATCATCCACTGACAAGATAGTCTGCATGTTTTTAAAGTATACATTTGCTGAAAAGGGTTAGCTGCATTTCCTTCAAGTCTTTGGGTGGGTACATAATTTAAACTCATGTCTCCCAGTCAACAAAGGTCTTTGCTTGCTGTAGGTAGAACTTTCAAATGTTGAATTTTACACCATGTTTTTGACCTGATGCTACCACACGTGTGGTGAGTAAAGATATGTAAAAGACTACTGATAGAGTTATATGAACATGACAAGTAATTAGGAGCTTTCAACAGTCATTTGCCATGCCCTAAAGAGAATAAACTATATGTAGTAATATGGGAAGACTGATAATGCCTTTTGTTTATTCTTCTTATTAAATAACTTGTAAATTTGGCAGATTTAATGTTCAAGTTAATATTTTAATACTCATGTTTTGCCAGGGGCTGGATTTTTTATCTAGGGACAGCAAAGGTTTTATAACTGTTTTGCTTTAAAATTTGGTGTAAATTATATCTGTTATTTTTAAAGTAATTTTAATTAACCACTATTATTATCAAATTAAATTGCATTTTGTTTTAACCATACCAGTTTGGTCATTTAAAGGGATGGAGAGAGAATTATATACCTTAGTTCATGTTCTATTCTATTCTATGTTAAAAATTGCTGTGATATTATATTTTAAATACCATAATATTCCATACAAACCTTCAGAGTATTAAATTATGGGAGCCGATGAAACTGAACCCATACAGTATTTCTACTCTATTTATGAAAATCAATCTAAAAGCTAACATATATGTGTCTTTAGAAAAACTGCAGTTCATTTATCCTCCAAAATGTATTTAATATGTTTTGCAGTAAAACTCTTTCAGATTCCACACTTACACTGCAGTATATCAAAGCTTCTCACAATTTTGTCATGCTGACTAGATTGTTTAAAAAATCCAGCAAAATTGAGCACAGCATTACATGACCAAAGCTAATTTTTCTCTCTACTTATTTCTTCCATTCCTTTCTGACAGAGAGACATAGTCAGGAGTCATTCTGTTCTGTGCTCTGAATGCCCTGTGCTGTTAGATTTAACAGTGAAGGGACTGGAGGAATAGAGCTAGTGTGTTTGACAAAGGATTATGGTGAAAATGAGGGTGTGAAAATGAGGGAGAACTTGTAACTGGTGTGTGAGAAAGGAAATCACAAGAAGGGAAGGCTGGTATTTAATCAGGGAAGAAGATTTGGATTTG
This sequence comes from Lepidothrix coronata, assembly GCF_001604755.1. Lineage (NCBI taxonomy): Eukaryota > Metazoa > Chordata > Aves > Passeriformes > Pipridae > Lepidothrix > Lepidothrix coronata. The sequence goes on along the minus strand of NW_016690256.1, from coordinate 3,251,036 downwards.
GAAAGGGAATTCATAACAAAACAGAACATAATTGAAAAATAGGTGAAGAGGCATGAAGAAGCAATGGAGAAGGGCAGAAACGGATCTCAGGGCTACAGAACCAGCAAATCCTTCAGTCAGTGAGACATGAGGTTTGGAATAATCAATAGTTGTGCAAGAAGACTAGGGCAAGGAACGGAGATAGAGAGCAGGTGGGAAAACCTGCTGATAAGGTGCTGGCAGGCTCAGGCTCAGACATCTCTTTCTCCAGAAAAATGGAGAAGAACACAAGGTTTCTGGGGTTTGCATGATGCATGTTTGATCCCAGCAGGCAGTCTGTCATGATAGCTCATGTGCATTGTCTGTCTGTCTGGAGGATGCCAACCTGGTGCTGCTACTGGTTACTCACCAGTAACTCAAAAGTAGAGTTCTCATGCTCTAGGTGTTAAGGTGGTGACTTTGCTGATGATTACATTGAATTCAATATGGTGTCCCAGAATAGAATTTCTTTCTTGGTTTAGTCTTTGATCAATCTAAGAAATTATTAAAAAAAAAAAAATTAAAAGAACACTATTTGAGTTACACATTAAATGTTCTGTTAAGGAAAGAAAAGAATGTTTCTTCTGTAAATCCTTGAATTGTACCCTTGGTGAAATACATTCCTTAGGTTTAAGCATGAAATTGCTCACTTGCAATGCAGCTATTTTATATTACGTGTATTTAATACACAAATTTGATTTTAACTAATTGTTAAACTTTACAGATGCATAATTGTCAGACTATTTTTTTGTTATTGAAATTTATTATGCTTATTTTAAGCATAATAAGTCTTGACTTGGGGGAATAATTTATATTAAAGTAAAAATTTAGTTATTGTCAAGTCACCAGATAATCTGTTATTCCTGCGTTATCTTTGCATATTTAAACAGGCCTGCCAGAGATCCCCAAGTAATAGGATTTGACTGTTTCTAATACCTCTAGTGGAATCTACTTAGAACTTAACACTTCTAAAAAAATTAATCAAATTTTAGAATCTGCTTTAGTGCTTGTAAGGAGATTTTTGAAATGAGATAGTAATATTGGCAGTGATAATGCACACAGAAATTCTAAGTAAAATTCAACAGTGCACAAAAGAAAAAGATAACCTTAATTACATACTACATATATCATGTATCGTTTATCATGGACATGAACTCTTACAGCAGCTCTTACTGCTTAAGACACCTTGGGGTGACTGTGATTAGTTCTGTGACATTGTCAGCTCAGTACTCAAGATCAATCAAGAAGGCAACTAGGAATGAAAATAGGATCTGATAGGAAAGGACAGGAGTGCAAAATATAATAGTTTTCTCTATGAATCTGTCGTGCATCCAAGTCTTGAACACTACATGGAGACAGCTGGAAAAACCTCCAGAAGAGGGTGACAGAGATGAGCAGGGCTATAGCATGGTTTCCAGGGGAAGATAAATAAGGAATAATTCCAGCATAGAAAAAAGATGTCAGAAAGAGATAGAGCAGATATCTGTGAAAGCACCCATGGCAAAGAGAAGGCAACAGGCAAGTACTATTAGCACTTTCTTACAACTCAGGGATTTTACAAAACATTGCCAAATTTAAAATATAGAAAATGGAAGTTTTTAAAATGTTACCGTGTGTTATCTATGTCCAACCAAGTTACAGCCTTACAGTACACAAAGGTAGAGCTTTCTGGATGTATCATGATCAATTTGTGAGGTTCAGTGCCACAGGGTGTCATGAAGCCTAAGAATATAAAAATGTTCAAATATGTGTGAGAATAAGACCTGATTCACGGTGGACAGGCTACTGACTACAATTTCCTTGGATTTAGTTTCTGGTCCATGTGGTCCTTGGTGATTTTCGGCAGCTGAGCAGGGAAGGGCTGTTCTTTACTGGCCTTATTTCCTAAATAGTCACTGCAAGGGACTAGGACCTTTGGACTGACAGTCTCACCATTCCTATGGTGAGCCTTCTTTTCCATTACTGCAATAGAAAATATTTTTTTTCAAATTAGGCAGTCATTTCACTTTATAATTCCTAATGGCTAAAAATAATGAGTGTAGAATTGGATGGAGAATAATAAGTTCTAAATTATGCTTACACTTTCCTTTAGGCCGTTTCATTTGAAAACTTCATTAAAATGTTAAAGTAGTATTGTTAAGAGGAACAAGGCAATCCTTACTTTTCACTACAGTGCTAAAAAATCACTTGTTTTGCTGTTATAGAAAACTTTAAGGCATATGAAAATAAGAGTTAACAATGGAAAAGTTGAAAAATTGTTAATTGTAGAATTTCCAGGTAGAACAAAGGTACTGTACTTCTATATTTTCTTCCAGCTCTTCACATTCCTTTTCTGTCTTTCATCAGGTTGAAATAAACATGTCATATCAGTCATTTGGTCTCATTTAAATTGCCAGGACACAACTTATGGAATAAAATCAACTTTCAGTTTTAATTTACCCTATTGAACAATAAGGTATATGATTATCCCAGGGAAAAAAAAAGTTGGAAACTTGTAGCATTGGGAGATTTTTTCTGAGATTGAATTTAATGTTTCCTGGCTATAGCCCTGCATACTCATATGCTATGAGAGTCTAGCTGGTTTCTTTCCATGTCATAAAAGGTTTTAAAATGTTTTAAAAACTGAAACCGTTAACATTTAATGTGCTATGTGTTGGCAACTGAAGCCTTCCAAACAGGATTCTGCAATTAAAAAAAAAAAAGTTAATTTTAAATTGAGGACCCTGAATGATGGTGAGGAGAGAATGGTTTTTAATAATTCCATTTTCTTATAATTTCTGTTGTGCAATTAAGTCAGCCTGAAACAATAACACAATGATGATCTAAACAAGGAATAATAAGGACAACGAACAACTAGGAAGATTTGCTTTCTTTATGCAATCTGTTATGAAATAAATAAATAAAACCAGTGTCAGATCAATTTTCTACCTCCCACTGTTACTGTTAGCTTTTCCACCAATTAGTTCCACCTTTCTGTGGGAATTGTGCCTTACTGCTGTTCGGTCTGTAATGAATAATTCCAGCTTCATGCTACCATTTAAAATCTTACCTTTGGTGTTAAGTGACTCAATTCTCTGTCCTATGAATTGAACTATTTAGGGAGGCATGTTCAAGCCATGCTATGCTTACTTTTACCGCTTGCATTTTCTGTTGCCTTTCCTTTGCTATTATATGCCTCATTCTCATGCTGACATAATTATTGCTGTACATGCAGACCTGCTAGTTGCTGCTCTCACTTATCACAAAACTTGGTTTTTAGCTCACTGATAAAGACAGTGATAATATATGTTTATCACTAAATAAACAGTTTAAAGGCAGAAAGGAAGCAGATCTGCTAAAGAAGAAGTTGCGGCAGTAGTTACTTATTTTTCAGACTAGGCCCATATTACATAATTACCCTTTAAAAGAGATATTACAATTATCCAAGATGTATATCATAATATTCATTCATTTGGCATTTTAAGGGGATTTTTTTCATAAGTATTAAAAAAAATTAAGATAATGGACCAAAGAAATTCCATCATGTAGTTCTTTGTTCTTCCTCATAATAAAAATTACAAAAGCTGCTTAGTGTTTATTTTTAAATAAAACCTCTGAAGCTGTACCTGCTGTACCTGAAAGTGATGCAATTGCACATAAGTTAGAGTGAATCTGTCATTAAATTATTTATATCTAGCCTTTACACTTTTCTTAAAGCATGCTAAATGACCTGCTGCATGTTCTTAAATTCATTTGAAGAATTAATGCATTATAAAATAAGGCATCAATGTTTATGTTCAGTCTGGCTCCTTTTTGCAAGAAAAGTTGAGTGACCTTGACTGTATTTTTTCAGAATGGCACATTAGAAAGTCTTTCTAAATAACATTCTCATTATCCCACGCTTTGAGAGAAGACAATCTGTTTCTGTCATAGCACTAGAGAAGATGTGCAAGACAGGATTTACCAGTTGGGCTGATCCGTTTGGAAAAAAGTTCTTTCTTTTTTCTGTGACAAGAAATATAAGTGACAAGAGAAAATGCTGCATTACAATTATTTAATAAAGCTGGATCTTTATAATCTTTTTTTTTTAAATACAGGATTGATGTCCTACAAAGTAGGCAGGCACTATTGTAGTTTATTATTACTCTATTATTATTATTATTATTATTATTGTTGTTGTTGTTGTTGTTGTTGTTGTTGTTGTTGTTGTACTTTGCCATAGAGAAGGGGAAGAAAATCAGGAGGATATTTGTAGACAAGCTGTTGCAGCAAGTATCTTGTATTACTTTAAGCGATTAGTGGCCTACATGGAACACAGTTTGTATGACCAGGACAGTGATCTGGCCCATATGTTTTATGCATTCTTCTACTTTATATTTTATATCCCAGCTTTCAAATATTTTTGAATTACTTGATTCATATTTACTAAACCAAACTGAGAGAGAAAATAACTTTATACTGAACTGAGCTGGACCCTGGATGTTACATATTGCTTTTTTTCTGTCAAGTTCTTGCTTTTCTGTGCCAATAAAATATACAGTCGGAGCCCAGATACGCAGCTGATAGCTGCTAGCATATTCATCTGAATAGTGTGAAGTATTAAGTATGAAGGGATGTACTAAAGGATCAGTGCAGTATGGGATCTCAATGACCTTGAACGGGGTAGCATCTGATGGGAAATAGGTGGGTATGGTAATCTCAGACCATTTCATAGGCCTTACAGAAAATGCACTTTTAACTGGAATTAACTGATACCCTGAATCCTATTCTAACCCAAGAGTCCAACAAAGTCCAAGTTTTAAAAGGATAAGAAGTATGAATTCATTTTCTTAACCTTAAGACCTCTCTCTTTAACTCAAATATGGGTTATGCTGTTAACTAGGTCATGGTATCACTTATATAATATCAATGAGTAGAGGATTTTATAATCAGTGCTGTGACTTGCTCCAGTTCCCTGTTATCTTACCACCTACCTGGCAAGAGGGACTTTGTGTTTATATTTGAAGGACTAATTTGATCTCAATGTCTAGGTAGATGTTGAATGTTTAAGTTCATTTTACTTTTGCAAGCAGCTTGTAACTGTCAATTAACAAAGAAATTCCTCATATCTCTCCATCTCTCTGGCATGATTTGTGTCTCAGCACAAGGTTGGATTGTCACTCACTGATGACAGTGTAATTTGAGCATTCATGCTATATTCAAGGGGTAGCAACACTCTCATGTCATGTACAACTCAGAGGAGACAGTTAACTTGGATATAGGAAGCTAACAAGTTGTTTGTGGACTGGTTAGTGTCTTAAGCCATGGAGAAATCTACAGTTTTTATTCATCTTCCTCCAGTGGGGCAATATTTCTTTAATTTTGTTAGGAGGTATCATTTATATTTGATATTTGTACTTGTTCTTTCTTATATTGCTTAAAAGCAAAAGTGGTTTCTGAGGGAATAAACGACAGTATTGGACAAAAGTGAAATAGAAGTGTTTTTTGTATCTGGATTTTATTTTTTGTGGTATTTTTTTTGTTTGTTTGGGGGGGGTTGTTTTGTTTTCTTTTATATTGAAAGCAGCAATTGATTTAGTTAATAAATTACTGAATCCAACCCTCTGAAACAAGTGTGAAATATGCCGATAAAAAATGATTGCAACTTTCAATATTTTTAAAGGGATTTTACTAAATGCTCGACAGAATGCTTTATAACCAAATGAGTGACAGCTTTGCTATTTTTCTATTTGGTAATCTTAAATTACCATTTTTTTGGCTGTAAAGTTTTCCCTGGGAAAGTCAGGCACAGAGAGTTCTCAAATCATGTGTCAGATTTCTATGAATAATGTTATTAACATTGAGTGAGACCAATTTTTAAAGTAGCTACTTCTTTTCCCCTAGAGGACAAACCTAGAAGCTAAAAACAAAGGAAATTAGGTTCTCTGTATCTGCCAGCAAATCCATGACTGTAATAAATTCTGGTACCTGTGAAACTCACAGCACAGCCCACACCCTTGTGAGGCACAGTGCAGCCAGAAGAACAAAAAAGTTCCTTAACTTCTTGGCCTTGTGTTATTTTCAGGCTTCTGAAATAAGATTTCCATCTAGCTAACACTGTGTTACAGTGATTAAAGACAGTGGCATAGCCTGGATCTTCTGGCAGAAGCAAGCATATGACAGCAATTGCATCTTGGCACTCTTTAGAGCAGAAATGTCAGGAAATGATGAGTCAGGGTTCACTCTGCCAGTGGGCCCTGGTGTATCTGCTGGGGCCAAAAAAGTAGTTGGAGAAGTTACATGGTGGAAATGTACTATGTATGTGGTGTGGGTTTTTTTTGAAAACTGCTGGATGTCTCCTGTGGATCCCCGGCTGGTTGGTACTAAAGGCTGCATTCCCTTCTCCCCTCTCCCAGGTGGCTCCTGGGAGGGCTGTGGTAAGTATTGACTCTCTCAGATGGGTGGCTGGAGAGAAATTTTGGTTTCAGGATCTTATTCGTTGTATCTAACTTCACAAGCTGCTGTCTGTAACTTGGAGTAGCGTTGCAAGTGCGGTTGCAGTGGCCTTGTCAACGAGGTTAACTGTTTCAGATGTGGTCTGCATAATCAGATTTTGAAGGCTGAATCTGAAAAGAGAGCAAAGAACTCTTGAAACGCAACAAATTGCCTGCCAATGAGATGAATTGCTCACACTGTTTGTTACCATCAGTGCTATTACAGAATATGGATCAATTTGACCACAACTCTACTTGCAAAGCCCCAGCTCACTGGGGCAGGAGTATGTTGTATTATAAAGTAATATGTCCTTCATCTGTATCATACATTAATGGGTAAAAAATACTTCTTTTCAGATAATAAACGTATTTTCTTCTATGCTGTACTCAAAATTAAGATCACAGAAAGCTGTGTAAAAGTAATGCTGTTTGATTTAAAAATAAAAATAAAAAAAGCAAAAAGCAGAGTATGTGGGAAAATTCTTCACTTTCTCCTCTTCAGAGATAATATATTCCCTTTCAGTGCCACACTTCCTATAGAGCAGTTTTATGGTCCACTTGTATTGTGTATATCTTTATATGCAGTTACTTGAATGCCATACTACTTTTACCAAATTCTAACGATTCCTTTAACAACACACTTTACTTGTCGGAAAATCCCTGTTGAAAAGGTCTTGACAGATTTACTATGCATGCTTTTAAAATGATTGCTGTGTTTGCTCTATGTTCTCAGCAACTAATATGCACCTGATCTTTTACTCTTGTCTCTGTATCACCAGGCCTCCTGAACCTGTTTACAGCACTGTGAACAAACTGTGTGATAAACCACCTTCTCCTAGGCACTATTCCCCTGTCGAGTGTGACAAAAGCTTCCTTCTTACAGCTCCCTATCCCCACTACCACGTAGGCCTGCTCCCTGACTCTGAGATCACCAGGTACTGCATGCGCTTCTTCCTCACCTCCTTTGTTAGAGTGCATGAACATCACTGGATTTATCTCATAGTTTGCATCTTCACCATAGATCTTTTTCTACAGCTTGTGCTTATTTTTTAACCATGCTTTCACATCTGTACCACTGGAAGATATATGCTGCCTTGGTATATAATTTTGGTCATCCAAATCCAGTGATGAACACAGGCAATGTTTTGATCCATTGGAATGGTGCTCTAAAATAGATTACATAATATGTATCACATTTTACAACTGAATTCAGTGTTTGTTTCTCTGTGAGTATGGAAGGTGACTAAGACTTCACTGAAAGCTATAGTAATTTGTTTTGATTCAGTCACTTTATTTCTGTTTCGTGCATGCTTAATTCACTGAGCATCTTTAGGTTTATAGGGCAGCTGCCTAAGCCATTCAGAAGAAATAGAGCAAAAAATAATCACCTCCCTCACCAAATCAGTTAAGAATGCATCCAAAATTTAGCATTTCCGAGGCTAGCTGTGCTCTGAGAGGACAGTTAGTAAAACCTAAAATGATGAACATTTCCATAACTGAAATAATGGAAGACCTTCCTAAAAAATATTGTCAGGGATTGCCTCCTCATAAATATTTAATGAAGAAAAGTATACTATCCAAAACTGTATGCTTGCATAACCCAGCTAATCTTCTATAGTCTACAATGATTGTAATAAATATTTGTATACAATACTTAGGAGACAGAGGAATATTTAGGCACAAATTTTCAAGAGTATTTCGTTTGTTAGGAAAAATCTATTATCTTTTATATTCTAGAGGAGAAGAAAAATAATTGTGTTTGGAGGTTTGATCACAGACATTTTCTACAGAAAAAGTTTTTCAAAGCAAAGAGTAATGTGGGAAGAGAAGAGCAGAAGTGTGTAAATGGAAAGTAAAACGGTAAACCGATGTAAGATACACTAACAGGAAAGAAACCCCAGGGATTAGGAAAGCAGCTGTGAAAGACATTTCAATGCTATAAAATAGAAAGCTCCATTAAAAAAGCAATAAGACAAATGCTAATGAATAATGTGACAGATGTGGCAAGACCACACAGAAGATGTCAGTTTATTAGAATGAAAACACTGTAGCTTCTAGAATTTATAAAAGATGCTTCGTCACTGGTCAAAGTGATTGGTCAAGCTGTTCAGGCCAGTGCAAGTTTGAACGAAATACATTGACTAGTACAATGTTATAAAAAGGTATAAATATTTGCACAAGGGTGCCAGGAACTAACAGATCTATTCACAATATTATAATTTCTCTGCAAATATTACCGTAAATGGAATAACTGGGCAAAAATTGTAAAATTACTTCAGGTCTTTAAGTATAGTGTACAGTGACATATGAGTAATTTATCTGTGCATCTCAGTGCTTTTGTGTGTTTAGAATGAAACAATGGAAGAGTTCATTACAGAAAGACTCTTAAAATGGTCCCTTTAGAAGGGAACGGTCCAGCTTGAACTAGAAAGTTGAATGAGCAGGTTCTAGGGGATTTTGAGGCCATAGAATTTCATGGCCTGCTAACCACAGAGAGAGCCAATTCATTGCCAAATGGTTGGTCTGTATAGACATAACTATCACGACTATGGAGAAGGGTTGGGGGAAAAGGATGAGTATGTTAGGGCTAATTCCTGCAACCACATACTTAGATGTCAGTAATCAGTGGAGCCCTGGAGAGCTCATAGAGCTAGGCTGTTTTGCCACCTGAAGGTATAATTCTGTATATCCTTTTGCTTTATTGTTGATTGAATTGAATACTTGGTCATCAGATATTTGATGACCTAACATCAGGATTTCGAAACCTGGGTATTGTTCTACTGAGTGTCAGTTAACAATTCTCTTAAAGAACAAGGTTTCATTTAACTTCATTCTACTTTGATGTAATATTAAAGTCTAGTCCCTGTATATTTAATCAGTTTGTCTAAATCAACAGTCCAAAAAAAACTGCAAGAAAAGAACAAAATATGGGAAAGGACACAACTCCTGGTTAAATGCTCTGCACTATACTTTGCTACATGCTGTGGTAGAGGCAACTGATTACTATAATTTGTACTTCCTTCCCACTGTGAAATAACATTCAGATGGAAAATATGACAGTTTTCCATGTTCTCAATACCATCATCTTTTCCACAGGACTCTGAATAATTGAGCATGGAGGAAGACATTTGAAATATTATTTCACCAAATGCCTTTGTTGAGGAAAGCGACAGCTTTACAATGTATCATGATTCAATTTCCAAATGGATTCAGTATTCACAGTTGGAGAACAGATTTTAGAAAAGTATTGATCTCATTTTAACTGTAATCCAAGTGGCTGTTTTTGCAAAAGTGTGCAGTGTACACAGCCCTAAATTTCACAAAGGCATTGTGTCTCAGGGCTGTATTGTGTTGAGTATTTTAAAGAATTAATCCAATAAAAGACTTCGTTTTAAACTGACAGCTGTGATACCACCATCTCTATTGGAAGCCGTACTAAAAAAAATCTTCCAAATATTGACCAGGTATTTTGAATGGTCTCCCTTTCCTCACCTGAATTCCTCCATATTAAACACTTAAAGATCTCCAGTCAGAAATAAAAAAGTTATCTCTCTGTCTTCCTGCAGACTTCCTAGAAAGAGTTTCATCACCATTTGTCAACCTCAGGTTTTGGTAGCTGCAGTTATTGTTGTATCTCAGTGCTCCAATATTTAGAATCTACTGTTGATCTGCAAGAAATTTAGTTTGACAAATGACTCTTCCGAAGGAAGAGGAACATGATGCTGTGTTCTCCCAACTGAAATGCTTGTAAGTCAGCCAGCACCTTTCAAATTGCTGCTCCAGATAAATTGTCAGCTACTCCTCAGATTATTGTTTTTTCAAGGCTCATTTACTTAATAGGCTGAGAATTCATAGGCCAAAGCTTTATTTGCCTATTATAAAATCAAGTTTATAACCCTTGCTTTTATGGTGGCCTGTCAGCTCCTGGGAGATTTGGAGGTCTAGAACAATATACTTGCATTTTAGGATAAGTGTAATTAGTTTTTTGATGGAATTATCAGTTCATATGAATTGATATTAACAGGGCTATGTCAGTGTGCAACACCTGAAAATCTGTACCATTGAAGGCACAAGTAGAGAGACAATTTTTGAGTAGCAAGTTTTCCTTTGTGGGAATGGATGCAGAGTATTCATTTATGTCATTATTGAAAGTTATGCCTATGATCAGAAGAGCACGGGCAGTGAAAGGATATCATAGTTCATGGATGTAACACTTTCTACAAACATGAGCCTTTGTTTCAGCACTGGGTAACACAATATATTGTGTTGCAAGTCTTTTTATTCTTTATATTCACATCTACAAAGACATATTTTAAAAATGCTTCAGTTTTGCCCAGAACTAACTTCCCTGTCTTCACTGAAATCTTTCTGGCACTCTAGTTGCCAGGACAATTTTTGTTAAAGGGCTGTCCTGCTATTGTTGACTTTTTTGATTTTTTTTTATTCTATAGATATTTGCTTTTTTTATAAGTCTTTGATCATGTGATTGAATCATTTTTATTTTTTTTTTTAGTAGATGCAGGGTAAGGAACTAACAGTTGGATTTCAGACTTTGTAGTCATGAGAGGAAATCTTGGGAACATGACTCCTCCCAAGAAAATAAACATTTTGTACATGTTTAGTCTAGCTTTTATAAACTTGCAGATCCTCCTCATGGTGCTTGGGTAGCTGGATTGAAAGTATCTGGCTTACTTTTTAAATCACTATTAGTTTTTTGAAGCCGGCTCCAGTTCTGGCTGACACTGTGATCTGCAGTATTAGCAAGGTAGTTAATGATTTTGTACTTTGTTTCCCAGTCTCTAAAAGAGGTTTAACAATGATCTCATAGAGCTTTTTGAAAACTAATCCTGTCAAAGACAATAACATTGTATTGCTAATGGCAGTTTGTGTTATTATTTAATTACATAAATTATTTTAAGGTATTTGATGAGTCAGATTAATGACAGCACATTTTGGAACCACCACTACTTTCTTATCAGTGGGAATTAGAGAGAGAAGATAACACTGGCACAAGGCTCTAGAGCAGAGGTTTTTGCAGAAAATAACATTCCATTAGCATAGGTATTCAAGGGTAACTGAGCATTGTGTAGGTCTTAAGAGCTACACGAACAAAAGTGTGCTGAAATGGATACAGGACATATGGCTAAGGAGACTAAAATGTCCAAAATCTTAATGATGTGTGGTGCTTCTTCGAGCGTGCTACTTCCTCCAACTGGGCACACAGGGGTCACTACACTCCAGTAGTCTCTGCAACCAGAGTAATGTATCTCTGCAACCCTAAGTACTGTTGCTTGTGGTTCCCTCACTTAATTTTAGAGATCCCTCCACAGGCTATGCAGGGACCACTGAGGTGGTACTGATTGCTTTTCACTGACCCTGGAAGGAAGTTAAGGTAGCTGCACTTTAAGGTGTGAATAGTGAGTCTCTCTGGTGCTCATTGCTACAGTGCCCTTTCTCATTATTAATATCTGAGCAGCCTTTTTCGTCACGATAACCTGCTGGGAACAAGCTTATTGTCAAAATGATGCATATAACTGTACTTGCATGTGGCTGCCTTCCAGGGAGGCTCTTGTCATCTTTATTGAAATTCACATTGTACAGGAGTACTCATCATCCCCTTTTCAATCCCATGTGTTTAATATGGGAATTATATCTCCCAAAACACATCTAACCATATTTTGTGTTTTTTGAAATGCAGTAAAAAACAATGATATTATGAAATTGAGTCTTCAATTTGCCTTACATAAATACAACTACCTTTCTTGAATTTAAAATTAAATTCTAGTCTTTAGTTGTATTCATTTACTTTTTTTTTTCCCTGTAGAAATTTCAAATACTGATTACAAAATGGGATATTAGTCTGTTTGGGGCAAATGGATTTAAATACTTGAATATTTAAAATCAGAGGACTGATCTGTGTTTAATATACAATCCAGCTGCAGACAGGAAGCTTATATATAATAAAGAACCACTACTAAATAGCATTGCTTAAAGACAGTGAAGGGGAATAAGTACACAATTCTTTTTGTGCATTTTTGAACATAAAAATAGGCAATACTGAGGCTCAGCTTATTCACTGTCAATGGAAACAAATAAATCTTACAGTCACAAAGGAAAAACATCTTTTGAAAATGTAACATACCTGGTTGAAATAATTCTTGGTGAAGTAGCCCTCTAAAACCATAGGGTGGCATTTTAAAAAGTGAACATTGTGGCTTTGCCAAATCACTTTGGCAAAGTGATTTTTAAGGCAAACCTATACACAGATTTGGGCATTCAGAGGCACAGAGCACATAGGAACCCCCAAACAATTTAAGACATTAAACTGGTCATCACAGGGGCTGGCTTAGGTGCTGATGTTCATACTAATGGGAATTGAAGTATATTGTTACTGTTGATTTCAGTGAGAATATGTAAGTGCTATAGCCTTCACTCCCTAAACAACATCTTTAGCAATTCAAGCACCTCTTTAACTCCTAGACCTTTCTAAAAATAAGCTTGGAGACCTTGACACACACAGGAACACACATCACAGAAGGTGACAAGATGCAGCCCAGATGCATACAATCACATGCACATTGTGCTTGACAGGATTGTGCTGCTTCTGAAAATAGCTGCAGATCTCCAATGTTTTATAGATATAAGGCAAAACAAAATCAGCATAAACTGTGTTGATTAACTGCCTAAAACTTAAATGCAGCATCTGAATGTAGATTTTCCCTGTTTGTAAATCAGCCTCCTGAGGCCTTTAAATTATTTAGGATCTTTTAGAAAAGATAGAAGTTAATTGTGGTTTTTCCTTATCACTTTCAATTAGCAAATTAAAAAGTCTTAACTGGAACAGTTTCCTATAATTTCTATTTAATCCTGACTCACGTGTTCTCTTCAAGTAAATGATCCAGTCATATAACTGTGAGAGTTAATGAAAGAAAGATGATGCTGTCTTTCGGCCTCAGCTCTCATGTTATTTTGCATGGATGAATCTCTGACCCTAATAAGCACAAACATTCCTACAGACTCGCTTATGTGCTTTCCTTTTTTTAATGAGGAGTTTCTATTTTGGATGCTATTAATGTAATTGTTAGGAAGATGCAGCTTTTAAAAACTCAGAGAGATGCTTACAGGAGAATCTTAACCTGCAAAGGTATAACATCTCTACAGTTCAAGTGTTTAATTACGTAAAGTTATAGAAGCCTTTCAGGTTAAGATGGGGTGCTTCAGGTTAGAGTGCTGGACTTTATTTGCTGTTTGCTGTTGACTAATTCTCTTTAGTTAAGCAAGTCACTTAATTCTATTTGCTTTTCTATCTATCAGTAAAATAATCTTCTTAGTTATATTGAGAAGGATAACTAGTCTCATTAAACAGAATAGAATAAAATTTTAAAACAAGAAAAGTTTAGGTGTTTGTTCCATTCCATCATTTGGGAAATGTTTTATAATTTTTTAATATGGTTTGACATTTAGAGACACTGTGCTTTCGTGTGCTACAGATCTTTTATTCAATTCTGCACCCATGGAAATTAAACTGTATATTCTTAGGTCATAAAAAGGACAGAAATATTAACTGGGTTCAGTTAAGTAGCGGTATTATCTTTACTATGCCTTTAGAGAAGAAAAAATATCAATTCTCAGTAAGAAAACATCTTTAAATCACTAGTATTAATTTTTTTCTGCTGTTATGATTACAAACAGAGCCACAGGGGAACAAAGGAAAGATGTCTCCTTTCTTTCCATGTCTATCAGCAAGCTCTGAAACTCAGTATCCAAGTCACAGAAAAAGCTCCCAAAGTATAAAAAGACAATCCCTATGTATGTTTCTTTTAATTAGTGGTGAAGACTGGAACCAGGAGACTAGAAAGGTATCTGACTATTTTTAATAGGTTTGTGCCCTGAATGGCCAGGGCATTCTGTCATCTGGTATGGGGAGGTTGAGGTGGACCATGACCCTCAAAATTGAAGTTTTACCTAATGTCTGCCTCCGAGATTGCCATTCACCACTAACACTGGCTACAGCATTTCTGGCTAGATACAAGGTGGGAGTGATGCTTCTGACTATCTTATGAAAATCCAGTCAGTTCCTAACTAAGTCTACACAATAACTTTCTTGTTTGAAATGGTCCTTTCTGTGAGACACATTACTGTTTTCAGTATATGTAAGCACGCTCTCAAACATTTTGTTCTGGTCTCTCAAAATCCCCTTGAAACAGTTCTTCCAAAATGATAGAGCACTAAAACTCCAGATACAATGTTCAAATTCTTCTGAGTGTTGGGAGAAATTTAAATCCACATTTTTATTATTGGTTCAGTATCTGGTTCAAGTATATTCAGAATAAATGACAAAAATTTGTCAGAAAGTGTCACTCTGCATAGGGGTGCTACAGTAACAAGCTAATGGACCCATTCATTAATTCAAATCTTGTCCAAAGTGATGAAAGTGGTATTATTACCTGACAACTGTCTAAAGCCCACTATGAGAAATGGGTTTGGAGATTTCACTTTCATTCCTCTGGACAAGTTTCCACATCATAAAAATCATCACTTCATCTGTCACAGTAATTGCTAGACTCTTGACTCATCAGAAAAACCAAGAATAAATTTAACCTGGAGAACAAATTACTCTTTTTACCCCAAGAGAGGGTTCTTTGAGCTAAGAAATTAAATATTACTGTGGAGGCGGGGTAAATAAAGACATCCTATGGTTCCCCATACACCTTCTCCCCAATGCCTGTTGGGAGAAGAGTCGTTTCCATGGGTTGTAACTACAGAGAAAAAAGCAAGAAAACTTTCTGGCTAGAGCAAAGAGCTAGGAACTGAGAAATTTCCCTGTGTCACTGACAAGTTGTATGGCCTTGGAAAATCAAGACTTTCCTTCAATTTTGTCTGGTTATGAAATAGGTGATGTGCCCACAGACACCACCAGCAGCCCTTGGAATTAAAAGATATTTCTAACAGTTGGAAATATGCAAGATTTTCTGCATTGTAGAAAAAAAGTGATCATTAGTACTAAGTGGAGTGAAAGGAAGCATCATGGAAAGAGGGTAGGATCTCATTAGAGCAGTGCAGTTTATCAGGGAAATGTGAGACAATTATAACAACAGTAATAATGAATCTTCCCTCAGCCCAGCACTAGTGTTGTTTTGCACTACAGTTATCCCAGTGGAATAATGTAGTGCTGACTCAAGCCCCCAGATTATTTTGTATTTAATTATCACCATTTATTTTTCTGGATATAAGCTCTCTACGTAGATGCTTGCCAATATGTCCATTGCTGTTCATTTTGTCAAGTAAGGTCTGACTTTGAACAGGATATATCTAAAAATGTGTTTGTGACATAGAAATCAGAAGGTAGCAGTCTCTGAGTCTGTGCTAGGCCAATGACACTTCAAGACTATTTTAGGACACTGTTGTGGAAAGCGTTGCAAAACTGAATGAGTTGTTTAAACTTGTAGCTTAAATTTGTAGTTGCTGATTTCACAGCACTTTACTTCTTCCGTCCAAAAAGTATAAAATACTAATTAATGGAATAGTCAGAAGTACAAAAATACTTAATTTAAAAAAAACTTTCTGATATTTACTTTAAAATTATTTAGCTTTTTGCTTTTTTTTTCCTTGTAATCTAAACCCCTAAATATGTTGCCTGCAGTGAGATCTAAATATGACTTCAAAACTTAAAAATTTCTGTTGTTGATCCCACTTCCGTTCAGAATCATAGAATCATAGAATCAGCTGGGTTGGAAAGGATCTCTGAGATCATCAAGTCCAACCCTTGATCCAACACCACCGTGGTTACTAGACCATGGCGCTAAATGCCACATGCAGTCTCATCTTAAAAACCTCCAGGGATGGAGGATCCACCACTTCCCTAGGCAGCCAATTCCAATGCCTGATTACCCTCTCTGTAAAGAATTTCTTCCTAATATCCAACCTAAACCTCCCCTGGCAGAGCTTAGGACCATGGCCTCTTGTCTTACTGATAGCTGCCTGGGAGAAGATACCAACCCCCACCTGGCTACACCCTCCTTTCAGGTAGTTGTAGAGAGTGATGAGGTCTCCCTTGAGCCTCCTCTTCTCCAGGCTAAACAACCCCAGCTCCCTCAGCCTCTCCTCATAGGACTTGTGCTCGAGTCTGGACCTGCTCCAGCATCTCAGTATCCTTCCTGAACTGAGGGTCCCAGCACTGTACACAGTACTCCAGGTGAGGCCTCACAAATGCTGAGTCCAGGGGAAGAATCATTTCCCTGGACCTGTTGACCACACTGTTCCTGATCCAGGCCAGGATGCCATTGGCCTTCTTGGCCACCTGGGCACACTGCTGGCTCATGTTCATTCAGAGTTGGAAGGATAATTTATATTATCGCAGTGGACTAGGGTTGTGTCTGTTTGGAGTCAGTTTCTCCCAACTCCAAAGCTCCTTTAAAACTGTCTTTTTTTCATATGTTAGTTCAATGTTTTAAAAGTGTGTGTCTGCAGGAAATAACAAAGTTTTACTGTGGAGTAAAACAGAAATGTTTAAGAACATTGGTTCATTACTGGAGGCATTTCAGACACCTACTGTGCAGCTCTAAGTTTGTAGAGCTCACCTACCACTATATTGCCTCAATACTTGCATCTAAAATTTTCCCCAAATGTAATTTAAAAAAAAACCCATGAAAAATGAAAGCTATTCTGAATTATTATCATTATGATTATTATCAATGTCCCCACACAAGAGGGTGTCTTTCCTACTACTATTTGTGAAGGACGTTGGGACCTGAACCAAAATCCTTGGAAGTTTGAAAATACTGAAACCTTGTTTCCAAACTGAAAAAGTGAAGGGGGGGAGATTTAGAGTTAAAATTTTGGCAGTGTAAGTTATACTGTTATTGTACCTCAACATAGCTTCTTAAATGTCAGAGCATTTATACTGTATTAATTTAAGAAGTAGTACAGGTTGGTCAGGGGACAGGTAATGCAGGAAAGGGAGGGCAGAAAGAGGGATGCTTATTTATTACACACAAATAGTGGGGAAATGCAAATTCTTGAGCTTGAGTTTTTGGGATGAAACACTGGAAAGGCCAAGAAGAAAACTGCCCTTGATAAAACATACGTGTGTATGCAGAGGCATTCAGTGCCAATTTGCAGTAGTAGGACAAAGGGACGTAGGAATTCATCAAAAGCCATAGTCATTATAAGCCGCTGTATCAATACAAAGTCCCTGGAAAAAGGTTTTCTTTTTGTTTTGCTAAGAAAGAAATGAAAAAAAACACACATTAGAGTTACAAGCTCTAAACATCCCTGAATTTTGTGAAAGTCTAGTTATGCAACTGACCTTTTTGTGTTGAACTCAAATTTGCTTTGGGATTTAAAAGAATTAATTCTTTAAAAGGTTTTTATTTCATTTTTAAAGAATAGCACTAGAAGCAGCTAGCTTATCTGATTTTTTTTTAAATAATGCTTATAGTGCATAAAACTACTGAAAAAGCAAAGTCAGTGAAAGATGTTAAAATACATTTTTTTAGCTGAGAAAGGGAAGAAAAAGTTTTAGTTTGACTTTCAAAATTAAAATTTCAATATTGTTAAGGAAATACAGGAACAGAAACATTACGGTCCCCAAGGAGATGCATAGACAATGTCTTTTTCCAGAGTATTTCCATACTCCACATACAAAATGCATCATTCCACAAATAATTGGAGGTGCTTGGAGGTGCTTGCTGCATCTTTTGAGGATCATTATAGTTCTTTCTTTTGTGCTGTTGAAATCACTACACTGATGAAGTGAGGAGCAGGGAAAAGAATACAACTCTACAATCTGAGAGTACATTTGTGTATATGGTTTTGCACATCACAAATTGCTTTTTATTTGATTACACTGATTTCTGACATCAGAATTCTGAATATCAGTGACTGTATCCACACAAGCTTTCCTAAAAAGCAGATTGGAACCCTCATAATGTGTTACACTGTGTAAAGAGAAAGCATATCAGCATGTGCACCTGAAATGCACTGCAGTCCACATGGGTGGAGTACTCAATGCAGAAGCCAAATATCACTTGCCACTACTCACTGATAGTATGGTGCACTTGTGCAGCCCAGTGCAAGACCATAGTCCTGAGCTGTTCTAGCCAAGGTAGGCTAGCTGATGAAGCAGTCTAACCTGCTGTCAATAAATGCCCACATTGATTACAGCTGACTTGGGTATAATCAGCAACATGTGTAGACAGTTCAGTTACTGAACTGATGCAGATTGCATAAACTGTAATCAGAACTCTGAGCCTGTTCAAAGTACAGTGACTAAGAGTTGCAGGTAGGAGGACATATGTAGTATCTGTGGCAAGAGCATGGCTATACAGGCTTGGTTGGAAGTAGAAGTCATACAGGTTTGGTTGGAATACAAACTCACATAATACTGTCATCGCACCATGCAGAAGAGAATTTGATTTTGACATTTCAGATTCAGCAGTGTGAGTGAATTTTGCCAATTTTTCATATCAAACATTTACAACCATTTCCTATATTGTACTATTTCATTCAAAGTGTATAAAAATTCTTGTGTTACAAAGACATCCAAAGTAAGTGATGAATTCATGAGTGTCATTGAAATCACAGGTGTTGTCTAGGAACTTGAGGTTCAAATGACTTAAATTTCTTCTGGTTGCTATGTCCATGGCATTTAGAAAGGGAAATATGCAAAGAGAGAAATTTACTCCTGATGGAAATTTTAGTTTATTTTTTCTAGTCGATTTTGTCTGGTTTCCCAGATACTTTTTGAAGTTATCACTCAACAATTAGCATTCACGTTGGTATGCCATGGATTACAGAACAGGTCTTTCAGCTAGGGTGCTCTGAGGTTGTTGTTTGGAACAAAAAATCCAAGATTCACACCATACTGGCAATAAGAACACAGGAATCATGGTCAACTGATTTCTTTTCCTTGGCTTTCCTATTTTTTTTTTTCTGATACAATCTTGTATGATACCATAGTGATTTGAATTATTTACAAGAAGGGGGTAGAGTTTTGTGTTTTGACAAAAGTGGGATTACGCAGGCGGTGTCCACAAAGGAAGATCAGTACAGTACCAAAACCAAATCATATCTCAGCAAAGCGAATGAGAATTACATGATTTTGTTAGAGCTAAACCAAGAATAAACATGCCAATACAATATTATAACCAGGTTTCATGTCAAGGCTGACTCCCAAACCACATGACATCATGATTTGTAGGATCTTAACAATTATTTCTCAATGTATTTGAATGTTCTACTGTGTATCCTTCATAAAGACTAGCTTCACATGGCAAATAAATTCTTAAAAGATTGGTAAATCTATTTGCCATTGACTTTAATCAAGCAGCATAGATTTTGCTGAGGAATTAACTTTAAAACACAATGCTGCAATATAAAATTGTGGTTTTAAGTAAACACTATTTAGTAAGAGGTAGGAGTTTTATAAAAATTATTGTAAATATGCTCTTCACTAGGACAGAATATGCTGTAATGTTTTCACATTGGATTTCTTTAAGTTTGTCCATATATACCTTTCATGTTTACATGTTCAAATTTTCCAGTTCTGCTATTCTTGCCTTACTTTAAAATGAAAAAGTCAGTTTAGTTAGTGTCAACTAAGAGAAATACAACATTGATGCAACTTAGAAAATGACAGGATTTCTTCAGCTTGCACACAGAAGTGGTAAATAGCACAAATTAATTTTAGTCTTGTCTACCTTAATATTGCTCCAATCATTGTTAGAGTTTGAATATGTCATTTATCTTTGTTTTGTTAGAGACAGGAAGCTGGCAAATGGAGAGAGGTCCTAGAGGAAATCCTCTGTGAGGCTAGGAAGTTTCAGACTCACTTGCCAAAAGGAACAGCAAAGAATACAAATCAGGAAAACCTTGTGCAAATTCAAATTTTAGTAGTGAACATATTAATTTAAATCAGTGAAATTATCTTTTTGTAAATTTGAGAGAGCCTCATTTGAGTCATAAAATTAATCAGTGGAAAAAAGTGGAAGCTACCATCTGAATATTGGTTTACAGGCTGATTAACCAATATGCAGGAATTTCATAGTATTGTAAAGACCCTTTATACTTCTAACAAGAAAAAGCAAAGGGAATTAAAATAGGTCCTAATAAATTTATTTTAAATTATATTAGCATTTCATCACTCAAGGCTTAAACCAGTCTCTATGTAGAGAATAAGAAAAGGTGCAATGTAAAAAGAAATTATGTTATATTTTCTTCTGTAAAATGATGGCAGTTTTACCTCTGTTCTCAATCCGAGGTGTGCAGAGGGTAACATTTACTGTAAGAATTTTTAGCAGGTCTGGATTGCCATCAACAAAATACACAAATCTTTTCCAGCACTCATTTACACATTCTACAGTCACATTTAAAGGGAAGAGTTTTTGTTTGTGACTGATGTGTAGCAATTTCTGGTCAGTATATAAAAGGATTCTGTAGCTACAGTACTTATCATACATTTAATAAGATACAAATTTGAATTAATTTAGATGCCTGAAAGGTGTAGAATATCTCCAGGCCTGTCTCTGTCCCAGAAGAAAAAAACAGCAAGAAACTGTTCCACTTAACTTGGGTACAAAAATTCATGTTTTATATCCAGAAGTAACAAGTGAAAGAATCTTCTTTGGGTTTCTTGATGTATATTTACCCAATTTGCACTGGTTAAAAACTATTATTATTCAAACAGGTATTTTCTACAATTTTAGACTTCCCTGATAAGTTGGACGAGAGGCATAGCTTGGAATAAAGTAGGGCATCAAAGGAATTCTAAACACAGGAGCCTACTGCCATGGAATTTCCTGCCAATCTAGTGAATTCTAGATCTGAAAATATGGATGACCATCCAGTGCATGGGCTTACTCTCTATCATTTTTTTGGATCATCTAAGAAATCCCTATTTCATATGTGAAGTGTTCACAGATTTCAGGGTATTCATAGGTTTTAAGCAGAACTGCTTTGTCCTTCAAAAATAACACATGAAGAACTGAAAGAAAATGCTGTAATGCTAGCTCAGTTTCTGTGCACAGGATAAATATGGGCACAAGATACTCATGTCCAAAACCAGCTTCCTCATGTGGCTATTTCTTTTTGAAGTGCTAAATGACAATGGAATTCTGGTTTTTGTGCTAGTTAAAGTTAGATGAGTTGCTGGTATAAATCCAGCTGTGACCATTTGTATTGATTGATTCATGTTTCCTTGTGCTTTTCTGTACGTCTGTTATTCAGATGTTTTCTCTTAAGCAGCAGTATTTTAAATCTGAGTGTACCCAGTGCAATTGGTTCTGGCCAAAACATTTGGGAGTCAAAGTACAAAGGTACTTGCAGAGAGAAATGATTAGTTGGTAGCAGCAAAGAGAGACTTACTTCTAGTTAAAACTCTTTATCTAGTAAATGAAACCCAAAAGTAGAAGAAACATGGAAGTATCTTCACACCAAAATAACCTTGAAATAACTCAGGAACCTGGGGTTTGCTGGCTGACTGATGAGAAAGTTGTAATTATAAGACATTAACCTTAACAAATACTTGAAAAGTTTAGTGAAGGAAACTCAGACTGTTGTTCAGAACTTATGCTAGTAAGTATTATGGTGACGTTAAATCAGTTCCCAGAAGGATCACAAAGTAACTGTTTTTCAGCTCAATCATGTATAAGTGCTTGCTAATTTTGCAAATCTACTAAACCCAGATTCCAATCAAATGATTTATCTATCAAGTTAGTAACTAAACAGTTCACGTTAATGACTACCACAGGTTTAGAGTAAAATTCTTCATAAATTCCTTTCACAGTTCTTTCCTAATTAGCTAAATATATCTTTATAGATTGAATTTAACAAGCACCTTTAAATAAATGGTGGTTTATATGTGAGTTTAGGAGTATAAGGATTGACATAATGGAACATATAAATAATCTGTCTACCCTATCATTCATCTAATCCAATCTATGGCCTATAATCAAAGACAGGCAAAGTTAATTACTAATGTGCTTGGATAATATTATGGTGATCTTCTGTGGGAGGTGCTTATGCCTGACACTCCCACTGTGAGTAACCCCAGAATGAGAAAAAGTAATAGATTTTTATTTTTTTTTATATATCTAGTTCTAATGTGTGCTTCATCCTTGGACCTCAAGGCATAAAACACTGAACATTTCCCATGAAATGTTAAGTCCAGTTTCTATCAAATTAAAAAGATTCATGATTCATGTAGATTAGATTAGAAACAGAAGAGCTTAAACTGTTGAATTTCTTCTGCATTCTTTATAGTTCTGCATTTTCAAATCACCATTCCTTGCTGTTTATCTTTATTCAGTTGGAATGTTGTTTATGTCCATTATGTTATTTCTGCATTTGCTTTTTTTCTCTCTGTGTATTTTTCTAGGATTTTTTGGTTTGTGTTTGGTATAGCTGCAAATGCACACTTGCATGCTGGACTGCTTTGAATGACAGAGAAAGTGAGACTAAATAGCAGCTTATGTAGGATTACTTTCTCACATCTGCTATGTTAAAAAAGACACATTGAACCCATATTCCTAGCTTGCACAGAGATAATGTATATCCAAATAGGAGGGATAACATTATCAGAAGGTATCACACAGGTGCCGTAAACACAGTACCAGGAGTCACTGCAATATCGAGTGTGCTGTTCTGATGGATTTTAAATCACAATCATAAATTAATGCTCTTTCTGTTGTGATAGTTCTTTTTGTTTTAATGAGCCACTTCTGTGGAAGCTGAATGTACTCCTTTTCTGCCTGTTTTACTGTGACAGTTACTGTAATTCAGTGCAATGCACACATGAAAGTTAGTAAGCACAGAGGAAATAATCTTGTTCTTATACAGAAACAATATTAAAACTTAAATTTCTGTAGGTTTTTTATTATGCAAATATGATACAGAATCTCATAACATAGAAATGTTTGTTTTAAATCATTTAAAGTAATTGTTATTTTTCATATGCTTTATCTTGAATGAGTAACATTTACTGCAATGACTCTAGCATGAAAAGAATTATATGTACTTGTTTTTCTTTGGATGGAGAGGGATAGAAACTTGTCAAATTAGTTTAATGGGTTGATGTTATTATAAGTCTGTCATTGGGCTTATTTATCTATGATTTCCCTACTCTTTAAAAAACAAGCAGATGCAGTACAAAAGTCCTATGAATCATTATTCAAGTGTCATCTTCAGTGCAAAGAAAGTCAAACCTCCCTTGAAAAGAGAAAGCAAAGCTAAGCTTTTCTAGGCACTAAATGCAGTATTGCAAGATCAATGTAACCATTAAGATATAATCTATGTCTGTTTTACTAATGACAAGATTCCTCTGACAGAGATCTGTGTTAAAATCACATTATACTTTTTTTTTTTGCATCCTGAATTGGAATTAGGTGTTTCTGGTTCCCAAAGGGAATTCCTAACTATAAATGAACTTCTATGGACTGTGGTGGAAAAGTACATGAAAATGTGAGATCTTTTAGACTTTTCAGATGTCTGTTTAACTATTTGTTTTCTTATCCTCCTATTGAGTACATATCACCCATAAAATTGAATTTTGACAAAAGTAATCCATTTCATCCAGTTCTGTTGACAATAATAAACCAGGTCATCTAAAAATTCTGGTCTTAACATTTTATGAGACTCAAGACTTACTGGCTGTTAGCATTGTTATGAATAATTTACTAGGTTACAGTATTTCAGAATTTATGCTGTATTCACAGACTATAGATTAGATGAGCTTTTTCTTTAGACAATAAGAGCAATTTCCTTACTGGAAAACTTCAACAATAATTTCTTTTATCCTTTGTTTTCCTTTTCTTTTTTTTCCACCAATGCAACTGTTAAATACATGTCTGATGTGCAATTTGATATTTTTTGACTGCAAGTCCTATATGATTCTTCCTATTGTGCCTATATGAATTTTCCTAAAACTGCTGAGATATTCCTTTATTTATATCAAAGTTTTGCCATTCAAAGTTCCTTAGTCCTTGCAAATGTCTTTCAACATTTGTTTAAGCTGGAAAGCAATATTGGTGTAGATATTTGCGTTGTTACTTGCACAGAAACCCAGTAGGTTTTCTGTGCAATAATATGTTTCATTATGGAAGCAATGCACAGCTCTAGAAATACATCAGATGTGGAGTTTATAAGACAGTGGTGAATGTTGTGTGTTACAGCTGCCACAGAACAGTTACTGATGGAAATTGTGCTACGTACTCTCTGCAAAAGACTAATATATGTATGCACATATTCTTGCTTTTCATTTGTAATAGGAAAAATCTTGACTGTGCTGGCTTTATGTTAGCTGGACAGCAGGTGCCCACATGAGCCACTCTATCCCTCTTCTCCTCAGCTGGGCTGGGGAGAGAAAATATAATGAAAAGGCTCTGGGTTAAGATAAACATAGGGAGAGATTACTCACCAGTTACCATCACAGGCAAGGCAGGCTCAACTGGGTGAAATTAATTTAATTTATTGCCAATTAAATCAGAGTAGAGTAATGAGAAATAAAACCAAACCTTAAAACACCTTTCCCCCACTCCTCTCTTCTTCCCGGGCTCAACTTCACTCCCAAGTTCTCTACCTCCTTCCCCTGAGCTATACAGGGAGATGGGGAATGGGGGTTTGTCGTCATCTCATCACATGCTATGTCTACAACTCCTTTCTCACACTCTTCCCTTGCTCCAGCATGAGATTCTTCCTAATGGAAACAGTCCTCCATGAACTTTTCCAACTTATAGATCCTTACCAAGGGCTTCAGTTCCTCACAAACTGCTCCAAACACGTCCTTTCCATGAATTCCTTCCCCAGGGTTCAGTCCTTCAGGAACAGGTTGCCCCATCGTGGGTCTCCTGCAGAGTCACAAGTCTTACCAGCAGACCTGCCCCGGTGTGAGTTTTTCATGGGGTCACAGCCTACTTTGGGTGTCTACCTGCTCCAGTATGGGGTCCTCCATGAACTGAAGGTGGACCTCTGTTCCACCATGGCTCTCCACGGGCTGCAGGGGCACAGCTGCCTCACCATGGTCTGTACCACAGAATGCAGGAGAATCTCTGCTCCAGCGCCTGAAGCACCTCCTCCTCCTCCTTCTGCATTGACCTTGGGTGTCTGAAGGGCTGTTTCTCTCACAAATTCTCATCTCTCTCTTTGGCTGCAGTTTTTTACCCCTTAAATACGCTATCCCAGAGGCACTACCAGTGGTGCAGACATGGGGGAAGCTGCCAGAAGCTTCTCACAGAAGATACAACTGTAGCCTGCTGTGAAAACCTTGTCATACAAACCCAATACATATATATAAAATGAGTGAAAAGCTGAATAATTCCTTCCAGCCTTATAGAATGACTGGAAGCAGCCAATGACTCTTTCCAATGCCACAATATTGGCAGCCTGCCTCTGAACTGTTTCAACGTGTTCAGATTAATGTCTCCAGACAACCCTAATAGAAGTTTTTTTCTAAAGTACATCTTTCTTTCTGTTATATCACTGAAGACTTGACTGATTAAGACATTTTTCTGTACTGTACTTTGTGTTATTCTTTGAGGAAGATGATTTCTTTTTGCCCAGTAAGAGTGGCTGTTGTTCTGTCACACAGAAATCAAACCATCTCCAATTGTCTTACACCTTGTGCAATTCATTGGAGTGGTAATGCTTGGAAAGCACTAATGCCAGAGAGAATTAGGAGTGGTAGTGAACAGTAAATGAGGTACAACATTTAAATGTAGCAGCATGGCAAAAACCTTAGTGATGTTGAACTATATAAGCATCGTGTCAAAGAGTAGGAAGGAGGGTGACAGCTGCTTTCTCCATGAGGAGCTGAAAGCTCAGCATTGTATCAGATCTGGTATCAGATACTACCACCTGTAGGTAATTGGGACATCATGCAAAGTGCATCAGGAAGTTTTTTGTAATTTCTGAATAAATGCTCTCTATTTAAATTCATGAAAGTAGAATTATGTTCTCTTCCACAACTGTAATAAAAGCCAACCTAGGTTGTTATGTTCATGGACCATTTCCGTCTAGTATTGCTTAAGCAGCTGAGAATGTTGGGTTTTCCTTCTTCTACCATTATCCTTTGTTTTTTTCTGCAGACTTGCAGGTTTTTCACTTCTTGCAAATACTTTGACTTTTAAACCTCATTCCTCAGCTGGTATAATTTTCAAACTGACTTCATAAGGGAGTATTTCATCTCCCAGAAGGAGCTTTATAGTTCCTTATATTCATTACAGTATCAGAAATAATAATGATAACAATAATAACAACAATAGTAATATTATACCTGAGAGGCTGGTAGGAAGACTTGAGGTTACTTTTTTATTACTGTAATAGAATGTCTTGGAATGATGTGCAGAATTAGGCACCCCACTTCTAAAAACCCAAGTCTGTCCAAACTAGGAGATGAAGATATGAACAAGGAACATAGTAAGTTGAGGATGGGATAAATGGTAGGAGTTAAAATAAAATTTTTAAAAGTAAGTAATAAAATAAATCAGTATATAACAGTGACATCTAGAACAGAAGAACCTCCCAAGAAGCAAGGTCTTAATGATTCCTAAAATTTCTTCCTCTTCAGTTTGTATCAATTTGTCACAGTATTTTTTCTAATAGTTTGCACTTGTTATGCCTAGTTTACTCAATGCTGTGTTCTTCACAGTACTGTGTAAGTTTGTATTAACCCTACATGGGAACTTTAAGTTTGTATTAATGTTATTTGTTATTTGTTAATACAAATAAGTTTGTATTAACCCTATATGTGGAACTGCATCAAAAGTATATCCTGTCCACTCTACTCCTTTAAACAGAATTTCTAATTACTTTCATTTCCCTTCACTTCATTCCAAATGTCTTCAGCTGTATTAAGTACTATAGTCTCAAGCTGAAATAAAAGTTCCTCTCAAATAAGCATACTTTTATATTTGAAAGGTTATCATTATCTCCTGCAATTACCTCAGCCATAAGGAAGTAGTTTTAAAGTCAGTGGATGTTTCACCACTTTGAAGATAGTTACTGATTTAAGCACACCGCTAACAAAGGTGGATAATTAGCTTTATTCCAGGAGCTGAAGCATACCTATGAGTCACAGTTTCACCTTGCATTCTTTCTTGTTGTTGTATGATGCTAGTTTAATGCTGCAACAACTCAAATATTTTAAGTTACAGAATGTAGCTAGCCACTTCTGTGTGAATACTGTTTGAGGAAGCAAGAGAGGCAGGGAAGGAAGAAAAGGAGTGAGCGCCTAATCTTTCATTTTGTTTCTTTTCTGTTTTCCACGGGGTAGATATTTAGCCTAGCAATGCTGTTTGTACAACAGACGTACAGATGCCATTTTAAAAATTGAGTTATGTTGCTAAAATCTTCCCTGCATGTGCCTGTGCATGAAAACCACATTGCATCTCATGTTTGGCTTTGTTACCTGAGGGTGATCTGAATGTAGGAAGGTTGAAAAATCTTATTCTCTGAAGTTTTCTATTTGCGTCTGATGGGAGACTGTCTGGTTAGTTTGACACTTCTAATATGGGTCAGTAACTGTCAGTACTGGATATTATCAAACTGTTTGTAGCTGAGATAAAATTAATACCAAAAAAAGCAATCTCTGGTCTTCTAATTAATCCCATAGGAGAGCAAAAACTCATTTAAGTTAGAAGGTTAGCTGTTGGCAGCATCAGGAAAAGCTGGTTTCACTTCACTGAGCTGAATTAAAACTCCACATTAGTGGTATTAAAGCATGTTGCCTTCTTAAACTCTTTTATCCATCAAAGCAAAGGCTTAGAAGCTTTATAAACAACTGCAGTGCTACCTTCAGTCCTTGACATAAAGAAACAACATGCTGAGAATACATCATAAAATCAAACAGTATTAGCGTTCCCTTTTCTGGTCTCCAGTGGAATTTTTCCAATATTGTATTATCACTCCTTTTTCTTTTAGTATTGTGAATAACAAAGAATAACTCAGAGCTCTAGATTTATGGGGTGTTTTTGTCGTTTGTTTTGGATTTTTTTCCTGCAGAGAACATATTGATAGACAAATGGAGTTTGTATACTTTTCTTCTGTGTGGCAGTTTCAGAATTGGGACCTGAAGAACCCTGCTCTGGAGCCAGTGTTCAGAAAGGTCTCTACCCGGCCTGTGCCACTGGCTGCTTCCGGCTTCTTTTTGAGAAGTTGCAGGTCAATTGATTTAGGAAGCAAATAATTTTTAAGCTGTAAGTTTTGACTAGTCAAAATAAAGATATATGAAAATAAAAGGTTTCCTAAATCAGGGCTATAGCAAATAGAGGACAACTGTTCTTTGTTGATAGCAGGTGGGTTGGGACAGGAAAGCTAAAGACTTTTCTAGTACTCTGTTAAGTTAAAATTGGTATTTTACAGAATGTGAGATTCTTTTCTTCAGGGAAAATTTCTGATTGGATAGCCACTTGTGTCAAGCAGTGACTAAACTGTGTTTTGGAATTTTAGGTGTCATTATATTCATGATGATACCTGAGAAGGCATAGACTTGTATCAAGCATCAAAATTGATTTTTATAATTATGTACAAAAAATGAGTTTTCATCTCACCGGTTCTGAACTATTTTCATGAAAGAAGATGAGCCTCTATTTGAACACTGTGTCACAAATCCCTAGGACTGGAAGAAGTTTTGAATGGGTGGAATATTGCAGATAGCTGAGCCCTCGCTTGGAAGGTGTGGTTTGTAAGGTTCCTTGCACAGCTTTACATGGTGATGTAGTCATTCCAGTGAGGGATGCTGATGGCACCTAGTGCTTAGGAGATTTAGTAATTTCAGAATACTGAATTGAAATCATTCATATAATTCATACTTTTCATGGGATTACATTACTCAGTAGAGCATCTGACGAATGGAAAATATTGCTATCCTAGTCTTTTTTTTTCACTCCAGAATTGAAATGTGTTTTGTTTTCCCAAGATCTGCTTTTCCCTTTGAATATTCTTTTGACAGCCTGTCTGGATAATCCTTTTGTTAATTTGCTGCTTCTTCTTGCCCCAATCATAACAATACGGTGTGAGGGGAACTAGATGATCTTTAGGACCCTTTCCAACTCAAGCCTTTCTATTATTTCTATGATTTTATAGCTACCAAGCAGATGTGGTGGCACAGCATGATTTCCTAAGTGGCTGAGAAGAGTGGTCATTGAATTTTGGGTACCTTACTCTTCTGCTGAGATGTTGCACACCTTGTCTTCTGAAAGGGATGATTATCCTCTTTTGGAAAATCAGGATTTTGAAATGTTTTAGGCTGGACTCCCAAAATCAAGTAATTTGATGCTCCAAATCACTTCCAGAAATGCTTTTTGCTCTCATTTCAGTTCTGTGTTTCAACAATAAATTTTCTTAGAGAGATAATAAATAACATTTTCATCAACCTATCTAAATAGAGATAAAATGTTTTGAACAATAATAATTTGCATTTATAAAATGTTGTCCATTTTTTTTAAACATATGCAAATAGTGAAATCCAGTAATAAATTTATGAGAGTCCAGTCAATACCAACTTTAGGTCTCGACAGGTCTGTGTTGAGAAAGGTAATTTGTTCCATGTTAAAGAAGTATGTGATGTCAAACAGAGATCTTTTATAAAAATCTAATTGTTTTACTAATTCTGTAAAGACTATTGTGAGTAGAAGGTGGCAAAATTTTTAGTTTTATTCATCCATTATGTAAAATTTTTAGAAACAGATAGGTTATAACCTTCAGGTTTTGCACAGTGGCCTCTGTTAAGTATCAATCCTCCAAGGTAGTTGAATTCATCAGTAAAATGCAGCATCACTGTGGGACCTGGAAGTCTATGACAGTGATCAGACCAGTTCCTTTCCTCATTTTGAATCTTTGTGCAGGAGCAATAATTCACTGCTCTAAATAGCCATGTTGAATGTAGTCCCTTTTTTTTTCTTTAACTTGCAACATCTGAACAGTCACATCCCAAGTGCTTACTACTCAATATGGCTTGGTGATCATCTTCAGTTACTAATTCTGTAGATAAATGGGAAATTATTTGGCTTTAGTATGTAGCAGCTGAAAGTTCTACCTTTATTACTCTTGTAATTTTGCTTATTTGAAGCTGGTCAGAGTTACACAAATAAATTTGCTGTAATAAAAATACAGGGCAATACTGAAATCTTTTTTGTGAAAAGAAAAAAAGCTTTCAGAATTCAAGATAGTTTGGGCAGTTGTGCTTGGATGGATATTTTGGCTCTGGTTGTAAAAGTTATGCTGTAGCGGTAGTAAGGAGGAAATCTTGAAACAGGGAGAGATGGCTTAAAAGCTTTAAGGCAAAGTGCCATATCAGCTGTCATTCCTCTGCTTCCATTTCCTGAGGCAACATTCCTTTGAAAACCGTAACACTACACATTTGTGAAATAAACCAAATTCCTCCATCAAACCTTCGATTGCTACCTTACCATGCTTTGTTAATAGATTTTGTTTCCCCACAAAATATGTAGCATCTGTTGCAAGGATATGAACTGTTTGTTTAAAGTCTTACTGTGGGTTTGGCATCATCAGCACAGCTCAGGCACAGCTTTTCCATTCTCCTCTTTGGAACAGACCTTGACGTACAATGTGATTAGAGGCTTGTGACGTGCCTCGTTGTCCCTCCTCTCTGCTGGGTTTTTGTTCCTTATACCAGCCATATTCTTGCATCTCTTCAGCTTCAGGGAATAAAATTTCCAAGAGTCAAGCTGCACAGGGAAAAGCTGGAGGAGTTATGGCTCTGCTGTGCCACTTCTGACTCATGTGTACAGGGGAGAAATTAAGAGAGGAGGCTGTTCCCTTTCTTATTAATTTTGCACAGGACACCAGTACGGGAACATGAGGATGTATATTCCCTTCCCAGTTGGGAGAGGAGAGCGACAGAAGACAAACTACAATTCAAACTTTAGATTTTTAAAAATGCATGAACAGTATTTAAAAAGGTAGTTTAAAATACACATCCCAAATAATTTTTGAAATGTAAACTTAATGTGAAATTTTAACCAATATTCTTAAAATATTCTGCAGTGTTTGTCCAACTCAACTATTCTGTTCATGCCGTGATGCCAGAAACTTATAGTACTCCTGAATATATTTTGTTATAAAACAGATAAAAAGCTCTTTAGCTCTTCTTGGTAGAGCAATATACTTTTTCAAAAACTTTCTAAAACCTTCTTGGAGTAAGAATAAGTCCAGAAGTTTACTACAATAAAACACAAGCACAATGGTGACAACAGGAAATAGCAGAAAGCAGCAGATCTTTGGTTTGTCCTGTGGCATGATAGCAACTCTTTTGTGTGCTACACATAAAAAAATTGCATCTTTTCTGTCAGATAGTATTGGCTATGCTACAGAATGAAATGCATGTAAAATAGATATGTTGCTCACTAATGTCAGATAAAGTAGCTTTTATTGAAAATAAGGTGTGCTTCTTGTGAACAAACAGTTTGAGATGTATACAAAGTTTGAAAGTAAGACAAAGTCTGCAGTTAGTAGAATCAGTGATATAAAACTGACCTAAAGATTTATTTTTAATGTGTACTTTGCATTATTAATACTGGGGCCTCACTACATGCTGTAACCATTTAAACTAATCAGAAGATAACCCAGATGCTTCTGCTTTTTAATATTTTATTTAAACAGATTGTCTTGGATAAGGAATACAGTTTATTATCACAAAACTGCCTTTGACTGATGCTGTGTTGTTATCCACTAATATTTACAATATTATTATACAATAGTACAAGACATTAGTTAACGCATATTGAGTAGTTTTAACATAGTAATTATTTTTTTATGTTTCTTCGTCATGTCACTATAACATATGAGAAGACATTAGACCTTAGGGTTTTCAATCAAAAAGACTTTTTTTTCCGAGAGTCTGTGTTTTGCTTAGAAAATATGTTTTTTTCTAAATGTTGTGTCTTAGATTGATAAAATTCCATGTGGAAAGACTCAAGCTACTTAAAACCTGACAGAACTAGTGTTGAAGTTGTATCCTGGTGCAATTTTAAACAGTGAATATCCTCTTCAACTGAGAATTCTGCCTGAGAAACACTGATAATTAGATTGATAATATTATTTGCTGTTTTACCTTCTGCTCTGAAATTAAATTTGCATTTTATGTTTAGTATATTTAACAGAACAATTAGCATTTAAGTTACTAAACTCTGTGTGTATATATATATACACTAAAAAAACAGAATAAGAAATATATTGTTCTCTTAATTGCCTGCTCTTAATGAGAAATAAAAGCTGATTTTAAAGAAGAGAGATTGTATGATTGAGCCCTTTTTTGAATAAATGAGCATCACTAAAGTCAAAATTCTTGAAACATGTAAAACAATCTGATTGCTGTATCTGTTTTGCCATTAGCTAAACTGCTAGACACAATAAGAACATAGGAAACTTCTATTTCTTTAACAAATGCTTTTCTTTATTCTCCCTTGGTCATACAGTCATTCCCAGCACAGCACTGCAACGCGTCCACCCACAGTGAGCTTGCAGCGGACCATTTCTGTGGAAGGGTAAGATGATTCTCTGTTGAAGCTGCCTGTAGAGCTCTCAGATACCACTGAACTACCCACATACACATAGCTGTTCACTAGATGTGATTTTGCATACCACAGTGTTTTAGTCTGTGAGATGAAGCAATAAATAGTTTCAAATTAGTGCTGATCCTTTCTTGATACTTACACTGAAAGGTTTGGTTTTCATGGAGATGAGCATACCTGTCATGGTGATATGTTGTATACAATTTCTTCAATTCATCTCACTTGACTAGTGTTAATATTTACTGGTGTTAACTGTAAAATGGTTCCCACTAATCATGGAAATACCCAGTGAAGTCTTACTGTGTTTTCTTAATGTATGCGTGAGTTTGTTTTGACAAAGCAGTGTCCAAAACCAAGGATGAAGAAGTACTGATAGAGAATATTAATCCTGTGCTGGTGTATATCTGTGTATATGAATGTAGAAGCACAGCTCTGGGTACATGGCTGACTCAATTTTAACTAAAATAATTGAGTAAAATGTGAATAATTCACAACCACAGTTAATATTCTTACAACTTTACAATATTAGAAATGCTGGTATTTAACACAGAAATACAGATTTTGTTTGCATTGACTGGCATAGTTTACATAAAATGTCATATTTGTTTCTCCCTTCCCACATAGAAATGTGGAACTGTTCAAAATCTTTAGTAGGCAAAGATGACAAAACTTGTCATTGGCTGCTCTCAGGTCATATTTCAAAGCATTTCTTTCTTGTGATAAAAGTGAGAATACAAAGTTTCCACAGAGGAAAGATGTCATCTTATTGTATTTTGGTTTCTGTTACAACTGTACTGTGGTGCAGTGAGAAAATGAAGTGGTAAATGTGTAAAATAATCCAGTGGAGCCTGAAATGATTTTCTCAGAATTATTTTCTTTCTTATCTAGATCTAAGATCTAAGATTTTTAGTCTTTATTTAAAATATGTAAGACAGCTATGGTAATTATTCATTGAAAATTAGACTGAATAATGAAATTCCTACAGTAAAGGTACATATGGCTTAAGGGCTGTCATCTGGAAGATAATTTTATAAATTAAGTCCTCGTCATCCAGCCATCTTCCTCAAAACAGGGCCAATTTCAAGGTAGATCAGATTGCTGAGGGTCTTGCCCAGTGAGGCTGTGACTATCACCAGATGTGGAGATGGCACAAATTCCAGACAACCAGACTCAGTGCTTAAACACCCTCCTTTTGGATTTCTTTTCCTTTTCTCTCTAATCAACAGAGAGAGTCATAATAAATTCCCCTGTCTTTTCTTCAAATCAACTCATGAATAAATTGATGTTTGAAATAAAACTGAACTGCAAGAACAAGTTTGGTGGTGAAAACAGTGATTTGTTAATCATTACTGAAAAAATAAAGAGGGGAAAGAAAAAAATAATTTGCTCAATTGAGATTTAAGGAAAGAAATTCTATTGTAATGTCTCTGACTTGGTCTACTGGACTCCATAATTCAAGAGGCATCCTGTAGCTTTTAACTCCTACTGAAATTTGGAAATCAATCTGTCTACATGAATTTTTAGATAAATCGCAAAATCTGTGCTGGACACACAGACAACTTGCATATATTGTGTGTGAATCATTAGAGCACAGAAAATCTGCAGTTGATACCACAGGTCTCCTGCTGTTCAGGAGGTAGGAGAATATTGGCTTGTAATTATTACTAATCAACTTACACGGAATCATATTTCATTTCACATAGGAAAGTGGGACTGTGAACCTGTTTCACTACTGAGCAGAAATGAGTAATCAGCTCAGCCCTAAATATTTCATTATGTTAAAACTTGATTTATTCTAATGTTTTTGTGGATCTCATGCTGCCAATTATGTTTATAGCTAACACAATTTTGAGGTCAAAATAAAGTTATTTTTCTTTTTTAGGAACCGTGTTTCCATCAATAGAGTCCTGTATTTAGGAGACCCGTTATATTGCTTTTGAGATGCACTTTGTAAACAGCTGCTTTACCCGCAAGGCATCCCTGGCACATGCAGACATTTGTACCCTGCATGCTGGCTCTGTCTGACTGACTGTGGAGTCACTGAAGTGATAGGATTATTGGATCCTATGAATGAGAAATTAAATTTGGGAGGGTTAAAGAAATACAGGGGGAATTGCGTTCACTGGCATTTGGTCCTTTCCACACTGTTGAATATGTGGTAATTGAGCTGGTCAGAATAGATTTTTTGAAAAACTTGAGTAGTTTTTTCAATTAGGTAATGGATTCATACATAAAACAATTTTATCTTTTTTTTTTAGAGAGGACTTTTGTAGCCTTCATGTACAACAACAAAATTAATAGCAAGGTGGAAAAATAAAGATGTCTTTAAGATTATTTTTTCTTTATATTCAAGCTATATATTCTTCAGAGTGTAATAACTTTACATGAGGTTTACAGATTTATTATGTGTACAAAGGCATGAACTTCAGGGGTGTTTGAGGTCATCATTAATGTGATCTCATTAGTAATTTCCCTAATGGTTTATTTGCATGGTTTAAAAACCAAGAAAACTCTAATGTTTGAATTCAAAAATATTGAGGTTTTGAGGTTTTGGTTTTAATGAACAACCTTAGCTGTAAGTATTCAAAATAAGAAAAATATTGGTTAAAAACAAAGCTCTGAGTTTTTTTGAAATCCTCCGTACTATTGCACAGAGCTGTAAAGTTAGTGATTTCTGATAGCTATTCTCTCTGCAGTTGATATCCAGATTAAATTGTATTTTGTATGCTACCAGCCATCTCTTAGAAAATGGGATTTCAGCTTATTTGATAAGAGTGTTTCGACAGAAATATTACACCTATTTTTCAATGTGACCGAGTATCTGAAATACATATAAATATTTATATGTAAATAAACAGCATTTGAACCATGACTAAAGGTAAGAATTTTTATTCTGAATAGGACAGATATTACAGACCACTTCATGTTTCAAAAGTGTCTTCTATAAAGTAATTTTGGATGCTTGTTACTAGCTGTCTGTGTATTGATATTTCAAAACATGGCTTAGGGGCACTGCTATTTTTAGATATTGTCTGAGCCTTTGCATACTTCCTCTCTCCTGATAGTTCAATTGTTTACAAACTGTAAAGCTGGAGCATTCATGGTAAATAGAGCCATCGAATGCTGTAAGTAATAGTTTACAGAAAAGTGATTTCAATATGGAACCAATAATTTTTAAAAGCAGAATGCAAAACAAACCTTTCTAGTGTAGAGTTGCCTATGTTGGGTATAGCAAGTGGAACAGAGATGCAGTTTTCAGGATTTATTTTGATTTTTGACATGTAAATCATGCACCTCCTGGAACAGGGAAGAGAGACAAGTGATTATATGAGACAACGTATAAATGAACAAGCAGACAGAGATAATCATATCCCTTATA
This sequence comes from Lepidothrix coronata, assembly GCF_001604755.1. Classification (NCBI taxonomy): domain Eukaryota; kingdom Metazoa; phylum Chordata; class Aves; order Passeriformes; family Pipridae; genus Lepidothrix; species Lepidothrix coronata. Next base: position 3,214,662 of record NW_016690256.1, on the reverse strand, counting down.
GAACTAAAGAGCATATTAGCTGTCCTACATTATTGCTCTGGAAATCAATGAGATTTCTCAAACACAGGAGACATACTCCTGTGCATTTAAAGTAAATGTCAGGTGTCATGGCAAGAATACAGACTAGTTTTTCAAATGAGATTATTCCTGTATGCCAATTCCAGCTTGCTATCTGCAGGCAGAAAACATTGCCTGGTGTGCAGGCTTTAATTCCTCTACAAAAGACAAAATAAAAGACTGTTAAAGTCCAGAGGTCTTCCTACAAAACAAATACAGTTGCACATGTATAAGCCAGTGCACTCCCGCGTACATCAGTCAGGTTGAAGCCTGACTCCCAGTAGGTTCCCTTGTATTAAATATACTTCAAAGTTTATGACAAGTTAGACATGATGCTTTCAGAATAAATGCATTAAAATTTTAGTCAGTATTAAAATTAGAATAAAGCATTGCTTCTACAGTTAATGCCAACATTCAATCAACAAGAAATGCTAAGGAATTCGTAGTCAAATAAATGGACAAAATACCTTTTTCAAGCAGAATGGGTAACTGTGGTAAGGAAAAATGATATTTTATTATGTGATATGATAAATGAACATCTGATTAAAGGCAGAATGCTTAGTTGTTAGTATGCCAACATTTACTAAAATGAAATAAGAAGTCACTAATCAATTACAGGTAGAGAATTAACACTCTGCACAAGGCCAAAGCATTATCTCAGTTTACGAATGTGATGTTGCCCCCCTTGACTGTGACGGTCAGTGTGACAGCAGTAGATAAAAAGAAGGTTTCCTTATTTTTTGTTATTAAAAAATTAATACAGGATAGTACTAATTAACATCACAATCAGGGATCAGACCTCACAATCAGGGTCAGGCGCAACACTGATGTGCATCACTGATGCGTGCAGCTCTTCCAGGCTCTGAGGTGGTATAGGACTGGGAATTGGAGAAAGGAAGTTCTATCAGCTCCCTACCACTGCCTGGTCCTGGTGTTTTGGAAACCATGCAACAAAGGCAGAGGGAGGGAGGGGGGAGGAAGGCTAGGGGTAGAGCTGTTTCACATCATAGTGGAAAGATTTTCCCAAGCCTAAGAGTGGAATAACAAGGGAAAGAGAAAAAGCCAAGATGTAACAGAAGTGATATTGCAATAAGACAGCGGATGAGAGCAATACAGATAGATTTTTCTCTAATTGCATGAACCAGACTTGTAGAAGGTATGAAAGAAAATCTATATAAGGAAAGCTTGGTTTCAGCAGAACTCGATGTCTTTTAAAAAAGTGTGTATACGCATTCCAGGCCTTCAACCACTTAAGATTTCATATTCTCTTTTCTGTAATTAATCAGATTTTAAAACATCACATATGCTTGAACATACTCTGTCCATAGAAGCTTCCTGTGTTAAATACTGTGAAGAATGATCTCTGTTTGAACCACCTTTTTTAAGGTCCTTCCATTATGAATGTCCTTTGGTTGCCAGAAATAAATATGCAGTTATTTATCAGTATTTTATTTATCAGAATCATGAGAGGAAAATGAGAAGTATTGTTCTGAAAGAGAAATGGCTTGATTAGCCAAATGACTTAAAGGTAGTTCAGCACTCACACAATGAATTGTCAGAAGCCAAACACTATATTCATACTGCTCAAGAGAAAGGGCTTTGATCCCTTAGATTTGTGATTTTTTTTTCATAGAATCACAGAATGGTTTGGATTGGAAGGAACCTTAAAAATTGTCTAGTTCCAGCCCTCCTGCCATGGGCAGGGACATCTATCACTAGACCGGGTTGCTCAAATCCCCATCCAATCTGGCCTTGAACACTTCCAGGGATGGGGCATCCACAACTTCTCTGAGCAACCTGTTCTGGTGCCTCACCACCCTCACGGTAAAGATTACTTTCCTAATATCTAATCTAATTTATCCTGCTTCAGTTTAAAGCCATGACCCCTTGTAGTATCACTGCACGCTCTTCTCCCTGATGTAATAACGTGTGACTTTAACCAACTAATACAATTTCTCGCTACTTCAATTTTCCCTCCTGCTATTTGCTACTTTTAAGTAGCTGGGATGGAGACTTTTGCATTATATATGTGTAGTGCTTTGCACAGAGGTTGTGGAGCCTTAGTCATCTATTGATCCTACCCTAATGCAAGCAGTAAGATAAATAAATATTCTTTTGGGCTTTCTGTGACATGTGTGATTGTAACACCAAATCAACATGTGCATAAATGTATGTATGCTTTCAACATCCTTTGTGAAGAAAGCAGCATTTTTGAAAAAATCCAAACAAACAAACAAACAAAAAACCCAAACCACCAAACAAACAAACAAACAAACAAAAAAAACAAATAAAACCAAACCAAAACAACAAAAATCTGCAGACAAAGCAAGATTAAAGCCATATTTTTAAGTCTCTGCAGACTTGGGATACCTCATTGATTGTACATAACTGAAGTCTCTACGGTCTATTTGAAAGCACCCAGTGTGCTTCATATTCCTGTAGATGTTTCAAAAAGCACAAAATCGTGTCAGCACTCCAATTTTGTAGATGGTGCAAAAGAAACACAAAGACAGAGCTGTGCCAGTGTGAGATGAATACTAAAACTGACTCTTTTCTTTAACGTAGAAAGCAGCGCAAAATAAGCAAATTAAACATGGGTTTTCTTTCAGTTTATTATTATAAGAATTACTTGTTTTTAAAAAGCTCTTCATTTATCAGTCCAGTTTTAATCTCTTAAATTATTCTATAATTACTATGCATTCACATCTGTAGAAGAATGATAGGCATACTCACATTTTTTGTCTTGTCATTATCTGTTTGTTAAAAAGCAAATTGATCAAACCAAATATTCAGTAAAAATGTAGTAAATAAAAAATACTTACTGTTTTCAAGATAATGAACAAATTAAACCAACATGAACAAAAAAAAACCTTTTAAGAAGAAAAATACTGCACTTCAATTTATTTTCGGTAATTGCATTTTTATGACAAAAGAAATTTTTTTAAGTGTCAACATTTTACCTGCTCTGGTTTGTTACTACTTATCAATTTCAAATAATAATTTAGTAAACCTTTGCTCTTACATCGGGCCTGCAGTTTATAATGTGCTTTACAGAATCTGATCTTTTGCATTCCCTGAAGCAAATAACCAAGTCCATCCAAATTGATTCTGCCATTGATTTCTCAGCCTGTAAATTTGTGTGGATTGCAGCGCTTTATTTCCTCTTTTTCTCTTAACTCTATTAATGTGAATCTTCCTTTTTTCTTTCCCTACCTTTTTAATTCCTTCCCTCTTCTCTTTTACAGATGCACTGTCTCCCTTTATCCTGCTCTCTCTTTCCTTTGCTCTTTTCTTTTTTTTGGTTGTTTTTTTTTTTCCCTTCCCTTCTGCTGCCTTCTGTCAATCCAGGAATGTTTTCATCTCACAATCCTTTCAAATTTTTGCTTGATTTCCCCTGCTGCTCTTCTCTGTTTGTATTTGGTAAAAAGCTGCAGGAGGCTATAAAACATGCACGCATGGAATTAAAGTGCTAGTACACTTTGTTAGCACCTAGAAGCTTACCTTCAGCCCTATTTATCACAGAAGAAATTGCAAATGGGATAAGTAGTTAAAGCTGGAGGCAGAAACATGCAATTCAGAAACACTGGATGTCCGACTCTTCCTTTTTCCAGGGTAGCTACAGAGTGCCATCTATTGTCTCCAAATAAAACATTTTCATGGAATCATAGAATATCCTGAGTTGCAAGGGACCAAGAAGGATCACTGAAGTACAAGTCCTGGCCCTGCACAGGACAATCCTGCGGATCAAACCATGTGCCTGAAAGTGTTGTCCAAACACTTCTTGAACCTTGGCAGACTTGGTGCTGTGAGCACTTCCCTGGAGAGCCTGTTCCAGTGCTCAACCACCCTCATTTTTAAATAAGTTGCCCTGAAATTACCTTGGCCTTAGCTGCTGTTTTCTGCAGATAACTACACATTCTTACTGAGTGCATTTACTGCAAGAAAACATCATTCAAATTTAAGTTACTTTTCTGTCACTTCTTACTCTCCCATCCCCATGTCATCTTTAAGTGTTTGATTCCTTACCCTCTTTACAGCATTTATCTGCATTTTGTCTCATGTGTGTTAAAACTACACTAATAAAGATTTTTAATAAAGGCAAAGGAGATTTTCTTAATGTTGCTCCCCACATATTCAAGAAAAATTGGAACACCTGTTCTTCGATCTCCTTAAACATCATATTTAGAGTTGACTGTAAACTTTTATATCGGGCAATAAAATTTGTAACATCTTATCTTCAGCTTTACTAAAGCTAGCCTTTACAGTGAGTGTTGCTAAAGCACTGGCAGGTAACTAATTTCTGCATTACTCAAAACATCTCCTGGACAGTGGCTGGCATTGTAGTTTGTTCGCTTAAGAAATGTTTTTCCTAATTTAACTTCATAAGTTTTTGTAGTACAATCATGGCTAAAGGTTATTCTTGTAATGATGAAAGCAACACTTGTGTGTTCTTGAGTTCACCTTTCAGATCCTGTCAGATATTCAGATATGAAAGCAATATAAAAAAATGTTATGGATGGTCAGCCTCTATACAGCCAAATTTGAGTCATGGCCAAAATGACCTGATTAGACAAAAGAGCAGGAGCTGAAACTCATTGCATTCTAATCACAGCTTCTGACATTTCCTTGTTATTGTCTGAGCTTCCTCTGAACATAATCATCCAAGAGCAGAATGTGAATTTTGCTGTCAAAAGGCCAAAATTATAAAACAGCACTGGCAGCATTTTAGGCATAAATCTGCTGACTTGATCAGAGACAAGGATTAATAACTGGGCCAACATTTTGTTCAGCTGCACAGCTTACTATTCAGTAGATACCCAGTTGTATTGACCTAGTTTTGCCCATAGCGCTGGCTTTCAACTATTTGATCCAGGCTGCCTGTCATATGTGAAAATACTCAGTTTCATTTTGAACAAGATCTCTTCTGATTTCTCACCAGCAGAGCATGCAAATAGATTGGTTTGACTTTGCTGCCTCTTTTTCCTCCATATTCAGGTAAATAATAAATGGCAGTAGCTCAGCTCTTGCAAAGTATTTCTGATGTGTAGGACACAAAGATGACAAATGTTACCGTATCATTTTGGACATGAGGAAATTGAAGCTGGAAGAACAAATGACTTGCCAAGATCACTCAGCAGCACATGGGCTAAGCAGGGAAGAGAAATCATGCCTTCAGCTTACTGTCCCAGTTCTGCTCCAACCCCCAGGCCATACTTCTAATTAAAAACCTGTTTAGACTTCCTAGATTTGGATTACTTTACGTCTACTCTGCATATATTTAAGAAGGTGTTAAAGGGGTTGCTACAAGGCAAATCAACAGCCATGATCCAAAAGAAAAGGAACTCTGACTTAATTTTTTGATTGTTAAAAATACTTCAACAATACACAAACTCAAGACAATATATCTTTTTCTCACAGCTGTATTTTTAAAAGGTTGTTTTCTGACTTCACACTGTTAAAAAAGTTAAGACATGAAGGGCCATACAGGGTAGGACTAATACTTTGCTTTAGCTTTTTCTTTCAAAAATATTAATCTTCAAATTAACGTTTTGGAAAGTTGGGATGTTATTTCAAGATCATGAGCAAGTTGGAGATCCAATTTGGACATTAGCACTGGGCAAAGATGAACAAATGCCTACTGATTTCAGAAGTATCGTGTCAGGATAAAGTCTCCATGACAAGATAAAGTCTCCGTCTGTACAGCCATAAGACTCAACTTGCATGAAATAAAGCATCCCTTGATTAATCTCTTCTCTCCAATTTTTTTTCTTTCTTTAAAAATAAAATGGAAATGAAAAAGCCATTTGTGTGATGTAGAACTGCCATATAGTATGAAGGAAATATTGAATCGTTTATACAAGAAGCATTCTGGAAAATGTTGCTGTAAATGGTGTCTATTTGTGTTGCTGGTAACTTTTATTTTTAAAAATAGCGAATGAGTAGAACACCCTGTTTCTCAGGGAGGAGTCACAGACACATGTATGTGTTTGGGAGTACTTGCAGGGCTGGGAGTAAAATTTACACATACTAATATAACAGCATTTACACTTTTTCTAAAAATTAAATTGTTAGAGAGATTTGAAATGGGGTAAGTACTAATAACTGTAGCAGGTGTGTGTATATAGAGTTGTGCGTGCTTGTGTTTCCAAGGGACAGCCAGATCTGAGGCCTCATATGTAAAGATTGGGAATAGGAATAATATTTGGGACCCTTTCTCAAAGATGATTGCTTAGGAAGTTATCTCTTTCTGGACATAAATTTTCCCGTCAGTAAAATGCATGTTATGTTTACATCCTTTGGGGCATATTTTCAATTTGCAGAAGAAAAGTGCTGTATGAGATGTACCTGTTATTATTTATTGATTTCTATCATAATTAATAACTTTTTAAACAAGTACAGCAATAGCAAGTATCCCTTGGCCTGGTTCAGTGATAAAGCTACAGTGTGACTTTACAATTGCAAGCTCCTGAGAATGTCAAAAAAGAGTTTTTAATGAGATTCTGCTGTATTAGCTTGATCATATAAATGTTATTTGCTCCAAATCTGTCAGGATCAAATAAAACTGCCATTGCTTTGCCTGGAATTTTAAGTTTTTTCTTTGTTCATTTGTTTCAAAAACAAAACTAGAACTTAAAATATGAAGGTACCATATAAATATTGATTCTCATTCTATATATAGTATTGCTATAAATTAGATTATTAAATATATTCAGTTTTGGTTTTTCTTTTAATAAATCTGTCACTTAACATAGTGAAGATGAGTCCAATGGGCTAAAATTAACAGAGATGTTTGGATTCAACCATGAGGAAAAAAAATAAAATAATGCTGGTTGATTCCTACCTCATCTGTTCACCAGTTAACAGATTTTTGTCATTTGTTAAATGATTTCTTTAGGCAATAACAGGCAACTGTGTCTTAAGAAAAATATATTATGCCTAAGATGCTATGAAAAATGCATACACAATAAGAGGTTTAAGTGGATAAACATTATCATTTTTTTTCTAAACAGAGAGCCTCGAAAAATCATCCTTCATAAGGGCTCCACAGGACTTGGTTTCAACATTGTGGGAGGTGAAGACGGGGAAGGCATTTTCGTGTCTTTCATCCTAGCAGGTGGGCCTGCAGATCTCAGTGGAGAACTGCAACGAGGAGATCAAATTTTATCTGTAAGTATTTCTGTTGGGCTTTCCTGACCAACTTCATCTTGTTCTTTGTCTATACTGCAGGGGTCACACAGAGATGTCTTTTTCGTTTCCATGTTTTGAAATCCAACCTGCAAAAATTTATTACTGAATATTTTGGGTTTGGTTTTTTTGGTTGGTTGGTTGGTTTTTTGGTGGGTTTTTTTTGCATTTCTCAATGTTGTTACTTGAACTTAACTCAAAATGAGACTTTCACTGCTTAATGCTATCTACGGTATGGTGACTCTGCAGAGAGAACCTAAGAACAGTGCAGACCTAAGCATCTCCCAGTTTGGCCCACGATCCAGTTCCATTTTTCCAAAAACACACTACTGACTTCAAAGATATTTCTCAATTTCGGATTTTCTTGGAGGAGAGCAAGCAGTACAATGAAATCATCTGTACTGAGGCTGCCACCTAGTGTGCACTAAACTGCTTAACAGGCAGCTCAATACAAGAAGGAGATTAATTAGGTTATGTTAATTATCTCTGTGCCTCTAATGAATTTGATGATCCCTCTGAAATTCTTTTTCAAATTTTAGTGGATAAAAGGCTTTGTAGCTTGAGGTTATATTTTGCATGCTTAGTCTCAAAAACATCTTTTTAATTTTTCTTTCATGTATATATTGATACCACACATTTAAAAAGCAGAACATTTATGTTTTAGGCTCTGTCAAGTAATTGAACATGACTGAAACAATATGAATGTAAAGGATTTTGAATTACAATGAAAGCCTTGAAAATGTGGTTGGATATCCATTCACATTATGCTGCCTTACAGAAAAATAAATAAACTATCCTAAATTCGTACAGTTGTGACTGTTTCATGCAAAGCACATCAGTAGTCTTAACGCAAAGAGCTGAAACATGGGAATTATTTATCCCACGAGTGATGGACCCACTGGGCTGCAGTGTCACGCTGCCTCCCAGTGTTGTGCTTTCTATCCCTGTGAATCCTGCATACTTGGCTGCACTTTGGTTATAGTTAAGGGTGGATGTGGTTATGCAGCACTTTCCTGATCACTGTCTAAATTCATAAGAAAGCTGAGTATGGTTTTCCTATATTGCTAAGGAGTGACTTGGCTATTCTATGAAAAGTGAATTTACCTTCCACCTGTCAAAGTTTTGGTGTAAAAAGATGGCTGGAACTGTTTTGCAATACAAAGAAAATCTGGTAAGTTATCACTAAAGAGATGCAGTAACATGACCTAATGATCATAATAGTGTGTTTTATCTAGACCTATCCCTTAGAATTGCTGTAAGAAAAAATGATAAAGTGCAAGTAAAAGATGTTTAGGTGCCTGTGTGAGTTGACACGGGCAGGCAGCTTGAACAATCACAAAACCACGGCTGAAATGTAAAGAGTACATTTATTTCATTACTTCACTGACTGGAGGATTCCGAAGCAACACCAAGGTAGAGGCACATAAGTGTGAACACAGGCACTGTTAGGCTCCATCCATCATTGCGGACAGTGGGCCTGCTGTTTGCACCAATTTATCAAGGACCTGCACACTTGTAGTTTACAATCATGCTGTGATCTCCCTTGTGCTTTTTTATGATCTCTGAGCTTTAATCTTCTCTCTCCCTAAACAGGGAGCTCAAGTATGTCAATGAGACTGTGTCCAAGCCTCTCAAAACACCCACATTATCTCTACACAGAAATTCTACTTCTCAAAACAGAGGATAAACAGCAGCAGGCACAATATATGAGGTTTCCCACACTGTTATTCTCCAGGCCTTAGCATTCCCAACTGCAAAGTTACTTGAACCAATCTACCATCCTCCTCGCCATTCTTTCACTTTTAACCCTGTCCTCCCAACGGTGCCTTAAAGAGTTCTTCAAGTAGAAAGTTTGTAGGGAACTGCAAGAAGACCAAAATAGACTCTCATACAGTTATCAATATGAAGAGATAAGAAAGTCAAAGGCCTGTACCAAGAAGAGCACACACAAGAAACCCAAAGAATAAAAATAGAAATTTCTTTAGGACAAATATCCCAGAAGTTCAAATTTAAAAGTCCATTTTCCTTTATTTTTAAGCAAAATATATTTAATGTTGTAGAATGCAGCAGCAGTTGAAATTTTAAACTCTGATTTTTTGTCTGTCTCATAATGATGTTTTCCATAAATTCTAATTAATGTTACCAGTGTTGCATCATCATTTACTTGTCATGCAAGACTTGTTTATTTGTTCATTAAGTAGAGAGGGATGGAAATTATTACAAATTAGACTGCGTACATATCCCCAGGCACTCACCCAGTCAGGCCCCTGTTACTTATTTAGTCACAAATAACTATTATGGATCCATTTTTCCATATTCAACCAAAACCCATTTTATGCACAGGTTCCATTTAGAGCTCATTAATCTTATACCATTGTCTAGTGAAGGGTCCCAGACACCTTAATTTCATAAGGGCTGCACAGAAAAGGTCTGTTTCTCTCTGTTTGTTCCTTCTTGTGTCATCCCTCAGAAACATTTATTTCCCTACAGAAATAGTTTTCCCGTTAGTTTCTCAAAGCATAAGTCTGATTTACAAGAACAAATAGTACCCTTAAAGCAGCTATTTCTAATTAACTGAAGCTTGGTTAAATTTCTTACAGATAGGAATCGTAGTAAGTGATTTAAACTTCAGACATCTGGATTTAATTTCTCTTAAGATTGGTATTGCGGAATTACAGTGAAACCACAGGAGTTGTATTGTGATATTTTATATGCTGTTAAAACCTGCTGTGATCTGCTTTCTGGCCAACCCCTCTAATATTTATTCTCTTTCAGAATGCTACTTTCTTCATTGTTTTTGTTGTCCCTGCCCATTGCAAGGGAGTTGGACTAGATGACCTTTAAAGGATGTTTCTAACCCAAATTGTTGGGTTTGATTCTATGATTCTCTTTAATCCTCTAATTTAGCTGGTGTCTTTCTGTGTGACCTTAGGCAAGGTACTTCATTTTTCTAAGCCTCAGTTTCCAGGTGAACAATGAGGATCACAGCACTTTCCTAATTCATGCCTGTGCTGTGATTATGGCAAAGTATTGACTGGTTGAGAGCTGTGTATGCTCACCTCTGGGAACATATCTATAAAAGTACCTAAAATAGACTGCAAATACGAGTGAGACCCAGCAGAGCTCTGCCTTTATATGCATGGCCTTTCAGTGACACACTGGATATATACATAGTCCCACAGTATACATAGCCCACAAGGCTTGGACAAATCCCATAACTTCTGCCTCTCCTTCTGCCTGACCATTGGGATGGGGTCCAAGCCTACAGCCCACCAGGGGCACTGGGAAAGGTGGTGTCACAGCCTTGGCCTCATGGATGAGTGAAACTTGAATTTATTTTTCCCAGATGCCACCAGGCGGCAGCCAAGGATCAGTAATGATAGCGGTCTGCCTTTGGCTGAAACCTTAGGAAAAGTAGCAACAACTGGGGTTTTTTCCCATTTTCAGTTGTTTGATTGGAAATGTTTAAAACTTATCTCAGAAAGCAGGCTGGTATTCTCAATGCTTCTGTGCAAAAAGACAAAATGAATCCTATCTGAACTTTGAAGGTCAATTGAAGAATAATGGAAAATGTTCTGTGTCAAAGACTAAAACATTTCAAATAGCATAAAAATGAATTATAAAGTTACATTCATGAGAAGAAAGTTTTTCCCCCTGAAATGTAAGATGTTTTAAATGCTGTTCTCATCTTACTATAATTCATTATGCTCTTTTGAATTGCCACTAAGCTAAACATTTTCCTTCTAATTTCTGAATGTCTTCAAAATGTAGTAATACATGTATCATCAGCATACGTTCATAACAGAATATATCACTCCCTGTAGTATTTTCCTCTATTAAGTATATTTTAACTATTATCAAGTGGCATTTTAAATTCTAATTGACATCAATGCTTGATTTACTACGTGCTGTCTACACACAGATTAAATTTCATCTCAGATACTTTTAATCCAAAATTCAGAATATTAGTGGAAGAATTTATTTCAATTTAGAGCAGTGGAAATGAGGTGCCAGTATGTTAAATGATTTGTTTAAAATCATTTTAGAAGTCTGAGCCAAGTCTAGACTTAGAGGCTGCTTGGACTCGGATCTAACCCCAAGTTCTCCATCTGTTGGGAAAATGCAGTCTTCAGTAAAAATAAAATGTAATGTTCCCTGATGCCATTCTTGCAGTTTTAAGTTCCAACGCTAAGGAATATATTGCCTATTAAAACAGCAATGGGAATCCAGTGTTGGTTAGTTAAAGTCACCTGCATGAGAACAAATTATTTCCATGAGCCATATGCATAAAATGGCCATAATTGTACATACACTCCAAGAGAAAGCAGTACAAATGTTATAATTTTAGGAAAGAGGCACATAGTGAATACACTGCAATTTTTAGGGGAAGTTCCTGGGAAGACAGGAGAAGCAATACGGTCCTTCTCAAAGAAAAATTGCCACATCATTTTTTGCCTCACAATCTCAAATCAAAATCATGATAAAATATAACTCCTTCTTTTAGGTGTCTAAACTCAAATCTTTCAAAGCACTTTCAGTGCCAAGTGAGAAACTTTATCAAGAGGTACAGGACCTGAAGCACAGAGAATTAATTTACACATGTAAATTCAGCAGCAAAATTCAGATTTACAATTTCACACAAATAATTAGTGCATGTTGCTCCTCAAATTCCTATGCCAAAATTACTTTTCAAACAGTTTTATAATTTTCCATAAGGCTGCATCAAGGTGAAATTGTATACAAATGAGAGAATTGAGGTGAATTAATAGCCATAAGCAGTTAACAGCAAGTATTAACACTTGAATCTTAACTTTTGAAATTACTGAATTTTAGGTCTTTGGAAAAGATCAAACCTCAGACTAAGATACTTAAATTTAGACATCATGTTTGCTGAGTGTCTGGTTGCCGCTAAAATCAGTGGAAGCTAGAGAGCAGTTCAGCTGGCCAACTGCGAGCTGTGTAGAGCAAGCTGAATTGCTCTGGAAGCTTTGTTATCTGTGTTTACTTTAAGCTTATATATCACATGAATTCATATCTATATTTAGGTGTCTTAAACTGAATCTCTTATTTCATGTGTGTATGCCCTTTTAATATATATTTGCTTTTTCATCTAACACTGTGCTTGCTTAATCACAAATAAAAGTAAAATAAAATTGAGGATCATAAAAGCAGTACCAGTTTTATTTCATTCTGCTGTAGAAATGCTTTATGCCTTGTGGTTCAGAATGGCTGGATGCCTGTAGCCTGAAAGTAGAATCAAGAGAAAAAGTAGCCTGCTTGCTCTGGAACAAGATGACTGCTCCCAAGCAGTGCATCCACAGTTTATCTTAAGGGAATAAAACAAGTTTCCTGATGGTTAATTGCTCAACAGCAACAGGAAAGAGTAGAAAAAGAACAGGCTGCACTGCAAAGAGACACATAATACTCTCTTAATACTTCAATTTCCCCTCTCATTTAACCTTAAATAGATGAATGAACAGATGAAACAAAGCCATTCTGTATGATGTTCCTGTTGATCAAATGTAGTATCAGGATGCATTTATATATGGGGAAAGACACTATATTTTTTTCCTTGCAACTTTCTGAGAATGAAACAACTATGGATTGGGAAAGGGCTAGAGAAGATACTCTGTAGGGTTTTCTGTCAATGGTACATGACTTTATATATGCTTAGTTTGCAACACCAGTAGTTGTGCATCTCACTTCAATATTGTCTCTGATCTTTTATACAAGGTTCTCCCTTGTAGAGGAAGGTGTTCTCTTATATTGATCAGATTTTGTTTGCGTCTGTGCATCATCCTGCTGTCATTTTTTGTGACGTTTGCTATCCCTTATGAACAGTTTAAACACTTCTTTCTGCTTAGTTCTTTTTTCCAAAATGCAGATGGCTTGGAAAATGTTTTGAAACATCTCTATAGGACCTGGAATCTTTTCTCCATGGAGCATCAGTTTGACACCCTTATGTAATGGTGTTAGGATTGTAACATATACTCCCTTTGCAATATTATTTGCAGAGGCACTGACTATATTATTAGGACGCTTACTTCCCTGTGATGATGTGAGTGCTGTATGACTCTGTCCTCTGGCATAGGACAGGCTGTCAGGTCCTGTGGCCTTTAGCTGTAATTGCCTATAAAGACTCGAGCAATGTTTTTAGTCAATACGTTTACTATGTTAACTAGCTTTTTAGTAATGTATAGAACACTGTATGGTATATATTGAGAATATTAGTATATGATCAGTACAGTGATTCAAAGGGGGAGACCAATGCCTGGACTCTAATTTTAAAGAGATAGAATTTGTTTGAAAATTAAGCAAGAATTTGTTGCTAAACATATCTAAAGGATCAATACTGAATGGTAGTTGATAAATATGACAGATCTGTAAAAAGAAAATCTCTAGAGAGAAAATGAGCTGAGAGTAAAGATGTTGTCATATGTTAATGGATGACACCAATTAGGACAGCTAGATTAAGCTCCTTAGAAGCACAGAGTGGATCAATCTAAATTCAGACTTTGCTCATGCTGGGAAGCACAGAGTCCTTTAGGCCCCCTCTGTAGCTAATGGAAAGATGTAGCCACTTCTGAGTACAACTTACCTTGCCCTAAAGTAGACATTTTACATGGGTCAGATGACCATTTTGCAGTAAAAATTTATATTTCTTTTCACTGGTTATAGAGAATTTGGCATGATTCCCTTTATTAAAATAGATTCTGTCCAAACTGACCAAACATTCATGAATCTTTTTGGTGGAGAATATGGAAAAAAGAAGTGTAGATCAGATAAACTCAAATTTTATTCTAACCAGTAAGGAAGAACAGCCTAAAAATGGGAGAATGAAACAATGAAACACAACTTGCCTTTGAGTAACAATATAATGTAGTGGCAAAGTTTATGATTTTGTGCTGAAAGGAAATGAGGGAGTAACATGAACTTCAAAAGCAGTTTGCTCTACATTCACAGTGGTGAAACTCAAGTAATCAAAAAGTGAAAAAGTTATTGAAAACTTAAAGCTGATTTAATCACTGTGACTATAACAACCCAGGTCCTAAAAATGTATGTTAGGTAAAATTTGGGGAAAATTTAGTAGGGCAAGATATAAAGTGGATTGTAAGTTTCAGGAATTAGAAAAGGTAGCAAGAAAATGTTTGATGAAAACAGAAAAACAAGCAATAAATTAATTTCGCAAAAAGTTGGAAGAAAGACTATTTAAAAGTGTGACCATGAAAGTTCAAACCTTCAATGCATTTTTTTTTGTTTTGTCTTTAAAAAAAGACGGATCCACTGTCATCCAATTAGGGCAGTTATGAGGAACCGGGGAAAAGTCTTTAGAGTGGACTAAGGCAAACCCAAATTAAAACTTAAACAAATTAGCTATTGAAAACAGTCCTTGTATACTTATGGAATGCAAACCATTCATAATTTTATTCAAGAACTGAAGGAATATTTGGGAGTATAGAGAAGCTTGCCCAATTTTCCAGGAAAACCTCCAGGAGAAATAATCAATCTATTTGCAAATACTTAGAAAACAGAAGGAAAAGTAATAATCCCAACGAATTTTGCAAGAATAAATTGTAAAATATAATTTTCCTTCTGAAAGAACAGCAGCCACAGGGCTGGAGAAGAAACCATAAATGTCATTTTACCACAAACTTTCTGCCCCTATAAGCTGCCTATCAACATTTTCATACAAATTCCCCAAAAACACAGAGAAAACTACAGAAAAGCGAAGATGTTCTAGTGGCAGGATCTCATGGGAAGATCTAGGGCACACCAGCTGGTTAATACAAGGTCAGACTTTGCTGACAACATTGGGAATTCTCGGATTTGAGGATGTTAGAAATGGTAATAGTTCTCTCAGAAACCTCAACCTTTTTATGTTTATATGGGATCATCTGGGTGCACAGTGCTCTCTGCCTTTAGACATAAACTTAGTTTCACCTCTTAAAATGCATGCAGACATATGTTCAGTACATGATGAACCAAAAACATTTCGCAAAACTGAATCACTTATGAAGCTTCCCTGTACAAGAGGAGATATTTAGAGGTACAGAAGGCCACTGGACACCCAATGAAGAGAAGCTGAGTGCAAACACAAATTTATGCTTTTGAAAACCCTCTCTTTTTTATATTTAAAGAAATGGGTCTTTGAAAAAAATCAAAGTCTCTTTTCCCATGAAGCCTTGGAGTTTAGAACTTATGTCAGGAAAGCCCTAGCATCCTACTTGACAGTAAAAATCCATTTTAATGAACTATATCCATGTTAACACTAGCATCTGGAAATACTCACCCTTGGAAAAGGGACCTGTTAGGAAACTGGTTTTCAATGTTATTGGTAAACATACATGATCTGATGGCTGGAAGTGGAACTTAGACATATTCAGCCCTCAAATATGATGCACTTATTTTGTAATCAGGGCAACTGGTTTGCATTGCCATAGAAGCTCATAGACTTGCCACTTTATAACTTCAAAATCAAATAGGTTACTTTCAAAAATACAAGCTTAATGGAGCTTCCAGGGAAAAAAAATTACCACTGCATGTTCTGGAAATCTGTATACATCGGTGACTAGAGCTTCCTTTTGTCTCATTAATCTAGAAATTTGTCTTCCAGATGGATTTCTCTCTCCCCACCACCCTCACCCCTATTTTTCTGCAATCCATAACATAACATAACATAACATAACATAACATAACATAACATAACATAACAATTGCCTTGATTCAGTAACTGGTTCCTAAATTAACGATCAGAAGTTAATAAATTATAAATTATAATAATCAGAAAATAAATTATACTAGCAGTTCTCATAAGTAGGATATGTCTTTTTTGCCCAAAAATGCTAGCTATCAGACTGTCAGTTCTGTGTCATGCAAAGCTAGTAAATTGGCCTAGACTAAGGGGATGCGTATTTTTGCTGTGATGAAATCATCAGTTGTCTCTAAAACATTCATTTTACAATTGCCTAAGTGAGTAGAAATGATCTGATGCCAGACTGCTTGCTCTTCAGCTCCTTATAGTTTAAAGAGGAATTTACACTGAGTTTAAACATTCTGACTTGGCAAATTTTGGTTTAACACTGTCAAACAGAATTATGTCACATCTGATACACTGAAGACTCGGAACAAGCTTTACACCCCTCAGTGTCGCCTTACTGCCAGCCTCAAAACAAAAAATTGAAAGCCAGACTGCTACTGCTGGACAAAGTGGCTACAATCTCTGAGCTTTATTCATTCAGAGATTTGCTCCAGGCTGGACCTTTGCCTTGTACTCAAATAAACTAGACTCTGGGAATCATTCTGCTCTACTACCCAGTCAGTTTTGGGTTTCTGAGTGATTAAAAAAATTATCATATGACATGAGCTGCAAAGCAATAGAAATTGGCCATCCATTAAATAGGATATTGGAGGGATATCTGCAATAATCTGTTGGAGGAGAATTTCAAGATCCCTTGGAAAAAAATATAAGATAGATATGCCCTGTATCTGAACAAGCAAACCACCAGAACAATACCAAAAGCAAAATCACTCAAAGAATACAAAAGCTATTTCCTTTCCACTGTTTATAAAAAGCATGGTTTATTTGAGAGTGCAGAACATTGTCTATTCAAAGTATCTGTGTTGTATAATCCTTATCTACAGAGCCACAAATAAACTATGAATGTTGTGATTCAAGGAGTTTTAATACAAAATGTGAGCTCTGAACACTTTCTTTATCTAGAGCTGAAGATTCCAGTAAGTCACAGGGTCACAGAATCAGAGAATATGCTGAGTTGAAAGGGACCCACAAGAATCATGCAGTCCAACTCCTGGCCCTGCATAGAACCCTCCCCAAGAGTCACACCGTGTGCCTGAGAGTATCATTCAAATGCTTCTTGAACTCTGTCAGGCTTGGTGCTGTGATCACTTCCCTGGAGAGTTCCAGTGCCCACCCACCCTCTAGGTGAAGAACCTTTTCCTAATATCAAACCTAAACCTCCTCTAACACAACTTCAGGCCATATCCTTGGGTCCTGTCACTGGTCACCAGAGAGAAGAGATCAGTGTCTGGCCCTCCTCCTCCTCTCATGAGGAAGGTGTAGACTGGGATGAGGTCTCCCCTCAGTCTCCTCTTCTCCAGGCTGAACAGACCAAGTGACCTAAGTTCCTCCTCATACGGTTTCCCCTCAAGGCCCTTCACCATGGTTGTTGCCTTCCTTTGGATGCTGTCTAATAGGTTAATATCTTTCTGATATTGTAGTGCCCAAAATTGCGCACAATGTTCAAGGGAGGCCTCACCAGTGCAGAGCAGAGCAGGACAATCCCCTCTGTTGACCAGCTGGTGATGCTTTGCCTGATGCCCCCCAGGACACGATTTCCCCTCCTGGCTGCCAGGGTACTGCTGACTCAACTTGCTCTTGACCAGGACCCCAAGTCCCTTTCCACCACACTGCTTTCCAGCATCTCATTCCCCAGTCTGTACGTACGTCCTGGGTTGTCTGAAGTTCTAGTTCCAGAGCTTCATACCTGGTGTAGAAGGTGCCACTGCTACTTATCCGATTCTGAGGAGGAGGAACCATTCTCCCGGTATATGCAGTGACCAGCGTCCAGCCTTCATCTTTAACAGACTCTTGACTAGCGGTCCTTTGACTAATTACCCAGCAGGGTTCTGAGTCCACCTGCTTCTCCACTACAAGAGTCTTGAGACTGTATCATCTCCAAAAATAATCAATCTCTCTCTTGCTCGTTTGCTTGAATGCTATGTAACCTCTTCACTTTTTCCCACAGCTCCTTCACCTGGTGACACAGCTCTCAGTTTACTTTCAGCCATATTCATTGTCTCATGGCCCCTGGGTTGAATTCAGTATAGATTTGGCATGGCACAAGCCATGGCCATCTCACCTCTCACAGGCCACAATGCCATATTCTCTGGATGTGGAAATATGTAAAAACCTATCAAGCAGAGATCAAGGCAGGATGTCAGTTTTTGAATTCACCACTAACTCAGTGCTCGGGTTCAGATAAACCACCAATGTCCTTCTGTCTCTAAGCAGCCTCTGAAATTGTTTTACCTTTTTATTTCAGTTCCTGAGTACCCATTGTTTATTGACTTCAGCTGAAATTAAGTTCTTATCATCTCTGAGGTATAAGGAACTTGTTAAAATGGAAACCTTTACCTCATTTCAGAATTAGGAGAATTTCAATCATTACTTTTGCTTATATCATCCTTTGAAATTCAAATGTGAAGCAAGAACCCTGTAGTATTATGAGCAAAACTGAGCAATGCTGGTTTAGCCATATCCATATACCGGAAGGAAAAATACCTTTTAGAGCTGTGTGAAACCAAGGTATATGAAATAAATGCTACTAATAGGGAACTGTCTAAATTACTCCAGATGAGAACAGGAGACAAGGAAATCCAAATGCTGAAAACAGAATTAGGTAGGAAGAGGAATATTTCAAAAAGGCAGGAAAGTAAATGGAAGTAACAGTCATGTAAAGTAAAAGCTGTAGGAGAGAGAAGGGACAGTTAGGTATTTTATCAATTCCGAGGAGGAAGAGAGCAGGAACTGCAAAGGAGATGGAATATATGAAGGCTTGAAAAAATGACACTGTCATGAGATACATGAAATTAGATGGTACCAGAAATATAGTGTTGTTTGAGTGACCATGCAGGAGAAGGGAAGATAAAAAAGCAGCAATTAGATTTTAATTTAAGAGCTAATTATGACCTCTCCATTTTAACAATAATGAATATTCTTACTTACTAAGTATATGTTTTTGATGGATGAGTGTTTCATATATGAAACTAATGAAAAATAATATTTATATTTATTTTAAAATTAGTTAATAAATATTGGTCTTGGTTATTAGTGAGTACACTACTCCAATAGGTATTTTTCATTGGTAATACTAGTTGGCTTTATATGCAAAAAGTACATGTGCCTCTGTCTAGACTTTACCATTTAGTAATGTGACAAAATGCCATTGATCACCTTGTAGTTGCTGGATCACATCCAGTTCAAGTTGGTAATTGAACAAGCTCATAGCTATTTAGTGACCCAAATGAAATAAGTTTCATGTGCATTCAGTGAGTCTGTGTGTCCTTTTCAAAAGCTGTCATTTATTTCTTAAACTAGTTTTATTTTTTAAAGGTAGTTTTAAGAAATTCTGATGGAACTGAGGGGAAACGTCTCTTAAGCTGTCACTGCAGTGAACTCTTCAGGGAAATTATTTCAGTCTCAAAGTTTGTTAATCTGGCATCATTCATAAAAGCTACAATTACATGGGAAGCAGATCTTGTATCAGAAGAGTTTCTGTACAGTTTCTGTCTTTGCCTATGGTTAAAGGCTTAATTGGTACCATTTGGAATGATTCATGTGGTCTGGTGAGTCGTAAAACTTGTTGGTTCCTACTGTAAATGAGAGTGTGTGCAAGACACATCTTCAATAACATAATATTTTCTTTCTGCTTCAAAACTACTTTGATACCTCTTTCTTTTGGTTTAGCTGCCTTATTAAAGTTCCTGGCAGTAAAAGGCATGATGTAGGTTGTACCCCCACAGTGGTTCTTGTTTTCCACAGAGAGAAGACTTTGCCTCTAGAACATCCAGCTCATCCGAGCATAAAGACCAGCTTACTAGAGGCAAAAATCATAACTCTAAGGTAGCCAGACAAGGAAAATTGAAAAGGTCACTGAAATTGCTGGCCCATGAAAAGAGAGAATGAGGATGCTGGGTATGGAGAAGAGCAGATAAGCCACGACACTGTGTTTTCAGTGGAGTTCAGAATGAGAAAACTGCTGTGCTTCTGTGTGCTGCAGTTCTAACAGTTCTAACTAACCGGAAGAAAGGGTAGGCACAGAACAGATCAGGATAAGTGAGAAAAATGAGAGAAAAGTAATAAAGCAAGCCTGAAAATTTAACAGAGGCTAAACTGGAGAGTGAAGACTCTAGTCCCCTGTGCATTTCTCCTTTCTTTCTATTTCTAAACACTTTCTTCAGCAGCAAGGCTCTCCCATATTGGCACTTCTGCCTGTTGGGTGCCACCCCCGCAGATATGTCCTGGAGTGTCCGTGGCACGGAGTCTGCCCTGCTTCCACAGCTCTTCCAGCAGCACCAGGCAGAGCCTTGGCCTCAGGCTGGATGTGTGGTCTTCATTTTGCACAAAGCTGGTCTGTCTTAGCTGAAGATCGTTGCTCAAGGGCTGTACTTTGGCGACATGCCCTTGTTTCTTAGAATTATTGTACTTTTTGGTGGACTGTATCAGTTGTCAAGAGTTGTGTGGACTGTTGTGTAGAATGATTATGCCACCTGCTTTTGAGGAAGGTCTTCCTCAGACATGTCCAGGGGAGATCATCCCTAATGTCCATTTTTCCAGTGTTCCCTGTCTTGCTGGAAGACCATGCTTTCATCACCTAGGGGTTGATACTCTGTATTCCATTTCCAATGACCAAGCAGGACTGCTGGAGAACATGGCTCAGCTTTCCTCTCATCTCTTGTTAATATGCTTGAGAATACTCAAGTTGATGGACAAAGTTAAGGCAGATAAATAGTGTTCTTTGTATCTTCTCTTAGTGAAAACAGTGGGAATTCTGGTGGTAAATGGTTGTCTTTATTCAGACTTCTGTTTGCTTTTTCAAGTTCCAAAAGCTCTTATTTTATGAGTTCAACAAATAAAAGAATTTAGACACAATTTGAAAACTCTGCTCTATAGTTTGTTCCAGGGTAAAAAAATACATTTTCTTCACCATTTAATTTACTGTATAAAAGCATCATCCTATGTCAGTGACAACTGAAAGAATAAATTAAAAGAAATCCTTTATGTTTCCTCCCCAGGGAAGGGAGGTGTTTTTCCTTCCTTTTCCAACTCAACAAGACATTCCAAGTGTTCATTTAATCACTGTACAACCACAAAATAAGGTGGATTGAATACAGAAGTTGCTAAATAAACGAAATTATTCTGCCACCCTCTATTTGACCTACATACAAATCATGCTCACATTTCAATGGAAGACAATCAGACTGTAGCAAGTCCATTTAGGATACAACTAATTTGTGCTAGTGTAGGCTACTCAAATATTTTAAAGGAAATATAACTCTTCCAATTTCAGAAAAGTTTGATCTATGCAAAAGTAAATCTTATCTTTCATTTCAACTGTGATTCAGTATAACTGAAGTAGGTCATGCTTTATTTTGAGTCAATGAATGCAAAGGCAATTAGTGTAATTACTGTGAACTATACTTGCGTCTTTTTCTCCATCTTAGTTTAGTTTTGACTGTATTTTTCTACTACAGTCTTCTATTGCGGCTCTTCTCTTTGTAAGCTTTGGAACTCCTTTTTGCCACAGCATGCAGAAGAGACAGACATCTGTATAAGCTGCAGGCTCTTCTTATTTCCATTATGTCAAATTCATTTTGAAGTTAAGCATCAGAAATTGTGCAGTCAAGTTCATTCTGGGCCAGGACATCAGGGCTGTGCACTCAAGCTCAGAACAGCTACTTTGCTTATTGTATAATCCTTCTTAAGGGAAGTGAGCCCATTTATAATAGGGGGAAAAAAAAAAAAAACAACCAAGCAAAACAAAAAAACCCCAACAAACAAACAGCAACAAAAAAACCCCACCTTTGATATATATTAAACTCTTCTGTCCACACTTGCAACTTTTTCTGTAGGTTTTTTTACATCCTTTTATTGATTATTCATAATATAAATTATCTTAAATTAATTGAAAGCAGTAATTGAAATCAGATTTAACAATTTGCAGTGAAATAATATCACTGCACACATTATTATAGGACACTATAATAAGACATTGGTTTGGAGGAAGAGGCAAGACAGAGTATTATTTGTTTTATTCTTTGAGAATTCTTGTTCATTTTGGTCCAATGGTAAAAATTTGATTAAAACATATAAATTAATGGTGCCTTTCATCAAGATTTAATGTTGCTACATGAATATGCTTTTAAATATTGAGAAAAGATACCCAGAAATCAAGATAGCATCCATTCTTCTTGTTCTTTACCAAGTCAGAGTAGGTTATAAGTAATTTCTAAATTTAACACCTATTATTCTACAGTGAGAATCTGTCACTGTTGGTGAGCAAAATAACATGCAAACAGACTTCTGCATACCTATTTGGCAATGATTATTTGAGTTTTTTCTTCAGCTCTGCATCTTCAAGAGAGAGATCACTGTTTTGACAACCTAATGTAGTCAGGTCATTTATCTGTTCGATATTACTTAATCTGGTTTGTCTAGCTTGGTTATCATCTAGATAAAACTTGCAAAAGATAGAATTTATGTGTTATTTTTCTCTCTGACATTTCTTTTCTTGCTTTTTTGATTTCAGCCACTCAGATCTGTAAGTCCTCCTCGAGTGTCCATCCCCAACTATGTCCCAACAGAAAAATGAAATTAATTTCAGAGAAATTCATTCACTACAATGTGTTGTGTTTGCACCTTAGGCAATCATTTCGTCTAGAACAAAGGTGCAAAGGGCAGAAAGTAGCCAGCTGCTATTTCAGGGGCTTCTTGTTTTTCTGTGGAAAAGTGAAAAATGTTTGTGTAACAACTTCGGTGGAATTCCTGTCTTATATTTATAGTCTTGATGCATTATTAGAATTTTACTTATTAGCTCACATATACATAGAACTATTGTTTCTCAGAGGAGATGGAGAATAAGCATGTGATTTCCTTATTCTTTCATACATCGTCACCTTTTGTCTATAGAGAGATTATTGAGATATATTAATGATTTTTAAAGCTTCTGTACTATTAACACAATTCTTACAGACCATGGTGTTTCCCTACATTGCTTAAGAAAGGTTTGTGTTCTGAAGACTGCAGTCTTCAAGCTTAAGCCTAAACAAAATTAATCTTTTTTTTTTTTTTCTTGGAACTTTCTAATGCTGACTGGGTGACATCATCTATATACATCTCCCAAACCCAGGGGCTCAGGAACTCAGGAGTGTTCTTTAAGCTTTTCTTCTTCTTTCTTGGGACTCTCTCAAATTCCAGTTATGAATGGGGAAAAAGCACATAGATAAAAACTAAGTTCTCTATTAAAGGAAAGGTTCCATGGCTTCAAAATTGTCTTCTTCAGAGACACAGAATCAAGGCTGATGTTTCCTTTATGGAATGATATAGACATTGTGCTTTCTAAATTTAAGGATTCTGTTCAGACTTCCACAAAACTGTGAATATAGCGCTGAGTTACTGAGTAATTGTAGTGCTGGTACATCTGCGCCCAATGCAATGCAGTATCAAGTGTCATAGCACCATCACTGAGTAAAAATAGGGCACAGCACCTTTTTTTCTAGAGCAGTAGCCTATGTTCCTTTCAGGAAGCTGGTATTCTCTACAGAGGTTGCAAACTACGTTCTAATTGACATAATCTTCCTCTTTAGGTATTTTCACTATTGTACATAAAAATAGATTTTATGATTACGAAAGCTCTGATTGTCTTCTTTGTTCTTTTAGAATTCACTTAATTATTGCCCTCTAAGGGGCTACATTCCTTGACTGAATTTCAGTGAGTTTTTCCCAGGGGTTTATGTGCGCAACTTTGATGAAAGCTTTTGAACGTTTGGCTCATTTTTTTTTTTTAAAGTTTCCTCCAGCCATTAAAACAGCCATTGCTTTCAAACATAGAGATGGGACAACTGAGGACTCTTGTGTATAGACAAATTATGATGTTTATTATATTTGCCCTATGCTTAGAATTTCTGTGTACAGTCAACAGTTCTACAGTATCATGTAGTCTGCTGGATCAGAAACTGTGGCTTAATTTCCTGGGTTTAATATTATTGCTAACACAAATTAGTTTTTCTAAGAGTAATGGTCTAAATGTCTTTCACATACTAGTAAGGACTAGATTTTGTCATGTAAATATGCAGGAAACTTTTTGTGATGAGACACTGGCACAGGTTACCCAGAGTAGTGTTGGATGCCCCATGCCTGGAAACATTCAAGGTCAGATTGATGGGGGATCTGAGCAGCATGATTTAGTTGAAGATGTCCCTGTTCATAGCAGAGGGCCTTTAAAGAACCCAAACTATTCTGTGACTCTTATGATTCTATGGTAAATAATAACTGTGTTCCCAAAACATCACATTCTCTTAAATATGAAGAAAGAATCAAATTAAGATGGGCCAGTTTCTAAATGTTATGGATCAAAATGAATGTATTCATAGCAGACTTCATAGCTGTTATTTGTAAAGTTCTATGGAATCAGATTTATTTTTGTAAGCCTTAAAAAGTTGTTAAAATTTTAAATAAAATAAACCCCATGTTTTCAATATGGGCTTAGCCATCTTCTGACAGTAGTTGATAGATAGGAATAGCAGCAATATTTTGGGTCTTGTGTTTTGATGTGTTTGCCTGTTAAATCTATGGCATGGTTCGCTTTCCTTCCTTGACCTTTATTTCCTTTCTTTTTTTTTTTTCTTGAACAAACAGAAATGGATTTCTGTCCTGCTGAGTTTGTCACATGTCAAAAGTTTCCTGTTCTTCACTAAAACGTTATGAAGTGGAAACCTGTGGAAGTGAGAGGAAGGACAGATAAATACATAAATAAATAAATACATAAATAAAGGAAATCGCACACACTTCAGTATAGCCAGACAGTAACACTCCCACTGGAAAGTAAGATTCAAGTTGTTGGAGCAGTTAATAATTCTGTGTGTGAATTCTATCTCTTCCTTGGGATACTGCTGACAAAACATATAACATCACAAATACAAATCAGAGTTCTGAAACTGCACCCGAGTTTTAGGGGTGTATTACCTACTTTATTCTACTTTGTTCCACTTCCATTGCTTATGCAGCAAAAAATTATTAGGAAAACAGAACCCTATGGAAAGATCTGTGAATGTTGAACAGGCAGTTTTGGGGAAGCTGTGTCTGATAACTTTATTGCTGTCATGTGCAAGATATGGGGATATTTCTAGGCAATAGTAGGAGCAGTTGCATTAACAGAAAATGGTAGATGGCGTTTTTGCTCTGAAAGTTCTCCAACCAGCAGCTTTTGTTAGACAAGCTCTATATACCTCCAGGTTTCCCTGATGCTACTGACTGGGCTTGCAGAGTTTGGCTGAAGGAGCAGTTTCCTTGCTCGCGGTATTCTACAGTGCCCTTCAAGCACCATGGAAAATTTATCTTTTGAACTTGTATGTTGAATGATATTGATTGATGAAGAGATAACAAAAAATATTAACTCAGTGGAGCAGAAAACGCCCAAAAATAGTGGTCAAAGAATATGCATGGATAAGCATAGTCAAACTATGGTGTGTATGGTACTAGTGCATATCTTCATGGGCAGTCATAGGTAATATCCTCTCAGCGTTTGTGATTTTGTACTTTTGCTGTTGCATCTGGGCAATCGGGTCTTTACATGTGCTACATATTTACAGAAAAACCCCACTTCTGTCTTTCTGTCTAAGGCTGAACTACTCAGACCTGTTTTTTATCTTGCATCTGTAGGTGAACGGTATTGATCTTCGAGGTGCTACCCACGAGCAGGCTGCAGCTGCACTCAAAGGAGCCGGGCAGACGGTAACAATCATAGCACAATACCAGCCAGAGGGTAAGTAAAATAACAGACTTAAAGACATATGGTAAAAGAGAAATGCTTTGAAGCCACTCATTTAACAGGATGAGGCTGTTGTAGAGAGTGAGTTTCCCAGCTATCATCAGCAGTCGTCTGGAATGAAAATTAATGTGACAATTCTGTCCAAAGGAAATAGAATTATTTTTGTCACAGACTTGGCTTTTAGAAGTATTTTATGCAACTATAAGAGCTATCTTTAAATGTGGATATAATAAGACAATAATCAACACTTGTTAATCATTATATTCTCATTAGTGCTTATTTTATGTTCTCTTCTATTCTCCTCCTGGAGACAGGTAGTGCAAAAGATAGTTTAAGAAAGAACAAAAACACAAGGTAACAGGACATTAATTCTAATCTGACTGAAGCAAAAGATAAATGCTTCCTGCAGAATGTAGAGAGCTTCCCACTATTATTTTTGGGTGACAGTTTCCTTGTACCTTCAGGGCAATTATATCTGGATAACAAGTACTTATTAGAGAAAATGACAGCTTTCTAAATAAAAGCATCAACAGGAAATTGAGCAAAATGTCAGTTATTTAAGGTGGGATGTATCTCATCCAAATTTTCCTGTCTAATATTTAGCTTTCTAGTGGTTAAGCTAGTTTTAGTGGAAAGAAGTAGTCACTGATTGATTTGGAGTCCAGAATTAAAGGGCAGAACTCCTTCTTGCTGTCCATGAGCAGTGACTCAAATGACTATCTGAGGTTCTCAAGGAATTTGTGAGATGAATATTACTTTCTGATGGGAACTAAAGATGGTTTTCCTCTGCAGTCATTGTCACTTTGGAAGTCTTGCCAGATTAATTCAGCAAGTACAAGTACCCGTGAAAACTTGCTGGCATTGTGTTATGGGTTTTCAGTAAAGAATTCTAGCTCAATTCACAAGTCCTGCTATGACCTGTTAACATAAGCTGTTGATTCTGCCTGATTGTGCCCACCCTAGGACACATGTAGGCCTCAGGTGAAACTATAGCTCTAATAACATGCTCATCCAGTCAGGTTTCTTTCAGGGAAGATGAATTAGTACTACCAGAATTTATCCCATATAATATTTTCTTTTATTTCTCTGGATCGTGATGATAGCACACAATGAGAAAAATAGCTGCTATTTTAGTCAAATGTACAATTGTGC
The DNA here is from genome assembly GCF_001604755.1 of Lepidothrix coronata. Taxonomy (NCBI): domain Eukaryota; kingdom Metazoa; phylum Chordata; class Aves; order Passeriformes; family Pipridae; genus Lepidothrix; species Lepidothrix coronata. The sequence goes on along the minus strand of NW_016690256.1, from coordinate 3,187,699 downwards.
TTCGGATCTGGAATCGAGCATCCATTTATTAGTTTATCTGCACTTGAGTCACCAAACAGAATAAATAAGGCAATACTAAGAAATGCACAGATAAGAGCAAATGAAATTTAAAGTATCTATCTTTATTTAAATAAATTGAACATATTAATATCAAAATGCTTAAGTAATAATCAGAGTTATTTCAAAGAAAAAGTATTGAAAAACAATTCCATTACAGATAGCTATCGGCTCTGGATTCTGAATGAAACCGTGTTCCTATTAGTTCCGGCAGTCTTGTTTGCTGTCTGGTGATTTTATACTGCAATTATCACCATGGTGTCTGAGCACTTGTAGCTATCACTGGCATTTCACAGTTGTTCTATGATATTGTTAATACACAAAAAAGTACAGTGCTTGACAGCTTTTTCCCATTATAATTGAACTTTTAGTAGACATACTTTTACCCTGCATTTTAGAAGCTTTATACTGTGTCAGATTCAGTTTTGGTGAACATGCAATTCAAATGATGCTGATGAAATCCATCAACTATTATATTGCATATTTATTCCATTTTTCCTCTGACATTCCTCCATTCACCAAAAACCCTGTTGAGGGCAGACTAGTCCCGACTGCCTGACTTCTTGTTAGTAAAGCAAAGCCAGTTTTCTGTTTCAGCCAAATAGCTCAAAACACATAGAGTGAAGCTTGTGAAGAACAGGGCCCAAAAGTTAGCCTTTTTATAGTAAATGATGAAATCTTTAAAGGTAGTGACAGTATACTCAGTAGTTGTCCAGCATGTGTTATCTTACTGCTGAAGTATTTAATTTTAATCTGGGGTGCTGGTTAATGCAAACTGTATAAATCAGATGTGAAATTAATATCTCTTTATTAAAAAGTGTCTAACAGCAAAAAAAAAGATGAATCAATTTCTAAATAATTATTTAAGTAACCCTCACAGAGAATTATTTAGGGATTTACAGGTCACACCAAAAGACAAACACACTCCATAAAAGGATAAATACTTCTTTTATTCTAAAGGTGTTACAGAACTCCTTTTGTCCTTTCTTTGAAATTTATACCCAATTTTGTATTTACTGTATCTCCTCTTTTTGCATATATTGGAACATTGTCATAAAATAGAGTCTTAAAACTGTACACCTTTGCTTCCCACAGGGGCTTCTCACTTTAAAACACTTCTAAAACTTATAAAATACATAAGCGAAGTAGGCCTGTAGCTTGATTCCTCCATTTTCACACTGGAAGGTCTGAGCTGTTGTTACTACAACTTCAGGTTTTTTGGGGACATCCAAGAATAGCCACTACAAATATTACCAGTACATTTTTTTATCTTTTCCAGATTATTTCCAGTCTTTAGATGTTGTTGCAAACAAAAACTTTCAATGAAACATTTAGCTATTGATATTTCAGGTATTAAGCAATGATGATATAAGTGCCAGTCTATACTATAAGCCAGCTGATGTTTAGTAATTAAAATTGTGAGTAGAAAAAGCTTATGCTCCAGTAATTTAGTTTTTATGCAGTAAAGAAAAGCTTACAGCACATTTGTCTTGGCACTTTCTCCAAAACCAAATATCATGCTATGCTGTGGAAAGAAAATTAGGTGAATGGCGTAGAAACAACTTTCAAAGTTTAAATGTCCCTTTCCTCTTTCTAACAGAAGTTCATCTAAGCCTCGTATGATCTCCCCTCATATTTATATGTAGAGATTTCACAGCAAATCTCATGAGAATGGTAACTCCTGCAAAAAAAACCCTAGTGCTTGCCATCAAATAGATTTTCCCCTCGATATTATGGCACTTCGTTTTCTCATCCTATCTGTAATACGCACATGCAGAGATGAGCTCAGATAAGACAGAATAGCATCACATTTTTTTAAAATGCTGTCAGACCTGTGGTTGCTGATGGTGCTCAGCTGAACCATGGTGTCTGTCCCTCTGAAGAAAATAGTCTTGGTGAAAATTCTGTAAAAGAGCACAGATACTGTGAACAAAGAGAGAATAGAAGATACAAGAGGTGATTTCATGCGAAGAAGTGGAAATAAAAGGGATAGTATAAAAAATGAAGAACCAGCTCCTCAGTTCTTTTGCTCTTCAGTCTCTGTTTTCCTCATTTACACTCATAACCTTTGTTTCCCTCATCTCTCTGAGAAATAGAAGAGAAAACAGAAGTATGAAAATCCCAACAGAAATGCAAATTCCATGAACAAAATTATGGAAAGAATATTAAGAGCAAGAAGAAAAAAAATCACAAAAAAAAAATTTAAAAATCAGAACTCAGCAGTATGTATTTAGGAAAAGCAGCCATAACTCTGGGCTTTTTGAGTGATTCCTTACTTTTAATTTAAAAATTGAAAATAACTTGCATGCTGTATATTATGTACACATGTACTGTGTGAATGGAGATCAAGTAAAGTTAAGCATCATGATCTCTTAATTTTCAATGTGGATATAGTTCATATGGAGGTTTATAGATGTACTCAGTCTACACTAACTAGCCCTTGCAGGCTTCAGAAAGATAACCTTTTATATCCACACAAAGCTCAGATCTTCTGCACATGGTTGATATTAAGTTAAATAGAATTTGAGGACCAAAAGCTACTTAGAACAGAATTAGAATAGGAACCTATCATTTATATTTAGCTTTGCACTCCAATTTTTAATATTCTTGGAAACGTTTTAACTTTTCTTCCAGCTTAGCAACTCTCAGATCTCTTTTAAAACATGTACAGATATGAAGCCACTACAAAATAAAAACTTGAGTCAGGAAAATAGCCTTAGGGTGGAACAGTGTGTCCCTAATAAAAAAATTAAGTAGAAATTAAAATGGGAATATATATATATCACACAGGGAAATACATTTTACACTTCTGAGTTTTTATTCAGAACCTATTTTGATTTTAATAGCAATAGTTGTAAATTATAGTCCAGCATGGAAGGAGTTAAGAAAAAAAAAACATTTTGTCAGTTAAAATGAAATATATTTTTCAAGGAAAGTGAACTTTAGTTGAAATAGTGACAACTTGTCCTGAAAGACACAGCTTTGGATTGGAGCAGACAGAACACTGAAGCTGCTAAAAAGCTTTATTTTAGTCTCAAATGTTGACATTCCTTCCCCCCTGCAGCAGCGTGAAAGGGTAAAGTGTAGCCCTGAGGTTTTTGCAAAATGTTCTGTGCCAGTGGTCTGCAAGCTGAGCTGTGCTGCATTGCAGTACCTCTGCAGCTATTGCCTCGCCACAGTCCCTGGAAAATTGTTAAACTGATTAGAAGTTTCATGTGCTTTAAATCTTTCAAGTGAGCCAATTAACTAGCTCTCTAACTAGCTTGCATATAGGAAAAACATTCATTGATTAGAGTTTGATTAGTGCATCTGACACTGAAGAGGTTAAAAAGTTATTACAGTGAGAGAGTTTCTGCTTTATCACTTTTTGAGTTAGCTGCTGCTTGGTGGCTGTGCTCTGTGTCTGTCATGAGGTGAGTAGCTGAGCTTTAGCTACAGGAAGAGTATGAAAGGGAGAGACACTGTGATAGGCAGTGTCTGTCCTTTCAGGCATTAGCTAAGGAAATTTTTGAAGAGCTGCACCTAAACATCTGATAGCTGTGATACTAAATTCACTCTTTAGTTCTTTTGCTCCTGAATTTGCGAGGCTCCAAAGTGCATTGGAACAGACCTAACTTTCATAAGCAGCCCCAGTTTTTATGAAAGCGTACTCCTTGTCTTACACATTTGTCTGACCTGCAGATGCATGAGATCTGCTCTTTTGAAAATATCAGACAAAAAATCCAGGGGTCACTTTTGCAGGTCTCTGAAGTCATAGATAATTTTTAGCTCTTTCCCCCTTTTCATTCCCTGTTCCTGCTTCAAAATACAAACACTTGTCTCCTGTTTTGGTGCAAGAGTTACATAAATTCCTGGTTCAGACATTTAACCTTTCCAGGTGCTGTGGGGATTAGGAAAATAGAAAATATATGGAAAGAATAAATAATGGTATTTATTCATCTTTATCTAGGTTACTTCTATTCTTTGAAATGTGAACAGTCATGGTAAAGGTGCCTTTCCCCAACTGTTGAAAATCAATGTAGCTTAATTACTTGGATAAAGTTGCATTACAGCAGTTGACTTTCATCTGGAAGCCACTGTATCCAGTTGTCAAAGAATGCGAGATATTAGGGTTACATTTCGTGCATGTGTATTAAAGAACATTGGAACGGCCAAGCTGGATCTGACCAAAGGCCCATATGCTGAGGACCCAGTTTCCACCAGTAGCCGGCAGGTTAGGGAGAGGAGAAAGAAGAGGACAACCACATAGGTGCTTGCACTACATACTGTCCTACTGACCAGGTGGGGTGAAAAATCCTCTTCTTGTCCTCAGATGGAAAATACCACCACTATAAAGATTAACAAAAGCAAAAAAACGTTAGAGGTATGTTTTGTAGATTTTCCTGTTGAAGTTCAGTGAGCTAATTTTGTTGAGAATCTTGGTCCATTTTTTTGAATTAGGAAAATTGAGAAAGACGGAGTAATATAAACAAGCAAGTTCAACATTATGGTAATATATTGTTTCCCCTTGTATTCAAACCTTTTTTTTACTTAATACCACAAGAGAAGAAGCATCATTCCAAAACAGAGAATTTTTTATTTCAGATCCTGATTTATTGATAACAGATGATAATAGTTTATAATACACCAAAGTTCTCCTATACAGGAGATAAGGATTCCTTCAAATAGCAGTATGAAAGGCTGCTTTTTTTACCCCTCTTTTTACTGTGGCATCTCTAGCCCTACTGTTTCCTTATTTACCCATGAAGCTTTTTAAGGAGTTACAGAATAGTAAATTGTTTTCTCTAGCTGATGAAATACCAGGCCTATAGCTCCCATACTTGTCCTAGATAAGGTTGTTTAGAGCCTCCATCCAACCTGGCCTTGAATGTTTCCAGGGATCATATGACAGATGATGCTGTCAAAATTAGTCTCCTTATAATTTAAACATATTTTGCTTCAACAAAAATGCCGGAATTCACTTAGCAAGAAATTGCCTCTTTTTTGCGGAGATTTCTATGTACATTAAGATGTTTAACAGGGCTGTGTGACTGCAATGCACAACTTCATGTAACGTACCAAATGATATTTGTGTGTTCAAAACTAATACCTGGCAATTAAACTAATCCTTGAGTGCTCCAAGTTATGTCAGCACTTAATATACAGGGTTAAGTGTTGAGATTGGTATTTGCTGCATTTCTTTCCATCTAGTAAATACAACTTTGCTACCCTCAGGACAAATGCAGCAGTGCCAAGATAGCACCCACTTGTGTGGCCATGTAAGATCTTTACCTTCGGTGTAGTTTTTTTGCCTCTGGTTGCTGCATACTATTTAGAATATACTGCTTTTATTTTTACATTGTTGGAAAAAAGTCTTTAAGTTTATAATCTCACTGCAAGTTTCATGCTATCTTTACTTCAAGTAAAAAGCCCTAAAGCATATTTAAAATGGAGAGGATGGTTTAAAAGTCTCCCTGATCCACTTTCAAATTATTTTCTCACATCACAGCATTTCTGTTTGCCTGAGCTGTCCTCGCCATGGCTTCCACTCTTCTGCAGATTAACTCTAGTCCCCAAGTGACTCTGCCTGTGTTCATGGGCATTTCCTTAGCACAGATAGATATTTTTGGGGCTCTTCAGATGCCACAGCTGAAGAAGCACCAGGGATTACAAATGTTTTTGTAAAGTCAAGCCTTTGTAGGCTTCTCCTAAGACACAAAAGGTTACATTTTAATTCCTCTGTTAAAATTTAAGATCATGTTCCCAGTAGAGTTACACAGTGTAATCCATACAACACTGAGTGTTTTATAAAAAGCAGAATTCTAATCTTTTTTTTTTCAAATGTCAAAAAATGTCACTATGCATGAAACAAGTTTTGGATATATTTCCTTAATATTTTTATGCAGATTCATTTGTGTTTAATGTAGTCATCCCTGTCTGCTAGATTGTATTTGCTGTTTCCTTACAGACTCCAGAGCTTTCTCATTTCCCATTTTCATGAATGTTTCAGTTTAACTGCTTATTTTTTCATTCAGTCGTATTTGGCTCTTGTTTCTATCAACAGGCTTTAAGTTTCCTTGAACAGTATATTCTTCATTAAAGAATATACAGTTGTCAAAGTCAACTGTAGGAAACTATGCAGGGAAGCATGATTTCCTTTAAAAATCCATCTTTTCTTCTTTTCATTTTTAATGTGAAAACATGAAGTTATGTGGTTGGGGTTTTTTTTCCTGTAGTTCTTTCATTAAGTTTCATTTATAGTGCAGGTTTAGGTTTTGTGGTTCATATGCAGCCTTCTGTGCTTAGTTATATTTATACACACACGGGAGAAGTCTATCTGTTAAATCCTCATGCTGGAGATTATGAACTACTTTTCTTTGACAATATATTAATTAAAGTTTAGTATTTTCCACTTTTTGCTCTTTTGTTAGGGTAATCGTTAATAAGTCTTATTGAGAATTCAAATAAGGAGTTGATTTTCTTTTTGCAACAGCTGTTATGTTTGCAGCTGCTAATTTAGCTGTTATATATGGGCTGCAATTTCTTCCCACTTTTCTTCCTTGTTTTAGAGTTCACTAACATGAAATCCCTTTCCCCTGTGGTTTTGCCCTTCCCTGGCAGCTTTTTCAGAAAACAAGACCTTCTTTCAATGGCAAAGACATGTATGGATTTGTGTCCTGGCCTTTTTGAAAGGGGTATGCTTCTGAGTGAGCAGTGGGGAGCCCAGGGATAATTCACTTTAGAACCAGCATGAGAGAAAATCTCGGCATTATTTCTGAACCCATTTCAGTGGTTTTTTTCTCAATCTCATTCTTCTTTCAATTTCTCATTGTGCCTTTCAGCCGGAAAAAAAATGCATTTCGTGAAAATGAAGTTTTGTGTTTACTTCCAATTTTTACTTTCTAAGCAATAAATTTTACCGATACTTTTGTTATTTTAATTCTTTCATGGTGACATCATTTCATACATCATATGACTTGAGAAGCTCATGTTTATTTCTATCTATTTATTTTAAAATGTGTTCTCTTTTTCTTCTTGTTGACTTTTGCACTTTGCAAAGACAAAGTTTATTAGTCGTTTTGCTTTTTAGTTACCTTCAGTGTCAGATTTTTTTCCTTCTTTTCTTACAGTTAATATGTCTGTCCTATCTCATTGTTACTGCCTGTCCTAGTCTTCATAGTGTCTTACACAACTTCAACGTTAGAGACTGTTATGGTATCTAGTAACTGTCTCTGGGTGATTGGTCTATTAAAGATGCTGAAGACTCTCCACAAAAATAATTTTTATCCAAACAGTTTAAAATGTTTTATTATATTAGAATTCAGAAATCCACTAGAAAACCTGCTTTTCTCTGCCTTCAGGTGAATTACTTCATATAGAGGCGACTGAAAATACAAAATAGTTCATTACCTGGATGAAATTCCACAATATAATCAATATTACCAATGTTCATGTGCTTAAACTAATAACAAAATATAGGTTCTGTATGATCCCTGTGTGTTCAGCTTATGTCCTCAGAGAACATGAATACGAAAATTTAGCCTTTCTCTGCAGTAATTTATGTAAAAATACTGAGCAAATAAAATGTTTTGGTTTGAAATTAAAAGTATATTCTCCTGGTGTTTCCTGGAGAGCTACTCTTGAATCTGTTGAAGAGAAAAAAATTAAGTAGTCTAACTTTCAAATCTATCCTGTAAGTTGAAGGTGCATTTGCATCAGTGTTTAATTAAAAAGAGAAAAATTGAAGAGAGACTTTCTGGTGTCATGTTCTCTGCTTGCAAAACTTCAGCAAGGGAGAAAGAGCAGCAATAGGAGATAGTGGTGAGGCTCTGGTACAAGTTGCTCAGAGAATTATTGGAGGCACCATCCCTGGAAGTGTTCAAGGCCAGGTTGTATGGGACCCTGGGAAGCCTGATCTAGTGGAAGGTGTCCCTACCCATGGCAGAGTGGTTGGAACTAGATGGTCTTTAAGGTCCTTTCCAACCCAAACATTTCTGTGATTCTGTGGTTGATTCTATGATACAAAGAGATGAAGGTTTCCCAAAGGATGTGGAGATTGTCGCCTGCTTCTGAAAATCTCATGCTGAGGAAAGACAGCAAGTCTGACAGAAAGGGACAGGTGTTATGGTAGCATTGCTAAGTATCACAGGAGACAACAGCATATCAGGGATTTTCTTGCCCCGGTGCTGTGGCTGCTGTCAGCACAAAATTCTCAGTGAGTGTTAGGGACCGTCTTTCATGATTTGTATTTTAAAAGTTTATAGTTCTTGACACATACGGGGACTTTCTTTTAATTTTATTACAGAGCTAGGTAAATACAAACAAAAAAAAAGTAATTTTTTTTTCACTAGATGTGGCCTTTGGCTAAGCTGCTTGCCCAAGGTCTCTCAGGTGAGAGATGTAATTCTCTCTGAGGTCATTCAGCCTTTGCTGATGAGTCTCTTCTCACCAGCTATAGAGGGAACATCAATTACTTAGACTGAATGGACAAAGTTAAGGCAAGGTGAACTGACCTCCTCTGGTGTCCCTGGGAAGGAGCTCCTAGAAAGTGATATGCGGATAGGAAATGTCTTTCCTCAGCTCAACAAGTGAACCACTAATGGAGTCAGAATTGAGCTCTATATCACTGGCCAACAGTTTCTCTCTGCAATAATTCTTGAGGCAAGTTAGCGCAGTAATTAGTTTGAGGGAGGGAGAGAAAAATGGGAAAAATCACAAACAACTTAAACTTGTGATTTCAGTAGAAAAATAACAAGAGTTTCAAGGCAAGATAGGACATTGTAAGATAATTATTTATTTGTAACTTGAATTCTAGATAATTGGTTGGCTGATTTGAATATTACCTATGGGTGAGAATGATGGCAGAATGATGTGATAAATGAAATATAAAGCATGCGGTATTTAAATAGAAAAAAAGAGGTAGAGGGAAGATCTACACAGGTGTTTCTAAGAGCTGTGCTTGCATGCACAGCTCTTTTAAGGATTTCACTTACAACAGTGAATAATTACCCTGCTCTGTGTGCCTTCTTAACTCCGATTCTGCCTGCTGAGAGTAGTAATATGAGGGATCTTTAGTGAAAGTAAAAATACTGATTTGAGGTGCACTTAATGGATAGGTGACCATGGGATTATTAAGAACAGACATGCTATTGAGTAGACTTGTATGCACGCTCACATACACACATATACACACAGCCATTGGAAACTGGGGATCCATGGAGTCAGTTTTCAAGAGCTGCATGGGGTCCCTGCAAGAGATTTCATCACAGCTGTCATATGCCACGCATTCTTAGACTGTAAGTGCATGTGAAGGGTAAGTAAGAAGTTAAACACCATCAGATCACACGCTAAGCTGTGCCTGAGATAAAACTATTTTTCAGCAAGTCAATTCAATGCCTCTGAAGGTCTTTACTACTGAGCTACTTCTACAATAAATTCCCCTATTTCCATTATCCTGATCTACGTCATTCTTACATTACTTCCTTTTCAAGGCTGTTAAGATAGCAGTTGACAAAAGAAATAAGAATCAGATTTAGACTTCATTGTCAATCTCAATACTTCACTGCAGACTCATTAAAAATACTTAATTAACTGCAGAGTCATTGAAAGGATGCCATATGTCATGTCAGCTTAAAAAACCCCCTATTTTCAATACTGATTTTGAGTAAGGGAACCTTTACATGATAGAAAAATGCACTAAAGTTACAATGTCTCTTTGATTTTATCCTCTCTCGCCTATAATAGATAAATTAGAGAATTAAGTGAAAGCTGAAGTAAATAGAATTTTTTTAATTAAATATTAACCACAGTTCACATGAAGAAGTGTTTAAAGATGTTACTTTATTTATCTACAAAGTTAAAATTTCCATATATTTTAATCTGAGAATTCATCTTCTTTTAGAAGCTCTGGTATCTTGAAGAGAAGTCATTTTCTCCCCTAGTTTCAGGCTTGAAGATGGTTTCAACAATATTATGGTCAATGTTTTCCAAGCCAGGTGCTCAAAATTAAGCTCTGAAATAGAAATATCCCGATTTGAGTTATGTGACTGATCACTTCTCATAAAATTCAGTATAATCGTATTTTGTAGCTTAAGCATGGACTTAGAAGTCTGGCATAGGTAACCTTTCAGAAAAGTTTGTTATTAGATATCTCAAAGTACTTTCTAGTGACTTTCTAATTCCCTTTGTAACTTTCAAAGGAAACATCTGAGACTAACTCAAGCAACAACTCCTTTTAGCAATAATAAAATTAAGTGCCAAAAATAATTCTTATAAGCACATTTGCTTTTAAATGACTTACACAGAAAAATTCAGTATTCTGCAGAAAATTCAGATTTTCCAAACTTTTAACAACATTTCTATTGAGTATAATTGTTGCTTCAGTGCTTTTTGTACCTAAATACACAAAGAAACGTGTAACAAGCATATTATAACTTAGGTTACTTTAGAATCAGTTAAATACCTATGCCTCCTAGGCAAGAATTTACCATTTTCTTGGAGAGTCTCAGAGTACAGGGTTTTGTTGCTGTTGTTTTGTTTGTGTTTTTCCCCACAGTAAGTCTAGATCCTTACATCGGGCCCCCAAAACTTATGTAAAACTCATCAGTTGCTTTTGCAAACCATACTGCACAGCGTTACAGGATATCTTTATGTGATGATAAACTACACAATTATAGATCAGGCTGTGTCTTGCCTTGTGCATATTGGGGTCCATCCCAACCAGAACTTTATAAACCTTGATCATAGAACCCTAGAATATCCTGAGTTGAAAGGGACCCACAAGGATCACCAAGTCCAACTCCTGACCCTGCACAGAACAGCCTCAGGAATCACACCATGTGCATGAAAATGTTGTCCAAATGCTTCTTGAACTTTATCAGGCTTGGTGCTGTGACCACTTCCCTGGGGAGCCTGTTCCAGTGCCCAATCACCCTCTGGGTGAAGAACCTTTTCCTAATAGCCAACCTAAACCCCCCCGACACAGCTTCAGGCCATTCGCTTGGGTCCTGTAACTAATTACAGGAAAGAAGAAGTCAGTGCTTGCCCCTCTGCTTCCCCTCGTGAGGAAGCTTTAGACTGCTGTGTTAATAGGGATATGTATCTTGTTTCCATGTAGACATATATAGCACTTCTGCACATCCCAGAGTCCTCATGTATTTGCAGTGCCATGCCTGAGTCTTCCTTCTCTCTTGTTCCAAGTGTGGACAGCATGCAAATGGCAGTGACTGAGAATGATTACCAAAAAACAATTTTTTGAATTTGCTTTAGCACCACTCTGGGCACCAACACCTCGTTGCAATCTACAACTTCCTTGTGAGGGGAAGAGGAGGGCCAGGCATTGATGTCTTCTCTCTGGTGATCAATGAGAGGACCCAAGGAAATGGCCTGAAGTTGTGTCAGGGGAGGTTTAGGTTGGATGTTAGGAAAAGGTTCTTCACCCAGAGGATGAACTGGAACAGGCACTGGAACAGGCTCCCCAGGGAAGTGATCACAGCACCAAGCCTGACAGAGTTCAAGAAGCATTTGGATGATACTCTCAGGCACATGGTGTGACTCTTGGGGATGGTCCTGTTCAGGGCCAGGAATTTGATTTGATGAACCTTGTGGGTCCCTTCTAACTCAGCATATTCTGTGATTCTATGAAACAAAAATTATACGAAAATGAGTCTGTGAAGTAGCCCTCACTGGGGATTTTGCTGGCTATCCCCTGACTTGCAGAGATAGGTATGTGGCAATGAGAACTGATCATTAAATGAGGAGAGGCAAAAGAGCAGAAAAACCTTTTCTGTCATTTCATTTGTTAAGTGAGTGCTGGAAGTTTGTTGTACAACTAGGCACTTCATTGGTAGTTGTGAGAAGATTTTTTTATTTTGTGTATGTGTCAATACTTCTCAATGTTGCTCCTCTAAACCTCCCATTGTGTTACATGTGTATATGTGTATTTGTGCAAAATTTAATCATTTGAGCAGCCTCTGATATAAATTACCAAAGCAATGTCTCAATAAAAATGATCTGCCAACATGGCTTGGAGGGTAAGACACAGTTTGTGTCCCAAGAGTAATGTATCTGCATTGTTTTTTTTTCTCTGCAATTATATGTCCTTCACCTCTGCAAAGTAATCTGAAATTTGCATCTATCTTAGAAATTCAGCCCCTTTATAAATGAAGACAACTCAGTGTCAGGTAAGTATCTTCTTTATGACAGGTCGCTAGTTGCTTTTTAAACTGAAAAAAGTTTAGATTAGATGATAGAGAAGAAATCTGTACTCAGAGGGTGGTGAAGCACTGGAACAGGTCACCCAGAGCAGTTGTGGAAGTGTTCAAGGCTAGGTTGGATGGGGCTTTGAGCAACCTGCCCATGACAGGGATGTTGTAGCTAGATGATCTTTAAGGTCCTTTCCAAACCAAACCATTCTATGATTCTAATCCTTCTCAGCTATTTCTAAGCCTATCTCAATATTTACTACCAGAAGAGAGTTATGTTCTTATCATTCTTGGATTGGATTCAGTACAAATGTAAAATTATGCAGTCTGTGGTTACAAAAATTCAAAAGCAAAGTGTACCGAACAGGTCCACAGGAACACCAGAGGTTCTGACAGTCAGTGTGTACTAACTCTGTCCTTGATTTTGCATAACTCTCTTCTGATTCTTTTGTTAACATGTGCAGCCACCTTTAAGGATCAGAAATGTGTATTATGGAATAGCCAGTAATTGTGCTTTGAAAGTAAAGAGAGCAATACAAGTGTAAATTATTGGACAGAAGGTGTAAGTTTCAATGTTAGAAGTCAATGTGCATTCAAATAAAGAATTCATAAATTAATGTCATTACTCAAAAACTTCATACATTTAGGATTGTCATAAAATAACCCAAGAAAAGGAGAAGCATTTGCAGCATCATGGAAATAATTGCTGCAAAGGAAAATGCTGACTATCTTAAGCAAAGTAACTGCCATATTCTGTCTTGTTGGTGCATTCCCCATAAATATTTTCTTTCAGATAAAATTGCATCCATTATGTCCAATAAGTGACTATATGAGATGAGTTTAATGTACTGGGAATGCAACATCATCGGTTCTGGGCTAAAGAAACTCAGTCCTAACAGCATGTGCGTAGGGGCAGACCTGGCTGGAGCCTGGGCTTCACGTCCAAGCTATTTTTAAGGAAGTTAGAAGTGTGGTCATCTGCCTTTTGTTAGAATCCTCTCATAATGGAAATTCAAGGAATTTTGCTAAATTGAGTTTTTCACAAATTCAGCTGGTTTCTCTGGAAATTTTCATCTCTTGAATGAAACATCTCACTTCAAAATCACAGGAATTCAGAAAAAGTCCAACTTGTTTCCATTTGAAATTTCTTTTGTGGTATCTTATGTGTTATACAGTTTGGGTATCTCATATCCACACTTTCTGCTTCTTGGATTGTGCTCACTTCTCCCAGGATATGCTCTAGATAAAAGCCCGTAATATGCCTCATTGCTTGGTTTTAAAGCAGAGTAGAAGTGTAGGAGCACAGCAGAACTATTTCCAAATGAGAGTATTTTCAGTTGACTGCCAGAAATATAATAATTTTGTTAGAAGTAAGGTAGATAAATCAATTCTGGTAAGCATGCCCTTTGGAAAAAGGGGTACACCATCAGGAAACAAGTTGAATTCATGCTTTTTAAGTTGCATTTCATTTCCAGACATGCACCTCTTATCTTTCTGTGATGTTTCAAAATAAGGCTGTAGGTGTTGTAGAGAGGCATCTCTACAAAATCTGAGTGTGTGGAGAAGTTAAACTATTGTAGGTGGTAGGCCTGACAACAAGGTTCAAAAAAAAGTATAATTTAAAGATAAAATTAATATTTTATATATTTATTTATATTTCCTTCTATGTAAACAAGAGGAAATAAAATAGTGGCTTTGTTGATGTTACCAAGTCCATCTCAGTGTGAAAACTGCTGGTAACACCTCTTTGCCAGGAAAATCATATAAGATTCCTTACATTGGGATGTTATGCTAGAAGCCCAGATTCAGGTGGCTTAAAACCAGTGTGCCTTCTAATGTGCCTACCAATACTATATAGTATAGTATATATCTATATATGAACATTATTATATAAATATTGACAATGCCAATATTATATAAATATTGACAATGCCAATACACTCAATAGGAAGGACTAGGCATGGGAAAGTTTGACCCTGTCCAAATCTGAGTCCAAAAGCAGTAACCAAATGGTTGATATTTCTCTTTTGTGTGAATAAAGGTCCAGATGTGATAGTGTGCTGTCTGTTCAGATGTCTGTTATGGTAAGAGACTGATAAAAAACATTACAGAAAAGTCATTATTTACCACTGGCATAGTTGCTCTGCCTCTTTCAGTAGAGTTTTACCTTCTGTGAGGACATTAGAGGGTATTACATTTTCACTTGGGTAGATTCCCTGTGACATAAGTTTACCTGGAGTCTCTCATCTTCTACTTAGGGGAGATTTTGCCTTTTAAATGTCTCAATGTATTTCTCACTTTACTAAGAATGATTGAACAATAGCACAACATATTTCTCACATTCAAGGGAGGGTGTGTTGTCTCCTTTAGTATTTCTAGATCTGGAAAACAATTAGGTGAAATAAGCTGTTGATACTGAGACCTTAACAGCATCCATTGAGTTACAAGTGGTTCACAAAGATGTCCTAGTACTTTTTTTTAAAAAAAAGCATTAATACTAATGCAAGTGAAAACAATGACTGCTGATTGCTGTTTGCAATTGTACTGCATTCTCTCCTGTCTCTTTATATTGTTTCTAAGTTTGGAAACTGAGTAATATTTAAATTGTTTGCATCAGTACAGTAAATAAAATGGCAATTACTGAGCAATCTGCTTTCTAACACATTTAAGTGATTTACGGCTGCAGTAGACAATATATTAAAATTCTGTCTGTGAAATTAAAAATATAATGGCTGGAAAACAACATACAAGCTCAAAGGAAGCTATAAAACTGCCAAATAATTAATGGCTACCACCAAGTGGTGAGTAGTGTTAAAAAAAAAAGGTAGATAAATTTATTCAAAAAGAAAATAGGATTTAGATTGTTTAATAGTTTCTATTTCAAACTCTGCATAGGAAAGAATGCAGTGCTCAATTTTCTATTTCTATTTCCAGAGAAAATAATAGCATAACCAGTTTTAAAGTTAGCCCTCATGGAACACTAACACAAATCACAAATTTTACACTGGGCCAGGGAATCAAGGGGACTTAGAGCATGGAGCAGGCAGTGGGCGTGGAGCAGCAAAAGGACTGAAGAGGGCAAGGGCTGCAAATCCCCTTTGCCTGTTTTATCAGAGCCTTGTAAAGTCATGCAGGCAAGTGCCTCCAGCTTTGCAGGAGGGATCAGTGTCCCTCAGCTGTTGGTAGGAGGGGCGAGCCTGGCTTTCTGAGGCTCTCTTTCTTCTCCACCCCAGTTCTGCCCCTTCTCTCTTTCCCCCTCCTTTTCATTGCAGAAGTGTCCTGGGCTTTCATCCCCGAGGCAGAAAAGATTACTTTTTCCTGTACTTCAGAGGAATCAGGAACTTTGTGTGTAAGAAACTGGTCCCCACTCTTCCAATGTGATTAGCATAAAGAGCTCTGAGAGGGGTTTTTTCCAAACCCGAAGAGATGCTTTCACATCTTTTCCTTGTTTCCCCACAGATTTTCACTCTCAGTTCATGGTCTGTTGTGACAATGACAGCAGAAGAGGGCTTCTTGACCTCGCGATTAAAGCATAAGATTGACAACCAGGCATCGTGGGTTCTTCTTAACTCTGCCACTTGCATTTGCATTGCTTATCAAGGTTTTGATTTGGGGTATTTTGCCTTTTTCCTCTAGGTTATTCTACTGTTATGGTATTGCAGACCACTTTGGTCCTTTATATGCTATTGTTTGTAAAATGAGGTGTGATGTAGCAAAGGGATAATGGAGCATGATAATAAGATCATTGTGAAATTTGATGAGAAGCCTGTTCAGCACTTCCCTTTCACCAAAGCAGTCCTGCTGAGCTCACTGGGTGTTGAAGCCAGGGGGACTTTCAGTGAGTAATATGCAAAAACAGGCTCTTTGACTGTGGCTTAATCCTAAGGTACATTTTGTGACTTCAGTGGAAGCTGTGCATGTCCAACAATTGTCATATGAGTCCATTTTCTTTTGTGAAGTACTTGGAGATCTGCTGGGCAACCAGGCTTTTATTCAAGCTTTAGTATGCACTGCCATAAGTGAGCTAAGCTGAGGCATGTCTTTGGGCATTAGTAATGGTTGTGAGCACCATGGTTAGCAATGTATTTTGGTGACAGGAATCCTGCATTAAATGTAAGAATAATTCATTATTTTAAGGGATTTCATTATGTTCATGGATTCAGCTAATTGTGTGCAACTTTTAAAAATCTTTTTATAACTTTAGATGATACAGGACTCCTAAGTCTTTTTATTTGATGTGACTTGGGGTCCTAAGTCCCTTAGCTTACACGATATTATAGTGTGTATATTTTCAGGAAAAAAAAGGAACAGAGTCTGGAAACACAACTAATTGTTCCATAAGGAGATGAGTTTTATTGACAAAAGCTGGTATTTCACTTCAATTTTATATCAAGACTTCAATACATTATTTAAAGTGACATAACTTACTTTATAAACAGTTTTTTGAGAATTCATAAGTAAACATACTTATAAAACAGTTTTATTAATAGGTCACTTCAATTATTTAGTACTTGAAGCCAGATTTATTGCGTGCCTTCTTCAATAGAGGTTGCCATATAATATTTTCATTCAAAGAATTACACGATGAATTTTCCTCTTTAGAAAATTGAATATTTTCAATAGATCTGATGCCAAAGGCATGCTGCCTTCTTTTTCATAATGGCAATCATATGTCACTGTTCTGAGGCAGCTGTTTTCATGTTTCCAATTTTTAATCTCCCTTGGTTTTCTTTTTACTATAACCAGATCTGTAAACTTCTGAGGTTTGTAAATCTTGCTTGGGGCTAAATATATATCCCTGTAATGTATTTGACCTTAAATTATTGATATGTATGTTCAATTGTAACTTTATTTTAATGCAGTTTTTGTCTGGGAATTATTATATAATGCTATTCAAGAAGTCCTCAATTGTTTTTGTGTAAGAACTTTAGATATTAAATAGTGAGATAAATTTCTAGAGTATTCATTGTATTTTTACTGACTGGGGAGAGTTACTTCTTCATATCTGTGGTAAAGGTTGCTGGGCTTGTGTAGTTCTCATTTATGGGGCAGGATTGTATTGAATTTAAGATTAATCTTTTGTACTGCTATAGTCCCTGGAAGGCCACGTACAGATGGTATTAAGGCACTGTAAAAACATAGAGTATAAAAAATTCTAGGTGTCTCTGACAGCTGACAAAAAGCACTAAAAAAGCCAAAGACAGCCAGATATCCTGAAGGAGTAGTGAGGTGATATTGGCCAACATGGCATGGTGGGAGTCCAACTACATCAGGTTTTACTGCATGTAGTACAGTTAAAGTCAAGGATTTGAAGAACTATGAAAGTAGTGTATAGGTATTCCCAAATTTTTCCTCTAAGCATTAGGGAATCCCTGAAAGAAAGTATGAGGGACTTGTCCAGACATCTGACTGCTCGATATCAGATACCCAATGTAATGGGCCAGATGCAGGTAGGGAGGTCCTCCAGGTAGTGCATGGAGTATCAGAGGACTGTCTCAAGTCCTGCTTTTAGTTATTGTTAGTGCTGGGGAAGAGGTCTGGTGCAGCAGGGAGAGGGGTGCAGAGGGGAGCTCGGGCTGACCACCAGCACATTGGTGCTATTCCTGTGTAATGGTCCAGAAGGATGTGACAGCTTTTGTCGAGGCAATAGGATGGCAGAGGATTTCAAGCCTGTGGGACTGTCATACTGTGACAGGTGCGACAAAATGTGACATGGTGAAAGTGTGTATGAAAAATATCTCCAAGTCAATGACAGTCTTTCACAGGGCCCATGGGCACACGAGAAGAGTTACATGACCAAATGTGAGACATGTGGACACAAATGCACATGTCCATGCATATACTTCTTTCCTAGTCCTGATCTCCTGTCTCTCTCTGTGCTTTTTCCTAGCTATTTCCTATAAAAAAAAATTATCCTATTTCTTATTATACCATAAAAACATTGAATCCTTCCAATCAAAATTGTAAAAGTTTCCATTGCAGCATATAAACACTTTATGGTCATGGCTCGTATTTGATTTTCATAACAGTGAAAAGGTCAAATTTGCAATGAGTCAAAAAATGTAAACATGAGTTAAGTTACTCTGATATAATCCCATTCCAGTGTCACTGCTGTCATTAACTCCAGCCTTACATCTCATCATTTTACAGAGTGGATGTATAGATTTACTTCTGCAAGCTGCGGTTTGGAGATATGCCCTGAGACTGCAAGGATCTCTTGATGGTGCTGTTGTGTCAATGGCTTGTCATGCTTTTGGTCACAGGAAGGTTCTTTAAAAGAAGATTATAAAATTGCAATAAAAAAATAAATAAATAAACAACATTAATGAATAACATGCAATTATTGCTTAGGCTTTTTATAAATGAAATTAAATCCACATTTTCCTATTAAGTAGTCTAAAATTATTTACTGCATGTTAAATGCATTCACAGTTTCTCTCTAGACTGTGAATATTTAATGCAGAATAATCAATATAAAGTTCAAAACCTGTGAGTTTACTTATCATAATAAGCCTACAGCATTAGCAATCAACAGAAGCAAGATAAAATACAAAACTAGTACTTCCCATATCTCATATTATTTATACAAAAGCTGTGTAGAAAATTGTTTTATCTATTGTTTGCACTATATTTCAATTAATTTGTCCAAATAATTAAAATGCAGTTTCTAATAATAGGATGGTAATGAAAAGAAAATTAAAAAATATGTGTTCGTGAATACAAGAACAAGAAAAATACAGAGATAAAAAAATATTTCATTTAGGTTTTGTTTGAAAATATTGGAATAAACTATTTTATTCTGAATCCTTTAGTTTCACCAGCAGGCTCATTTTCCTTGAGGATATATTTTTTATACTATTCTAAAACACAAAGATTTTCAGTTTAAACATGTTTCAGATTATAGCCTTTTATATATTTCCCTTCAAATTTTAGTCTGACTAGTCAAGATATATATCTGAGATAAAACTCAGAAGAGATAGAAAGAAATCTTTTATAACTTGAGAGAAACTAAATTTTGAACCTTAGCAAAAGGAAAACCTTTTCTACAGGTTGTTTTAGCAACTGAAAAATGCTGCTGAAAAAGATATAATTCAATCTGATATGATAAGAGATTGTGTAACTTCAGACACAAGGATGAACATATGTGTTGATTTTCTTAATGTTACCCTAATATTATCTGAGAAAAGTTTACAGATCTGCATTGTAAACACTGAATCCTCTGGGCCTTCTGAGAAATCTTTTGTTAAACAGCCCAGTTTATTACTTTGTTATTAAATAATTCCATGTTATGACATTATGGTAGACTCTTTGGGACAGGAGTTCTCATTATTTTGTCTTCTACACAAGTGCAACCAATACATCACAGCTCACATAATAGTCGATAACCCAAATAGTCAATAACCCAAAACTACATTTCTTATGCAAAGCTTTCACCCACTGCTGGCCAGAGGGACTTCCTAGAGAGGAGCAGCCATGAGTTAAAGTTAAGCACTCAGGCTACAAGCCCATGTGCCACCAGGATCTAAGCTCTTTGCAAGATTGAGTTCTCCATGAGCAGGAGCAAGAGCTGCAATGCTTAGGTGCCATCATGCCTTGATTGTCTCAATGTAGTTGTGGCATTTTTTGTCGTGCTGCAGTAAGACACAACTGGAAATTTGAGGGTGAGGCCTGCAATGAAAAATCAGATCCTTAAAAGTCAGATCCTTATATGCAATAAAAACGCAAAGTTTCTTTGTTGGACAAAAAACCTTCACAAACAAATATTGATCATGGTTTAGGCATCACCTCAAACAAACATGGCTTCGTCATTCAGCATTTAAAACACAGCCAAACGATTTTACCCTTATGGACATACATGAGTTGGTCTAAAAGCAAGAAAATAATCCCTGGACCACCAGGGTATATATAGACATAGAATCTTCTTCTGTAGACATGGGCTTGTATGAGTCATCTTAGTGGCAGCCACTGTACTCTTTAGTTGAGTCTGTATGACTTGCTCTGGCTATAAACCTAATAACAAAATAATAGCTTTTTTTATGATTGCAGTTCTAAACTTGAGTTTTCAATCAATATTAACCTTCTGTGGAAAAAAACCAACCAAACAAAAGCAATTCCAAAAATAAAAATAAAAAAAAGAATAAAAAATTTTTTAAAAAATAATAACAAAAACCCCAAACTTGGACAAAACCCTGCCTTCTATGGTTACTTTTTTCTCACATCTTTTGGTCTCTGTTCTGTATGTTCCCCTCTGACACAAATTTGTTTTTTCTATTTTTGAGTTTCAGTTCAGTCACCGACCTATCATTCTTTTAGAACAATTGCTTCCTAAAGTGCATCACATTTAAGAAGAAGTCACAAAATCATGGGCTAAGAAATAAATTTATTCTTAAGAATACTTAGATCTTTTTCAAACCATGGTGCTTTACAAAATTCAATTAACTTTCCCAGTGTGATTCCTTTAAGCCGAAATAAGTAAAAAGTGCAGGGTAATCATTTTACTTATTGACCAAAAGCTGACTAATTCACTGGCTCTTTCTCCTGCTTTTACTAACACTTGCTAATGTTTGGGTTATGGACACTACAGTGGATGTTTATCTAATTTTTAGTGAATATTTCTCACAGCTTGGTTTCATAATTTTATAAAACAATTTAAATGGCAGAGCATTGAATTGATGTTCTATATATAAACTCTGTCAGTATTAATTTGGTGATTTGACTTTGAAAAGAACTTGTTACTGCTTATCAAGATGAGATCAATATCATATCACGCTATAAGAACTTTGCATCTAGATGCCATGTGGCTGATCTTGTCTTTGTTTTCTTCCTCTTCCTTCTTCAGTTTTCATTTCCATCTCTTTTATATTGTATCCTGATTTTATACTGATTTGTAAAAGGACGGATTTATAGGATAGTGCTTATTGTGTTGAGTTAAGCCTATCTTCTTTTATTGAAATCTGGAGGATTTTGTCCTCAGGAATAAATCATCTGAGTTCTTTAATGTACCTTTTAGAAATACTACAGCTTTTCTCTGCTCATCATTGAGGTAAAGCTGCTGTTAGTTCAGTATTTTTAAGTTAGGCTTGATTCTCCTCTGTTTAATTAAGAGTAGAATCCAAAGAAAATGGAAAAAATGCTAAGAATTTGACAGCACTGAACTGAAATATTTTTGGTCCAGTCCTGAGCACGGCTCAGATCAGAGACATTACCAGAGAACTGTACTGACCTTTAGAAGTCTTGCTCAGGTATAACTATGCAAATAAGCAATCTTGTGTTATGGTCTCAGATATCTTCCTTGATGTATTGCTTCTGTTTATTGTCTCTATCCTTATGTTTAATTCATTCAAATCCTTCATTACTCTTATTTTATTTGTTTTCCCCACAGACATCTAAGAGAGTTCTGTTTTACCTTTTTTAATATTACTTCTAACGATACAGTGGAAACTGGTTGATAACTTGTTTTATTAGGTTTTATTAGAAAATGTCAATTGTGCAGAATTGGCTTTTTGAAAACACCATATGACAACTGGAAATTAGGAAAATTGCTTTTACATGTGGGAGTCAGAATTTACAGCTCCCAATTCCCATATTCCCATACTATCTTTCTCTACTCAGAGTAATCTGTTCCTGCAGACCATTCAATTCAAGTGGCTTCAGCAGTTTCAGGATCAAGCCTGACACTGGAAAAGGAGAAACATTTTTTTTTTCAGTAGCTTAGTTTCAGTTTCAGATCAAGAGAATTTTGATTCCAAAATTCAAGTCTTTTCTTAAGATGGACAGTATGTTTCTGGCTCTGTAATCTCTCCAGCCTGACACTGTATGGAACTGTAATTGGATGGGTCAGAGCTCAGTGGTTCATTCTTCCTCCAGTGCACTGAGAAGGAGCATGCATTGCACCATCCCTTCTGACAAAGGCATGGTCATTTCTATCCCATATTTTCTCTGCACACCTAGTCTTGAGGTGTGTCTGGTATATGTAATCTGTGTGCCTCAATCCCTGCTCACCTACAGATTTAATTTACCTCTCTTCTGCTCTGTTCTCTTTCCCTCCTATTCAAAATTCTGTGCTCTGTCTTCTTTTCAGTTTTCCTGCTTTGGCACAGTTCTTTACCACACGCCTGTGATTTAACATTCTTAAACTTCTTCCCCCTGCTATGTCTATTGCTTCTTCTGTTAGAATGTATTCCAACAGATCACATGTCTTTCCAAAAGGCTTCCCAATGCCATGCAAACCTGAATATCTTCTGAACACATCAACCTGGGAACCGGTTATTCAGAACAGTACTGCTGTGGCAGAAGGATGGACCGGCTAAACTACCCATTCCAGCTCTGTTTGTTCCCAAGGTCTGTGGCCCAGCGTGTGACTGGCTTTTCTTCCTGACATAAAGAGTAACATTAGTTTTGTTTCTGAACCTACAAACTTAAAGACCTGCTGAAAAATAGTTTAATTCAGGATGAATTTGAACTTTACAGATGCTGTAGCTGATTCTCAATACCTCCTCCATGTGGAGCTTGCTCCTTTTCTGACATAAGATCTTTCCAATATTGACCTTGTTTCCCAAGTGCTTTGTCTGCATGCCACTATAGCTGGTCAATGGTATGGT
This sequence comes from Lepidothrix coronata, assembly GCF_001604755.1. Taxonomy (NCBI): domain Eukaryota; kingdom Metazoa; phylum Chordata; class Aves; order Passeriformes; family Pipridae; genus Lepidothrix; species Lepidothrix coronata. The sequence continues at coordinate 3,164,859 of NW_016690256.1, read as the reverse complement.
TTAAATGTATTGAACAATGATGTATTCCATTGAACCAAATCCCAAATTTGTCTTAGTGCTATATAAACAAATGATGTAGAGCCATTCTCAGCCTCTGAGATCTGACACCTATCTACCATGATGAAGGAAGGATGAGCAAAGCCAGGGCAACAGCAGCATTATGGGCTGGCTTGGTGAGTCACAGGTTGTTGTACCTGCTGTGCATTAATAAAAAGTAATAGTTCTTAAAATAAATATTATTTTATTATAAAGATTACTTTAGTTGAAATTGCATAGCAACTGTGTGTGTGCCCTGTGTTCACATTATACAATCCACATGGCATGTGCTTGGGGGTAGATTTACTCATGTGAGCTTAGCAGGTGCAAACAGCGCAAACCGATCTCTCTGAAAAGATACTATTATTGTCTTCAGCCCTCCTCCAGAATTTTTCTGGTCTTAAATTTGTAGCTGAGGATCAGCTGGAGTCTTACTGATTGGCATCTGTCACACACAGCGTGTCTCACAAGTGCTACTGGTCATTGTTTTTCCGGCATGGACTTTCTTCTGCTGTAGGCCACAAGTTTGACTTCAACACAGGATCTCTGTGCTGCTAATATTTTGCCTTTTACAGCATGGAGAACATAAGAGATAATAAGAAAAGTAAGGTAGTAAGTTAATAAGGATTCAAATCAGTTTTAATGACAGTTTTTAATGACTGCACTCCCTACTTCTTCTATATTCCGTTCAGTTCACTCTCTTTTCTGTGTTGTTTTGTAGTGCAGCAGTGCTGCATCTTATCTGGCAGCCCAAGCTGATGTTTATTTCATTCTTCTGAGGCTTTCACAAATGCAGAAATTGTTTTAGAGTGGGGATATATGGTTTGGTTCTCTTTGTGAGAGGAGTCAGATTTTTCTCAAAAACAATCAAGGCTTCATTTCTGCTCAACTACCTAAATCCTCTAAATTTTCTTGTGCTTTTTCAAAACTCACAAACTTTTCCTTGCTATGGATTAACTTTGGGTGGGTCACACTCTCCTGGCAAGGCACAATATCATAATCAAATCAATTTTCTGAGCAGTAATTGAGTGTCGAAAGCATTTATCTTTTTGGCTGTGCTATGGCTGTGGGACAGAGGGACCAGAAGTGCCAGCCCTCCTCTCCTGCCATTCCCCTGACCTTCAGCATCACCAGGAGCATGATACCACTCCCTCCCTCTGCAATAGGGTCAATTCACCCCTTTACTTGCCTGAGATCAGGTTTTCAAATGTTGTCCAGCCTCAAGAAGCTGGCACCACAGTTACATCCAGAAATGTGATAAATCACATCATTTGCAAACTGACTCTTTGGGGAAATAAGCCATTCTCAGGGGGGTTGTGCTGGCTTCCTGCATACATATACTTGTTAGGCTGTTATCTTGGGATGTGTTTGTTTATCAGAAGAGAACAAGGAAATTGGTACGAACAATGAGGGGGGGTTATTCTGTGATGTGGAGTTTTAACAACTGCAAATTTGGGGGTTTTTTACCAATTCTGAATGTTAATGTCATGATTCTCCTTTCAAAAATCTGCATGTGCCTTATGCAGTCAATCTGCCACTCATGTAAGTGACCTGAACGAGTGCTCAGCTAACATCAGAGAGGGAGGTTACCCACCCCATAGGGAGCAACTGACTAGCCCAAGTCCAGAAGACAGCTCATCTACTGCAAACAGTGGGTGCATCACAGCAACAAGATGTAATAGCAGGACAGAGGTATCTGCTATTTTGGCAGCCAGTGTGACTGTCAAGGCAGAGGAGCCCTAAGATGGCAATGTTTCACTGACTCACCTATCTTAGTGACACCACAGAAACAGAGGCAAGTGAGGATGGTGGGCTGCAGGTGGGCCTGTTAGCACTACTGTCAGGATGATAATAAAACTTTAAGTCAGCAGAAGAAATTTAGACACAAAAGGTATTCAAGTTCATTTACTAACTCCCCAAGGAGTCCAGCTCCCAATCCAGCTATCTCCTCTGGAAACTTACAGAGCCTTATGAACAGCAGTGATAGCTGGAAAACAGTGAAAGATATTGTCAGGAACTTTTCTTGTTTTCCCATGGACACAAGAAAGATTCCCATTGCAGCTTTGCTCTTGGGCTGGCAGGAGCTGTTCATACTCAGGTCTCTTCTGGCATTATCAAAAACTGCATATATGGGTTGGGAGATTTACAGGGAACCTTTCTAACTAGTCTAAAGTTAGTGTCAGTTGATATTATAGCATGATAGCTCTGTTAGAAGTAGAAATCAAGGAATTACAGGGGAGAAAGTGCTGTGGCTTGAATATGTGGCTGTCTTGGTATGGGCCATTTCAAACTGAGGCAAAATCACCCTACTCTTGGTACGTGTCAATACAAAGTAGAAAAGCACTGGAACAGGGTACTGAAGAGCACTTAGTTGCAACACAGGTGTTTAATATTGTTTATGTGGAAGAAAAATACATAACTAACTGTAAAATGTTTGAACAGTATCGTATTATGTATAATGAATTTAGTTCATAATGCAGATGTTTTCTATCAAGAAGGGCAAAATTAAAAATAATGCAAACAGAAATGTAAAAAAAAATCTTATGAAGGTTGCACAAGGTCATGGCTGGCAGATGTTATGTCATGTGTCTGTGCACATGTGCATACTTCTCTATTTAGTTAAATGGAATAAAGACTCTTCTTGACAGAAGAGGACCCCAGGGTGCTGATCTCATGTACCAGCCATGACAAGGAGCCAAAAAATTGGTGACAATTGTGGAAAAGTTTTTTGGGAAAGAGTTGTGCAATTTTCCTTGGTGTTTTTAAAATACACAAAGCACTTGTCAATGTAGGGAGCACAAAAAGGTCGCCTTAATACAGGCAGTGTTTGCCTATGTGTGAGTTTTATTTCAGGAACGGGACATGTATCCATCACTCTCCACTTCTGCTGCAGCTATGCACGAGATCTGTAGGTTTGTAGTCCTTGTCTTCATTCTAGGACAGACATATAAAAGAGAGCAGTGGCACGGGGACCTGTAATGCGTAAACTCAGACCTTATTGCATGTTAGTTTGGTGGCTTTTTTTTGTTTCTTGATTAGTCTGCAGAGGCCATTGGGTCTGTGAGTAGTTCTTCTGCTAGAAAGCACTTTCCAGTTCTCTTCTGACACATTTATTGTACCAGGAATTTGCATGTCCCACTTGCAAGGCAACACATCCATTGTGTGGTAGTGGTGAGTGTGTGTAAAGTAAGATTAGGGTGTGAGATGCAGAAAGAGTAAGACATTGTAGAGAATTGCATATGAATTATGTTTAGTCAGAGTCCAGAAGATAAGAAGGTTGAAAGAGAACTTTAACTCTGGACAATTATGGTTGGTTTTTCATAGTTATTCCAGAAAAGAAGGAACAATAATGATTCAGCAGCCATTTTCTGTACACAAGCAATGTTTCCATTCATTTTAGAACCTAAACAGACAGATAACATTTTTGATAAGTTTTTTACCTCTTTTAATAAAGGTTTCCATTAGATTTAATAATGTATTATTTTTCTAATTGTACAAAATGCTCAAAAGACATGTATCTTCAAGACCTAGTCTTAGTAACAATATTATTTTTACCTTAGTTCCTAGATTATGAAAGTTATTTTCATGTTATTTTTCCAGTCCATGTGAATTCAGAAAATTGTCTGGGCAACGAAGGCATTAGGTGATATTCTGATCAGTCTCAAAAAATGTCCTGATTTTCTTCTGTATCACTGTACATTTCTTTGCCTTTCTTGATGTGCCAAATGAACTGAAGGAATTAAAATTATTAAATACATGAGATCAGAAATGGACCTGCATAATCATCAATCATCAATAATTTAAAGTAACTGTCTTGACATAAAATAAGTAGACTCAGAAGATATTTTCTTGCCATATTGCAATTTACAATAGGAAGTATTTCTCCATACTGACTTTCAAATGGCTTGAAAAAAATCAGGCTTTCAACAGAACATGAACTGATCTTTGTCTATAAGATGTTATTTTCTGTGCTGTATTTTCCTAATTTATTTTTATTTTCTTTGGAGCACTATGACTTGCTTGACTTGTGCTTGGCATCTTTGTCGTCAGTTGATTTTGCTCATTGTTTCAGTGCTCTTAACAAATATTTCAAAATTAAATATTTTTTCATGAATGTAATGCACGGTTATGACTGAAGATCCTGACTCCCAGAGACCAAACAATAAGCATTTTTGTTCTTGTCCAGAGCACAGTTACTATAGTCCAGCAGGGCATGTGTCGGAAGAAGGTGCTATTTCAATGCATGTCCTAAATGAGGTGGGAGAGGGGGGTTGGGGGTTGTTGGGTTAACTAAATAGTTGTTTCAGGATTAAACACATACTCCTGAATTATGAAACCCATCTACAGGAGCAATACAGCATGCTGCCTTTGTAGAAAGAGTAAAGATCTAGATGGAGATTGAGCCTGAAGTGTGACAGAATAAATTTAACGACAGAAGTGAAAAAATAAATCTGAAAAAGGAAACCAAATTTGGTTAAAAACCAAAATTGTGTTCATAAAAATAAACCCAAACAACCTAGAAAAGCTTCTAGAGATGGTAATGACAAATTGTTTAAAACCAGGGAGAAACACTGCGTTGATATTGGTTTTTGCTGTAATATTTAATAAAAAGAATAGTGGAACCCAATGTTCATTTTACATGTGTGAAAAGACAGAAGGGAATTAGCATCCCAACAGAATTAGTAAGAAACAGAAGAATGGTGAAAGGTTATCCAAATCTAAAAATAAGCAAAGTTTATCCTTACAAATCTAAGAAATGAGACCATATAGGTATATTTTTTAAAATTAGAAATAAATGTCTTGGAAAGATGGAGAAATTTACCAATGCCCTACCTAAATTTTGGATTCCAAATTTTGGGAAACACAAAATCTTCAGTTTGCAGTCACCTAAATAATCAGTAAGAAAGGGAAAGAAGAAAACTCAGCAGTGCAAACAACAAAGTAACATCAGAAGTAAAATTCTCATTACAGACAAAATTTTGTTTAATTGAAAATAATTATTCACAAAATGGAGATTTTGTTGAATTGAACAATTTTAAGTAGTAGCAGGATGACAGGCTGGTCATATTGGGAATATGACAAGCTCTGGATCCCATACAAAATCAACAGCTTATATATACAGGTGGGGGAAAGGATTAAGTGCCTGCACATGAGACATAGAAGAAAGTAAACAGTGAGGAGATTTTAGGTTATACAATATTCAGCCAATATTTATTCCAACAAACAAAATATTTGGTGCACTAGTGAAAAGATTAAAAAAATATAGGGAATCATTCAAATATGGTACAGGAGCAGAAAACAATTGAGGAATACTTCAAAACAGGAAAAATTGTGTTTGCAAGAAGGGTTAACACTGGGAAAGAAAGAGAGAAAAAGTGGCTTAATAATTTTCTTTAGATATTTATTTGATTCACTTTCAAATGTGCCAGAATGAAGGAGGGAAGGTCTAATTTAAATTCCCAGCTACACACAAAACAGCAACAGAAATTGTCGTCTCACATGGGATCTGTGTTCTTGTAAGCACCAGCATGGTGTGCAGAAGGTGTCTGTTGACAATAATTCCTTACAACTGAATAATAGTTCACTAAGTTAATTATTTATGATATTAGTTATGAACCTAACAATTGTTTTTATCAACAGCTCATTTAGTAATCATGGACATTTATCTTCTGTTTCCACTCACTTTGCAGGCTGGTCAAAGGTGATTATGAACTAATGATGTTGGACACTGAATGTGGAAAGGCTTTGGAGCTTTCTTAAAGAATGTTGTAATAACACCAAAGACATAAGAGCAGTAAAGAAAATTAATACTTTTCTTTCCAGGCTAATTTAGAGGCAGTAGATAAAAACCATTGTAAAAGAGGCTGTAGTTAATCTTCAGTATAAGAAAGGAATGTTTTAGTGTTCTTAATATATGCATTTCTATGAACATACAAGCAAGAGTATGATCGTAACAGGAAAGACCAAGGATTTCTCCAGACTAATATCCTGTCTTTGGTAGCTATCAACTACATATATAAAGTGAAAAGGTAGAGCAATTTCTCTAGTTTTAAACAAGATTTTATAGAGCAGGTCTAATTGACCTAATTGAATTAGATGTTGTTGTGTTCTACTGATTCTGCTGTTCCCATTATTGGTATATTTTATAAATCCTCTTTAAGTCTCATGTTGAAAAAAACCCCTTTAGTCATAAAAAGAACAAAACAGAAGATTAAATGTACAAAGTGTGTAAAGACTGTAGCCTCTCTAGCTGACTCAAAGTCCTTTTTCCTTCTGTTCCCTACAACTACCTGTATTGAGCTGTTTTTTTATTCTACTCTTGTAAGCTCAGGATTGGTTTTTTGGGGTGCTTTAATGATCATACGACACATAAACCTGTCCAGTCATCTTTCATAACATAACATAACATAAAACATAACATAACATAACGTAACGTAACACAACATAACAACGTAACATAGCATAACATAACATAACATTCATAGTATCATGTCTCTCTAAGCCATAATACAAATATATGGCTTGGGTAATGCCAATACTGCATTAAGTGGTCTGTCCCTGACTGATTCAGTATAAACTGAACTTATACTATATATATAAACTGAACTGTATCAGTTAATTATCCTGCCTTACTCATTTTTGTCCCTCTTTAGGGTAGATATTCTGTAAATAGAAGAATTGTTCCTGGGATTCACTTGCAGCGTAGCAGCTGTACCTCCACCTTGTCACCACACCAAATTTTGATGGAATAGGATCTGTATGTTCTGAAACTTAAACTAATGGACTGACTGTACTTAAACTCCTTTCTTTTAATGATTTTCTTTGTTACCGAGATAGAAGGAGTGCGCTTACTAAAGCAGACAGTAATATCTCTGCAGTGTTGAACAGATCAGAGGCTGTCTCAGACCCACCCAATGTTTCATCTGGCAGGTGCCTGCAGCTTCTTGTGCCATCTGCATGCTCAGGATGCTCAAACCCATCTGTTTCACTTCAGAGACAGAGCATAATTTCACAAAGGCAACACGATGGCAAAGCAGGTTGGAGTTTCCCTTTCTTTACTAACCCCAGACACTACTATCCCTTCCTCTTCCCATATGCACCATAGTTTATTACCCCATGAATTACTGATTCATCAGACTGGCGAACAGATCACAGTTCAAAAAGTTAAAAAAAAAAAAGGGGGGGGGAGTGGGTGGGGGAGGGTTTATGTAACCCAAAAGATTTCACAAAATTAGTTTAGCACAAAAACAGTTGAGTCAGCATCACTGAAGGTGCAATAACATGTGAGAAGATGGAGAAGGGAAAGGCAGAAAACTCCTGTGCTGCTGTAAGGAAACTTGGAGGTGGAATTGTACTCTGAACATTATGAGGGGAATGAGCTCTGAGAGCCAGGAGGGTTATGCTGTTTTCTAAAGCTTTGAAACATTCTCCTGAGATGCTGTGATGAATTGTCAGGAACTGGAAAATCTCAGGGCCTTGAAAAACAGAAAGGGTATCCCATGTAGCTCATCCTCCTTCCACAGAAATTAGATTTTGATTTTTTTTTTTTTGCTGTGCATTACTACTCTGAGGATAGAAATGTCCCAGGCATAGGGTTTCCAGCCAGTTCCCTTTAGAAATTGTACTGTGTGAAAGATCCCACAAAATTATTTACCCTATGTTTCCTTCATGTTATTTAGTCAAGTTTTATCCTCTCTTTTTGTCACAGGCGGCAATGACAGTTGTCATGACCAAGCATCTTGTGGTAGGGAATGAATTCTGAGCTGTTCAGCAGTGATTTCTTAGCTGGTTATACATTGGTACCTTGATCCAGGATGAAGGCATAGTGGTAAATCTCAGCTTGCCTAGGTTAGCTTTAATAAGAGGTATCTTTCCTAGGAAATAAGAAATATGCTTGCAAGGGTTGAAAGATATCCATTATAGGAACTCTGAAAATATTATGGTGTCTGGAATGCTGTGTGTTATTTATGTTAATTTAAAAAAAAAAAAAAAAGAAGTTGTTGAAACCTTTCCATCCCACTTTGACAGCTTTTTTATTACGACAGAAGTCCTTTGACCTAAACATGGCATGATCCAAAATAAGTTGACAATGAACCCTACTGGTTTCAGTAAGTATCTTGGACTGTAGTTGCCCAGTCTTTCAGAGGCTGTTAGGAAGGGTGCAGTAGCAGCCAGTTCCATGACCATCTTCTAATGGATATGTTGGGGTTTGTAGGTCTGAGCGAGCAGGCACAGATTGTCATCAAGACATCCTCAGAATATTTTGGAATCACCAAACTCGGCCTTAAAAAAGTGAATTAGAAAGTTGTGGTTTAGCCACACAGTGAAACAAGAAAACCAGGCAAGAATAAAGGTAGTGGTAGTATGAGAAAAAGTCTCTTCTCTGACGCCCTGCTTCAGCATTGCCTTTTGAAGTGCTATAAACTGGCAGACAATAGAGTTCTTACAGAAAAAGCCATGCAATAGGTGTGAAAAAGGCCACTTGGAAAACTAAACTTTCAGGAGCCAGACTGTCTTCATCTGCCCCTACCACTAATGGAGACAGGCAAACAAAGTCTGATAGAGTAAGACAGAACTGTCAAATTTGGGCTTCTATAAACCAAAACAAGAAATGTATTCCCTGACCGAGGATCCTTTTCTGAAAATGCCAGGCCTCCAGCTTTCACAAATCAATACTAAAGAGAGTTAAATGTCATCATCAATTATGTCTTGCATCAACAATTTGCCCTGTGTACTCTAGCCCATATGTAGATGTTATTTCCTTCCATATGGGCATGAAAAACCTGTCTCAGCTGCAATAAGCAGAGATGTTTAACTAAAACATCAGCTGAAGCAGGATACTCCAGCTGGTTGAAAGTCAACTTATCTGCTCCAGCAACTCATTGAACAGGAGAAATTCATGCATGACCATGGAAGCAAACAGGAATTAAAGGGAATAAATTCCATTACTTGTTTGTATTCCCTGTGAGCCATACAAAAATTTAAATCTGAGGACTAGATTTTTGGTAGTATTCATTGGTCAACAGTTGAGTCAGATGGCAGAATGCACCAAACTTGCTCTTTAATAATGTATTTCTGAAAATCAGCGAAGTTTCTTCTTCCACCTGGGACCTTCAGAATGCTCCTTTGGCTAAAATTTGTCTTTTCAAAGCAGTTGTCCATGTATATTTGCTCTGAGGACACAACTAGCAAGAGAGGCTTCCCCTCTTCAGAGCAAGCATTACTGCTTGGAAGAGGTGGAGAAGAGAGATGGAAAAGTGAGTGGAAAGCAGGGAGAGATTTTTCAGGATTTCTGTGATGTTTGGAAATCATCTCTATTCATGTGAAAAATAGCATAATATTAGATTTCTTTAATTTCTTCTAATTTTTAGAGATGCTACAAAACTATCATATCTACAATTCTTAACAGTATACTTTATTGGAAACTAAACAGAATTGGTCTAGCTATTCAGTACCATAAAATATCCTGATTGAAAGACTAGTTATAATTTTTAAATGTAGCAGTAAAATAGAAATATTTTTGCCTTCCATAATAAATAAAAAATAAATTAGATTTTGTTATATCCTACCAATTAATGAGCTTTACCTGGCAGTCTTATTGTACCATATAACAACTGTGAAAATACATATAGCAATTAGTAACCCAGTACATTTCTGCACAAAAAATATTTTATAAGCATAATTACATTTATTTTTCAAAGAAGAATATTCTGTCTTGAGCTATGCCAAGAAGAAAGATTGTAGCCTGTGCAAATGGAACTAAATGGAAACCAGATTATAGATTACTGTGATCTAAATCATTTAATCATTCCCCATTTTTCTCCTCCTTTCCTTAGTCATACTGTGCTTCTCTTGCCTGAGTAAAGGTTATTCATTGGATAAATACTAGTTTTTCATTCTGAAAAGCTTTTCACTGTGTTTATTCACTGCTGTATTCTTTTTTTCCTGGTGAATTCATGTTTAATATTAAGAAGAGAATATTTGGGAAGGAAAATATTCAAACTGTAGTCATTAGTGGGTGCTATTAAATTGACACCTTAGTTTGGTCCTAATTATGGTTTTAAAATGACAAAGAAGGCTTAGCACTTTTATTTATTTTTGTTAATTTTCCTGTCAAAATTAGCCAGCTCTTCTTAGCAGGAAATCCTGGGACTGTATGGTGCTCAGATGTCAGAAACATAAGATAACAGTTATATAATAAGCTGTCTAAAATAAAATATTAAATCATTAAAGGCAAGTGCTTTTTGTTCCAAGAAATAAAGGTCTCTATATTAAAAACCCACAATATTTCCGGCAATGGCAGTTGTAATAGAAACACTAGGTATTGTTATTAGTATTAATAATTTGTAGATAGAGTATTCCTGTAAGGATAGTGCTGGAGTTGCCTTGTTGGATTTAAAATTTATTTTGTCAACACCATATGTGGATTTATTTAGGAAATGAAACAAAAATGAAACATTGGGGAAAATCTCATAGAAGCATACATTATTAACCTCACATTCCTTGGGATAAAATTATACCAGTTATCTTTACTATAAAAATTGATAAACAGACTATTACAGCAAGTGTTCATGAGCCTATGTTGCATAGGAAATGTTCAATTTATAAAGGCATATTTCTAACAATGTTTGTACAATGTTTAAAAATTAATTTTGCAAGGCAAGAGTAGAGGGTCTTGTTATTTACTTCCCTGAGTACTGTTCCAGACCTTAAATCTGGTCCTGTTTTTGTTAGTCAACTGAATGTGGCCCCAGCAGCAATGGCAAAATTGTGGCTTCATTTGTTCAAAAATTATTTCCTTCTCTGCAACGACCACCTTTTGTTGCATATTATAGGCCTCAAATTTTTGTTGGTAAATCTAAGCCAGCTGAGGTTCCTGCTCTAGTAAATTTTTTAGTAAAGGGTAAGATGGTCAGTCACACCATGAACATTCAGACACATTCCAGACCACCTACAGACAGTTTATGGCCAGCCTGGTTTGGCGGTTTAGTGTTTTTAGCCACTGTCTCTGGCTGGGGAGGCTTACAAAGGTTACTCAGGCTTGGTCTTAAGAGAAATCTATCAGAAGAGCTGCACTGCAAAATTCAGGCTTAACCTGACTGTTTTGAAGACAATGCAGTTGAATAAATTGATTCATTCCATTATCTGTCTTTTCCATAAATATATAATAACCACTTTTAGGAAGCATTAGTATTCTGCCACTGTGAGAAGTGGGACACCCACAAGCCCTGTGAGGAGTGATATATTTGCACACTGATGCTCATGAACCATTTCTAAAAAAATGCATAATGAGAATGCAATTAAGAGTAGATTTTTTTATTATGATGATTTTAACTGGTTCATTTAATCATCCTAGTTTGGGAGGCTGGGAGACAGACAGTTGAATATGCTGCTGGAGGGATCATGGTATGGGCACAAGGCTGGCTCGAGCAGCTAAAGTATCTTTTGAGCTTTCTCAGAATTGGATTATAATGAAAGTTATGACCATTTTCAGTGGATGCCCTCAAAATATTTTTTAAATCTTTAAACATCTTATTATTTTATTTAATATAAAAACTTGGATTACAGGTACATCTCAGCCTACTACCCCAAGTGTTAACCCCGTCCTATAAATGCTGCTTGTAGATCACTTGCGTAGGTGACTAGTAGAAAATGAAAAAAAAAGCAAATGTTTTAATAAATAAGAGTTTGGTGCTCTCAGCTTGGGGAAGTTTTATGTAAATCATTCATTATTGCTGTAGGCCTGAGAGAAGAGAGAGCTGTTTAGACTTTTTTGTTGTCTTTTCCTTTGAAATGTGATGAATAGACCACAATCCAAAACATTATTCTAATCTCAGTTTCAGCAGCTGGAAAAAAACTTTTACTGATATTTATCACATTTCAATATTTCTCTGAAGCTTAAAATTCATAAATATTAAAATAGAATCTTCTCACTTCAATGCATTCATTTTTCAACAAATATAGCTGCTGGTTATCACTCAAATAATTCATTAAGATTCAGAAATATCTACATAACAAAGAAGAATGGCATTTATTCAGTATGATATGAAATATAAAAATATCTAGATATCTACCCCTTGGAAGATTGCAGTCCCTAAATTCTTGCAGAGAATCTTCGGTGTATTTTTCCTTTAAAAACACATGCTTTGGAAGAATTTGGTACTCACGTACTTTGTACTTAGATTGGATGCTAGGAAAAATTTCTTCACTTAAAAGGTAATCAAGCATTGGAACAGACTGCCCAGGGTAGCAGTGGAGTCCCTGGAAGTCTTCAAAAAACAGGTAGATGTGGTGCTTAGGGACATGGATTAGTGGTGGATTTGGCAGTGATGGGTTAATGGCTGGGCTCAATGATCTTAGAGGTCTTTTCCAACCTAAATGATTCTATGATTCAGTGGCACTTTGCAAAATTTGCTTTAGAAAAGACCCACGGTTAGCTAGAAAATGTAGCTCACTCCCACTTTATCTTGTTAAAAACTGCAGCTGGGCCAGATTCTGCCCTTGTTTTGAAGAGTGCTTTGCACCTTAAGTTGTCCTACCTGTATCCACATGTCCTCACTGTGCAGCGCTATTCCCCACTGTTTCCTCAACAGCCTGTTTAGGAACAGGCACAAGGATGCAGCAGCTCAGTGCCAGCCTGATGCTCTAGGCACTTGCTTTAAAGCCTTCATTTTGTCAGCCAGTTCCTGTATTGCCCTGATATTGCAATGCAGCTGTTAAAGAGTAGTGGTGAACTTTAGTGAGAAAGTGCTTTAGGATGAAGTCCTATATCCTAGCACCCTATGCCTCATTATCTTCCCTCCTACCTTCCTTGCTAATGTCCCCATCCCTCCCTCCCTCACTGCTTGCAGTTACACTATATGCTACCATCAGGGCTTACAAAAGCTCCGGGGTACTCCCAGCGTGTGAGTCAACGTGCAGTGTGCCATCCCCAACAAATACTGTCAGCCTACCCAGGACAGTCTTTATGTAACACTTGTCATTAGAGGAGTGATCTAAAATTTGCTTTCTCAAGAAAGCCTCATACGTTTTTTTCTGCAGTGTCAAGTAGATTTCTTACTGTGTGTTCCCTTCTCATAGGAGTGCGTGATTTTGGATTCTGCAGTCCTGTGCATTTCTGAACAGTTACGATATTAGGAAAGATTTCTTCACTGAAAAGGTGGTCAAATATTGGAACAGGCTGCCCAGGGAAGTGGTGATATCACTGTCCCTGGAAGTATTAAAAAAAATGGGTAGGTGTGGTGCTTAGAAACGTGGTTTAGCGGTGGACCTGGCAGTGCTGGGTTAACAGCTGGACTCAATGACCTTAGAGGTCTTTTCCAACCTTAATGATTATACAATTCTAGGAATTAATAAACACAATGATCAAGAGTGGTTTGAAATATTCCCAGTGAGATTCTTAAAGATTTCTGCATTGCTTACCCTGGGTCTCATTCATGATAGTAGGATTAGGTTAATTGTGAGTGCTTTGGAAAGTTGGTTTAGAGGTATTACACTAGTTTTTACATTCAGGAAGAAACGTTCTGTAGGAATGACAGTAGTTCTTTAGTTTTTTTCAAATTATGTATTTTTTCCTTCATTATTATTTTTCACATTCCAAAGAATGATTATAAGCAAGAGTTCCTTCTAATATGCTTTATATCAGACAACCTATTTGTTAATTTTTATGTTTACCTAAAAATACATGGACAGTCAATGAGAAGCAGGAAACCAGACCATTTTAGTGGTTTTGCTCTGAAGAAAGAATAAATTGCTATATTCGGGGCTACTAGAGCCTTTGCAGTAATAAATAATGTTAATGTAACTTCAGTTTTTCTCTGTTTCATGAACTTTTAATACACCTGCCAGAAAAGGTAAATTACAGAAAGGAAGTTGAACTATCATTATTTGGTGTGAAAAGTAGTTGTTTTTAAAAGGGAAAATATGGAAAGATTTCTTTTGTTCTCTGTTTTTTTTTTTGTATCTTCCTTTTCTTTGCACAGTGAGGAAATATCAAGTGAAGGCAGAAAGGAGATTGACTTATCAGATATTAGGGACTATGTTTTCTGTGTTTTGTGCAAGTAAAGTTTACCCGGAGGTGTTTTTTATGCTGTAAATATTAGACCTCAGATTAAATCTGTGCATTGTGCCCATGGAACAACAGGTAAGTTTGAAAGGACATAAAAAACATAAAGGAAAAGGTGATTCAGGAAGAAGGAGCCTTACTATTGAATTTTGAAGAAGGGCTATAAGTATTTCTGTGAATTAATGTCTTGATGTGTTAGGAACAAAATGTTTTTGTTGATATGAGCAGTGTGAGCAATAATGGGATTTTTTTTCCTGTTTCATGCTGACCGCAGCAACTTGGTTTTTTGGTTTTCCCAAGCATTTAATTAAAATTAAATACATTTCTATTTTCTAATCCTGCTTGCAGTAAGCAGGAAACTGTTGATCAATATTACAAATGGTGGATTTCATTCAATTGTTTTCAGTGTTTTCATTATAATCATCTTCAATGGATCTGTGCCTTCCTTGTTAGAAAACAAGACAAGAATTAAGCCCCCAAATGAAAAGTTACTGAAAAAATCCAACAACTCAGGTAGAAAAATCTTTTAAAAGCATTAGGTGCTAGGCAGTTACTCTTCACATTGCAGCTTCAGGTTCATTAATTGCACCAAGAATATTGGGGTTTATTGTGCTATCAAACATAAAAATAAAAAATGGAAGAATGCAAAATATAAATATACAAAAATGAGAAGAACATCTACTACAGATTTTGCTGTTCAATATTTTTTCTTAATATGCTGTGTTTGTATATCCTATAGAATCATGAGAAATGAGACCGAAATCTCTCCCTATAAGGGATCTAGTTTCACACATAACTATGAGGAGGTGACATGGAGGGAGATGACTGCTGATAGTATCTCTCAGAAGTGCTGATTTTAACCCCAGCAGCATAGCTTTGAAAGATGAGCAAATCTGACTTCTTTGCACTCTGTTAAGCTTAATCTTTACGGACAAAATCTGGAACTACACAGAGAACTACATGAAAGATGAACTTTGAAGAAGAAGGTATGCTTCTTTGGAAAATGAAAAATGTCAGCATATTCCTAAAATGGATACAGACTATACAGTTAGGGAAGAGACTGATGGGGTAATGTTTTTGATATAATTTTACTCATCTCTAGAAACTCAGGATAGATATATAGGAACCCTGTGAAGCAGAAAGCAGTGTTCTGGTGTCTCAGAACATCTCTGTTGAACTAAGGTGCATGGCTGCTTCTGTTCCCTGTGCTGGGAAGT
Source organism: Lepidothrix coronata (assembly GCF_001604755.1). NCBI lineage: Eukaryota > Metazoa > Chordata > Aves > Passeriformes > Pipridae > Lepidothrix > Lepidothrix coronata. The sequence goes on along the minus strand of NW_016690256.1, from coordinate 3,149,541 downwards.
GATGGGATAATGTCTGCACTGACATTAAGTGATCTTTTGTATGGACACGTTCCACGAGGGTAGAGTATGATTTTCTCCATCTTGATGACTGTAAGTCTCGAGGGATGCCCACAACCCTTAAAAATCGTAGTATGACATAGTTATAGAATGGTTTGGGTTGGAAGGAACCTTAAAGATCATCTTGTTTCAACCCCCCATCATGAACAGGGACACCTTCCACTAGAACAGATTGCTCAAAACCCATCCAACTTGGGCTTGAACCCTTCAAGGGGTGGGGCATCCACAACTTCTCTGGACTACCTGCGGTAGTGCCTCACCATTCTCACAATAAAGACTTTCTTCCTAATAGCTAATCTAAATCGCCCTTCTTTTAGTTTTAAACGGTTCCCCCTTGTCCTTTCACTATCTGCTTTTGTAAAAAGTCCCTCTCCTTCTCTTTTATAAGCCCCCTTCAAGTGCTGAAAGGCCACAATGAAGTCTCCCCAACGCCTTCTCTTCTCGAGGCTTAATAGCCCCAGCTCTCTCAGCCTGTCTTCACAGGAGGGGTGCTCCAGCCCTCTGCATATCTTCGTGGCCTCCTCTGGAGCCACTCCCAACAAGTCCACATTTCTTATGCTGTGGATTCCAGAGCTGGATGCAGTACTTCAGACAGGGTCTCACAAGGGCAGAGTAGAGGGGCAAAATCACATCCACTGTCCTGCGGGTAAAGGATTTATTGGACTACGAAAGTGATTGTCTTGATTCTCCATGATAGTTAAGTCCAAGGAGCCTAGTGGTATTGGTGGTATTTGGAGGAGTTCTCCGCAGTTACTTTTTTTCTTCTTTTTTTTTTTTTTATTTTCCCCTCACCTTGGAACCAATAGTAAAGATGCATACAGTGTTGGTTTGGGAGGTTTTTAACTTGATGCCTGTAAGCTACCACATGCCTGCTTACAGATGTGTAAAAATCTACAGATAAGAGTTGTTCCTTCATAGTAGAAGGACTGAGGCAGCAGAACTTGAAGATCTGTGGAATGTTCTGTGCTCTTTTTCCAGTTCCATGTCCTCTCTTCAACCAAAAGAAATAACATTAAATTCAGTGGAATTTAACTACTATAAAACAATAACACCTAAGATCCCCAGCAAATGCTGTTAAGGCTAATGTGTCCAGAAATTAATTTTTCAGGACCTTCCTATATCCCAAGGAGATAATATAAGCTATGTTTAGAAAAATAATTATATTTAGTTTACATGTTCTGGGTTTAGTGGACTCCTTTTTAGCAGTGCAAACTACCTGTAAAACAGATTGTTTTGAGAATGGGTTAGACTTCTGAAGGTGAGGTTGTGCCAGAGCACAGAGACTCATAATCAAGGACAAATAGTGGTAAGTTTGGAAAGCCCATGCCCCTATACTATTGATCTCTTTTCCACGTTGTTTACCTGACTTCCAAATTATTATCAATTACAAATTAGATTTTTCCAATGCTGATAGCTGGCCTTTGGAGAAAGACCCATGATTGTCAGTTAACGCAAATTAATCCATATAGAATGAAATTGAAGTTGACAAGTTTGAATTTTAAGTCGCCATTATAATTCACTGTACTGAAAAGTGTATACTGTGCTTCCTGTAGATACTCCGTGACATTAACAGTAATGGCACAGCAAATGTACAACTTTGTAGTGGGAAAATTTAGACCAGATCTTTCAATATAATTTTATGCTCTATTTTTGCCCCTTTTCCCTTGCTTACTTACAACAGTGAATACACAGTGAAGATCCCTAAATTCAGGCTGGTGTTTGTGCCTGTCCATGCTGTCAGTGTGTCTAGGAGCTATTGGAGGACTTTGTGGGTATCTGAAAGCAGAGGAAAAAGTAGAAGGTTTTGTGGTGAAAGACTTTACATGTCTCTACAAAGAGAGTAGAGATCTGAACACTATACCCCAGTAAGGATACCAGGGTCCCCAGGTAGCAGCAATGTAAGATGGTGTACGGAGAGGTAGAAATTCAGCTTCCACTTATGAACAAGCCAGGAAGCTCATTGTGATGAGGGCCAAAAATGTACAATGATTTTATTAGAATTGACATTTTGATGTAATTAGAGAATATGGTGCTGAACCTTGAAGAAGAATTCAAATAGTGTGAAACTTGGAAGAAATTTGGAAGAGACAGCAACTGTGTTCCCTTTGGGATGTCTCTTTTGCTATATTAAAGCAGTTACACGAAGGACTAACTCTGATTCATCTCAGTAGTTCTTCTGTTCATGTTACTTAATACTAAACTAAGCTGCTGTTTTGATGTAGTCACTTGTGAATCACTGATAATATAAAAGTTTTATATTCAGAAATGCTGTGTCTGACACCTGGGATAGATGATTTCAGAATTTGTTGGAAAATATAAGACTTTTTATTTTTTAATGCATAGCCAGGTTCTATTAGTAATTCTTTAATATTTGGGTTAAACAAAAAGAAATCATTTAAATGGAGAGTTAGTCATCATTAAATAACTCAGAAATCAGTTCTAAAAACAGTTTCTATGGACCCTGAGACTAGCTCAGTTGGTTAGAGCATGGTGCTAATAGCACCGAGGTTGTGGGTTCAATCCCCATACAGGCCATTCATTTAAGAGATAGACTTGGTGATCCTTGTGTGTCCCTTCCAATTCAGAATATTCTGTGATTATGTGATCTTACACTGCATAACAAGTAACTAAGTTTTTTTTCACATCAACTTTTGTTCAGTAATGTTTATTATAACTAACCACTTTGCTCTAATAACTTTGGATCTATATTAAGAACTCCACAGAATAGACAGTTGGGAAGTACTACTGTTCTAGGGCGGAATCCAGATTAAGGCGTGCACCTTTGTGTCTGTAAATCAGGAATGTTCTTATGTCCCTTAAATACCCTACTAGCACATTCCTTCCCAGTCTGCTCTAGTTAGGTGTGCATCTGTCAGTGGAAAACATAAGGAATCAATAGGACAATTGAAACACTTTATTTATGCAGGGTCCTGTTCAACTGGCATGCTGAAGCAGCCATAGATGATCTTGTTGCCAGCTGGGGAAGTGTTTCAGGAGTTTCAGTGTTTATATGGTGGGGCTACTTTAGTCCTAGACAGTAAAATGGCATCGACTCTGACTTGAGATTTATGTCAGTTTAGGTTTTATATAAACTTCCATGGCTAAATCTTAATTTAGATGTATCATTCCTATGAGTAACACTTATCTGGTATTACTCTTTCATGGTGTATTTTAACAGATGATAGTGGAAAGGGTCTTCATAGAATTTTAAATTTAAATCCCAATCTCTGATCTGTTACTCAGTTTATCATTTAAATTTAATGGGACATTTGCCTATGGAATAGAAGACAATAGAATAACTCACAAAAGAAACAGTCCCTGCCTTCATAATACTAATAAGCAGAAAATGGCCACAACTCCTAATGTGTTCAACTATTTCTAAACCATCTTCTCAAATATATGAACAAAATTTATACTTCTACTCACAAGAGAGCAACTTCAAGCCTCTCCGAACTGACAAAGCTGTATAAGCAATGCTAGTGGAAGTGAAATTTGGGACTTGTGATTTCAGTTTTGTTTCTTTAGACCACAACTTTCAGGGAAATGAAGGCTTTGAGGAAAACTGCTTGATAGCTGACAGCTCCCAGAGGATGCTTTATATCTGTCCCACATACTGCTGTCTGATATAACTTGACAGCATCAACACTACTGATAAGTGTAAAAAGAGGATTCCTATATGCAGCCCCGGAACAGGAATTGTCACTGATTCAGGTCTGTAAAAAGGAACCTGCAAGAACTGTCCTTTCCCCATGGACATCTGTAGGGAATGATGCTGGATCTCCATTTACCTTTTTCACAGAACTACAGAGAAAACGAGAACATTTTCCCAGTATAGATGATTATTGTATCACTATAGGCTGATTCTGGTGACACAGTTGTGTCCCTCTATATAAAGTAATGTAGAGAGGAGAGCACTTGTCTCATTATCCACACATTAGGTCTGAAGTACTCACATGAATCTTTTTTTTTTTAATCCTTGATGAATTTAAGTAAGTTAATGTTGTTTCTTCATACCTATCAAAGTTATTTGACTCAATTATATAAAATCATTAGTTGCAAAATTAAAAGCACACAAAATTATCAACAGTACAGATGACTTCAGGCACTGTTGTTGTGTCATTAAGCCTGGGAAATTTTTTTTTTAATGTATTAGCATTTGTTTTGGTATTCTCCAGAGATCAGTCTTGGGTATTTCTTTTTACTTACAGTGACAGTGGTGATAAAGTTTCCAATCTTCTTAAGCTTAAAATGCATAGAAAAAATTAGAGAAATAGTGTCTTAATTACAGTAGCTCTCAAGAGAAAATAAAAGTGGGTTTTTTGTGATAGATGAATGATCATTTTGTCAACAATTTTTTCCTGAAATACATTTTAAATTATTAAGGCTGGCCCTTCTGTTGAAATATCATTAAATATTTGATAACTAATAGACTGCTTTTGAAAAGTATGGAGCACAGTCTTCAAAAAATCTGCCTCTGACCATTAAAGAATGATTTTCCCTTTATATCACCGTCAAATGTTTTTTCTGTTCAGCAATCACTACACAGCTGTAAACCCTAAAATCACAGAAGAGGTTGTGCTGGAAGGGACATCATCTGATCCAACTCTGTGGCTAAAGCAGGGCCTTCGACTGGGTTATCCAAGGACCTGTCAGGTCAAGATTTGTATACTTTCAGCGAGGGTGATTCTACCACATCTCAGGGTGACCTCTTCCAATGTTTAATTGATCTCACGGTGAATAATTTTTTTCTTATATCCAGATGGGTGTACCCCAGAGCAAATCTTTTTCCTTGCCTCTTGTCCTGTCACAGCTCATCTCTCGAAGAGATTACCTCCATCTTCTCTGTAACAAACTTTCAGGTACCAGAAGTCAGTAACTAGATGTCCCCAAACCACATTTTTTCTGGGCTGAACAAAGTCAATTCCTTCAATATTTCTTCATCGGGTTCTCTAGGTTCTAATAATTTTTATGGCCCCCCTCTAGACTCTCTCCATTTTCTTGATGTCTCTTTTGGCCTGGAGGTGGGTTAAATCTTGACATAATATTCCAGGTGTGGCCTAAAAAGTGCAGAGAAGGAGAGATATAATTCATCCTAATGCAAATCAATTCAGCTGAAGCAGGTCTTTCAGAAAACTAATTTTAGAAGCTGATTTCTTACTAAAAATTGTTGGTTTCAATGTTTTTCCTTTGCTTTTAAGTAGATATATGACTAAAACTAAAATATTCGTGTATGTGGCTGGATTTCATTAATTTTAGATTCAGTGTAATTGATAGAGCCATTCAGATCCATTCATCATTTATCACTTGCTTCCACCAGTATTCCTTGACCAAGAGTTTTATCTTTCTACTGACATTTCAGATGCTGATGTAGCATCATCATCATCATTTTTTTTTAAGAAAGGATTGGTTTATACAAGCCTTTTGGACTTGTCTGCATTTGTTTGCTGATTACAATGTGATGTTTCAGAGAAAGGTAAATATGATTTGCATTTTTGCACAACCTTTCAGTCAGCGCTCCTCAGGCATTTATCCTGGAAAAAAGGAGGCAGAGAAGAGACCTTATCACCCTCTACGACTACATGAAAGGAAGTCATAGTGACATGGGTGTCAGTCTCTTCTCCCAGGTAACAAGTGGCAGGACAAGAGAAAATGTCCTCAAGTTGCACCAGGAAAGGTTCAGATTGGAAATTAGGTTATATTTGTTCACAGAAAGCGTGGTCAGACGTTGGAATAGGCTGCCAAGGAAGTGGTGGAGTTACTATACCTAAAAGCATTCAAAACACATGAGGATATGGTACTTAAGGACATGTTTAATGGTGAACATGGCGGTTGTACTAGGTTCACAGTTGGACTTCATGATCTTAAAGGTATTTTCAAATCTTAATGGTTCTATAATTTTACAAAACCCCAGGAAGCAATTTCTCATCCACACACAGGAGATAGACAACAATTTGTGTCACAAGTGAGGAAGCTGAAGTAGTGGGACAGTGTGATTTGGAATGAAAAGAGGAATAGTTCTGGCATTTAATCTGATTTATTGGATTTCTTCGCAAAGAAGAGATAGCTTTTCACAGAGAGTTCAGGTTGGGAGTAGTGCAGTCAAGGAGGTAACATCAGCCTCTGCTAGCCCTTCTCAACTTTCCAACCTCTTCTACACCCTGCTACTTTCTCTCCTGCCTCCTTTGGTTTCTTCCCAGTTTCTGACTGCCAGATTGTCTCTGCCCCATGAGACAGCACTGAGCTGGACAAGCTGGAGCTTGCAGAGCATCCCATGATATGATGAGAACATATTAACAACTGTAGGATATGTTAAGGAATTATAGTCACACATAAAAGGTGGAGTCCTAAACACGCTTGTTATAACCCCCCAATTTACACTGAATGCAAGGTGTTGCATAGCCCTAAACATCTGTAAATAATGGCTGCTTCAAGATATTTCTTGGCTTCTTCTCAGGCAGGTTCCAGAACATCCCCAAGACTTTCATGTTATATGTTAGGTCTTGTTTTGGTTTTGGTTTTGTGGGTATTTTTAATTAACATGTGATATTTTAAAAACGTAATGTGTGGATCAGACACTTAATTCAAAGGCACACACCATTCATGGAAGCATCAATATCAGGGGCAGATTTCAAATGTTAGCATGTGTAGTGATGCACGTAGCAGCATTTTACCTCAGCAGACTGAGGTCTTCAAAAATGTTTTCTTCTAAATTCGGATGCTGAGATCTTGTAAAATTTGGGGCTAAATGCCAGTTCAAGAAAATTGTCAGTGTAGGCATGACAGTTAGCTAGTGATATGGTTTGAAGCTGGCTCCCTGCCAAGTTTCCAAACCTTACCACAAGAAGTTCCCCCCCCCGCCCCCCAAACCCTCAGGGAGAAGAGGGAAAAAACAACCAAGAAAACCGAAACGAGAGAGAGACAGCTAAAGCAATACGTATAAATATATTTACACTTATGTTACAGTTATATACAATTTATATATATATATAATTTCACAAGGGAAAGGGAAGGGGGAAGGGAAAAGGAACAAAACCAAAATAAAATATATATATCCTGATTAGTAGCCCAATATCTAGCAACTAAAAGAATTGGCAAAAAAAACTATTTTACTACTCTCCTTGGGACAGCGGAGAGTCACGCTGGAACGATCACCAGCAACCTCCGTCTCCCAAGGTCGACAAGGCCTTACCAGGCCTCATTCCCCAACACAACAGACTCAACAGCAGGGAACCTGCATCTCCAAGCCGCCAGAAGGAAAGAGAGCCAAGGCCTCTCCTCCTTTCTTCTTATAGCCTGGCTTACGTAAAAATCATAGGGAATACTGGGTAAATCTGGGCCCTTCCTTGGTTACAGACTGGTCACAGTTTGTAACTACCATAGCTAGTTTAAAGTTCCACAGTGAAAAACTACTTTTCTCCTCTTTAGAATACATAAAACTATCTGAAATTTCTTGAAAGTATAGTCATACTTAAAAATGATTGCTATGCTGCATGTGCTCCATTTCATGTGAGTTATCATCATTCTGCTTTAATTTGTGGACTCTGAGGAGGGAAAAAATTAGGTGCTGTTAATTAAATATCATATAGAGAAGAGCAATCAGCATAAGAAAAGATATTCAGAGCTATTCACAGCAAAATTTTCTTTCAAAAAGACTGTGCTCTGCCCAGATACAGAGAGGTTTCACCCTTTATGCTTGTAAATGTAGATGTATACACGGTGCTTGAAATTTTGTGCCTTCATTGATTTTTGCACAGAGAATCTTGGATAAACCTTTAAATTATTTATCTCATTTGACTAATACAATAATCTTGGATGGACTCAGATAATTTTCTTCACATGAAAGATGATGTTGTATATTACTTCTATAGCTACATTATCAGAAATTTCTACTCGTAAACAGTGGGAAAAAATATGACTTGCTGCTCATCATGAAATGTTTGCAGTCAGATGACAGTGTTTATGAATTTGTTTGTACTTGGTACGGTTCAGTGAACAGATTTTGTGATCACTATGTAGCTCTGTATTTGCCAACTAATGACAAGAGGTGTTCAGGCAATTTTATTAAATTAATTTTGGATTTTGATGATAGGTCAGCTGCTTTTCCCTCACTAAGCTCATTAAGTAATTAGCTTGATCTTTGTTTAGCTTGCATCCATCTCCAGAGGCAGCAAAGGGCTTCTCAGCAGGACAGTAAGACTCACTTCTGCTGCCCTGCATAGAAGGGGCTGAGACTGGTGAACATCCAAGGTGCTAAAATAGTGGGATTAGAAAAAAGTAGATATAAGAATGGGACCAGGATTAAAAAAAAAAGTAACAAAACCCCAGCAAAATATACACTCTTGCTGATAAGGGAGACAAATACTGTCTGTATGAGGGAGAAGGAGGAACACAAGTATTAACTCCTTGCAGCTGTCATTCCTGTGCTTCAGGTCTTGATCCTTCTCTTTCTCAGCACCTAGTAGGGTGAGATCCATAGTTATGGAGACTGAACTGTGGTGAGGGATGAGGCAGATGAGGAGGCAGAAACCTGGCACTGTAGCAAAAGTGGACCTCAAGAACAGGGACAATGAGAACTCATCTTTCCATGAAAATTGTCAAACAATTGGCGCTAGGAACGAGGGATTCGCTTGTTGGTGTACACTCCTTGTTCTAGGTAAGATCCACTAACCTTTTACTAAAGCTTTCAGTAAGAACTGCATAAATAAAGGCAGAAATGGCATGCAGAAGCATGTTTGTCATGAGAGCAGATGAGAAACAGTCTCAGCATGACTTATTGTGCATAAATATATTGTTAGTTTTCTACTGTTGTTACAAGTAAATGAGTGATGTCACTCTGCCCAATTTTAACTAAATTGTCCTTATTTTCTGCACAGACATGATTCTTGTGGAAGTCCTGTTTCCTAAAAATACTCAAGGAAAGTATTAATTCCTATGGGAATTTAGAATGGTTCAGGATCTACTCTGAGCAAAGAGGGTGCTGTGCTTGTGGCACCATGTCACCTCACAGGCTGTGGCTTCATGGAGTCTGTCTGTAGGGCTCTGGACCAACCCCCTGCTGCAAGATGATATAAAGTGCTGATGTCCTGTAAGGCTAGGCTGCTGATTCAGTCGTATTCAGAAAATCTGACTGGTTTTGTGTTCATATTGCACCCTCTGTGCCTGAGTCCTAACTTTATGTCAGATCAAATATCATTTCCCACAGCAGGCATAAAGCCAGCAACAGCATGTAAAAGCAGCAGAAATTCTGTAGCACAAGCACAAGCTGGTTAGTTGGAAAGGTAAGTGTTTACTCTCTCTTGATCCACAAAAAAAAATTATTTGCTGGTGATAGTGCAGGTGCCATAGTATTGTGAGTTCTCTGGATTACTTTTTTTCCACCTTGGATTTAGGGGGATTTCATCTTACCTATCAGGTGTATTAGATAGCTGAAGTAAATTTGTAGAGGGCTATACATCTGCTCGCATTAAATATTACTCAAAATACCACTGATACAAAGCATCCTAGAGCTCATTGTATCAGGTGCATTGATGTCCATTTAGTAGCACATATTTGTATCACTGTCAGTTAATAGAAGTCAGAGATTTAGATACCAAATAACTGTGCTTGGGCATGTTTGATGATGGATTTCTTTCTTTCCTTGCCTCTCAAGTTCTATGGGAATGCCTGAGTCACAGCAGGTCCAAACAGTGGGGGTTAACTGATGGAAGGATTGGCTACATGTCAGATCATAATCTTTTGGTAGCAGCTCTCCAGCTGAAGAGTTAAACTGGCAAAGCTGCAGCTGTAAGCAAGCTGCAGGCAGTACAGACTAGACGAGAACAAAGATGCCAAGAAGAGTCCATGTTCTAATGAAGGTATGCTCTTTGGCAACAGGATTTCCTGTTCTTTGACCAGCTCTACTTCTCACCGTATTTTTATCTACATTTTTTTTTAGTGTGTCTTTGATTTACACAAGAGGAGCAGAATTTTGCCTAAAGGATACATTTGTTTTTCTAATTCCCAATATGAAAACAGGTTTGCACTTTATGCATTTAATTGCACTATAAAATTCAGTACTTTGGGTTTGTTTGAAATCACAAAATAACTGTCATCAATGAATCTTTTTGCTTTGCTTCAGTCACAGCATGTGTATGATTTAAAAGTTGCACCACCCACATTGTCCAAAATTTTGTTATGCACAGATGCTCAGTAAACTGCATACCTCCATCTGTGGCAATATAATTAGCTGGAAGAAGGTTTGAATTTGGATTTAATGTATTGTATTCTGATTTAGTTTGAAACTGTTTTCATTCCTTTGAATTATGGGGGTGGGGGCTCTGCCATTGAATATAGTCTGCTCTTAAAGTTAAAATATTTCTCAATTTAAGCTGAGAAAGAAATTGATCTCATTTTAAGTAACAAGAATGTCAGTGCCCAGATCTCGTAAACATGCAGTAATTCTTCAGTGACTTAGCACATGCATATGCATGTGTAATGGCTGCCTTCTTTATTCACAGGGAATAATGTTTTGAAAAGGATACAAGTACAAGTAAATAGTACAGTAAATATCTGGTAAATATTTTTCTAGAAAGTAAATGGGTGGGTGTTTACTGTAATAACCATAGTGATTAAATTTTCACTAACAATTTTTTTCTGAACATTTCAAAGACTTGTAACAACTGAGCAATTAAATTTTGAAAGAAGCCTGCAGAACTGTTATTTTATCAAGATAGGGGACAGAAGGACTGTAGTTTGCCCAGATTCGGTAAGAACATTAGAAAGACAATTCAGGCATCCTGTCACACAACATTATTTTAGACACTCAAATAACACTTATACAAGAAAACATAAGTAAATACCATTTTCAAGAAAAATCTTCGCAAGAAACTGTTGTTATAGTTGCTTGTTATGTTAGTTGCTGCCTGCAATAATAGTGTTTTTCTGAACATAGTAATCTTGACATTTTTGCTTATCATTTTTCTTGTTTTAATTCCCTAAAAAAATAGATTTAAATTTTTTTAAATTCCTGTAAATTTATGCCCCTGTTGGAACCATACTGAATGCACAATCAAAACTGTTATTTGATTGTTGCAAAAAATACACTTTGCTGTTAGAGAAAACTGCAAATTCTAATACCTCCATAAAAGCAGAATGCACTGCATTTGTCATCCAAGAAAACATTCAGGTCAAACTGTGTTCTTTATAAGGTTGCTCGTGCTTGGTACTGTTTTCACCTAGCCATAAGTGTACAATCAGTCTTTCTCCATCAGAACAGAGAGAGAAGAAACCAGCTAAGTTAACTCACTTCAGCTGAAATATTGCTTCTGTAGAATCGAAATAATTACATTGGAAAGGGCTTCTGGAAATCATCTGGTCACCTTCCTGCTCAAAGTCCTTGCCTTCTAAATTAGATGATGTTGCTAAGGGCCTTGTCCAGCTAGTTTCAGAGACCTCCAAGGGTGGTGATTATACAACCCATTCCATTTTTTGACTATACTAATTACATTTTTTCCTTGTATTTAACTAGAATTTTCTTTGCTGCAGCTTGTGCCCATTGCCTTTTGCTCTGTCTCCGAGTACCCCAAGAAGAGTTTGCCTCTGACTTCTCTGTACCCACTTATTAGGTGGCTGAAGAAAGCAATTAAACCTCCAGGTCAAACTAACCTAGCGCCCTCAACCTCTACTTGCATACCAAATTCTCCTTCCCTCTGCCGTGTGCTCTCCAGTTTATTAATGTCCTTCTGCGTTGGACAGAATTCCAGATGTAGCCTCATGAAACTGCATAGCAGGGATTAATTCCTTTTCTTAACCCTCTTGCTATGCTTTTAGTAGTACAGCTCAGTATTAATTATATTTCACTAGAAAGGCTCAGATTTGAGCACCATTTATTTATCTTTTTTGCTTTCCATTACCAGAGGCTGACTGATGAGTTCCAAGTTTTAATCAATTAGTGAAATATGGATGCTGGCAGTGAGCTTGCCAGTCTTCTAGTGGGTAAGGCAGATTGCTGTTGTTTGGATGTTTCAAATAGGATTTTGCAGTGAGGTTACTGATGAGCCTGTAACACAGAGTGGAAATTTCCTGTTTCAAACATTTAGATGCTTGGCAAGGTATCCATAGCCTGTCTCTTGATATATAGTATTACTGAGTTTCAAGCTGCATTTTGATGCTTCTTTGCTATGAACTGGGCAAGTACACTTTTTTATATGAATGTCTCAACTGATATTTTTAAGGGTACACTATTAAACCTAAATCAGTATTCTAACTTGATAACACAAATTCTGTCATCTTAATTATTCATCTGTTTTAGAATGCATCAACTCATTGTTCTACCATGTTAACACATTGGATGTTCTGGTTGGTGTTGAATTCTAGCATCTGTTTTGGCTTATGTTACTTTTTTTAACAAAATCCATTTGGAACAAGATGCACCATGTTTGTTAAACACATAAGATAATGTTTTTTGGAAAGATTTATAAACGGTTAAATTCAGCAATTTCTCATCACTTTTTCAAGTTTGAAAAACTACATCTTTCTCTCATGCTTGTTCAGGCTCCAGACATTACATTTAATGAAATTCCCAAGCAACTGAAGTTACAATCCACAGTGATGGCTGGATGACTTAATCTGACAACATCTGAACTTGAGTTTTGGAAAGGACTTGCTAACCATTTTGGAGCTATTTGTGGTTAGTCATATTAAAACAGAATAGTCTTGCCCATTACCTCATTTTAGATGCTTCTGTAGGTTTAGAAACATCCATAAGCTAGAAGAGACTTCATCACTATTGTGTGAAAAAAATAAGAATGTAATTAGGGACCAGTTGAGTTGCATTTACTTTTATGTTTAGATAATAGAGGTCCTATCCTACCAAGTGTTGGGTGGAGAAATCTTCCATACAGAAGTTTCTGCTCCGTAGTTCCCAGTGATAAAACATGGAAGGGTAGAAGCAAAAATAACCACTCAGGTAACACCTGATCCAAATGTACTTAGAAGCCTGCATGAATACATTGCAATGGGTTCATGGTTTGGCGTTCAGCCAAAGTAAAGCACTACATACATTCAGTCTGGCTGTAAATTCTGCTACCAACTGCTCACCTGAGTTTCACAGTGTTCCTAGGATTTTTCAGGTAAGCTTGCACATGCACTAAAGCACATGTTGCCTCTGCTAGTGGTGAATGAACAGGTTGCAGAAGGATATGTGAATGACAGTCACATCTCTGCCCTATAGACAGGTCCTGGAGGAACGTTGGCATTGGTAGGGAGCTCAGGGCATACTTTCGTGAAGTCTGTCTCTGAAAGAAGTGATAGTTGGACTGGACAGGTTTGGACTGAGGGCTTAATTTGTTTTTTATAAATTAATTAGTTTCTTCCCTTTTTTCATATCACAAATAGAAAATCAGAGAACATAAATTGTGATGGGTCAGTGCAGGTTTAGAGTTCTCTAACTGTGAATTGCTACAAATGAGAAAATACTGTGCAGTCAGAGCAAATACTCCTCCACCTTCTCAGCTGTTCTTTCTGTGACAGAGTGATGGACAGAAGGAAGGGTGACATCCTTCATGCTACAGGAAAAAAATGACAGAAGTGCAAAATAATCTAGTGGTCTTGGTTTTAAAAAATATATTACATTCATTTACCATCTCTAAGTGGGGTTTTAATGCCATGCTTTTTGAAGCATATGGGTTGCTGTAACGTAGATAATGAAGTTACCTATGTGTATAAATTACTACTTCTGATATTTCACTCTGTTTGAACTTGAGATAGAATCTTTCTGAATACAAAGCAGTGCAGGATGATTTCCATTGTAAGGGGCTGAGCTGCTCTATTGAGGTGCTGAGAACATCCTCTTTCTGAGTGCAAGAAGGATGTCAAAATTCTCAGACTTTTGCAGGATTGCGCCTTAAGACTCTGTATCTCTAGCAGTTTAACAAGCAAAATAGTAGAAAAACTGAGTGGGAAGTTGCCATGGTGATCACAACATTTGATAACTGCAAATAACACTGCTCCATACAGCAACCATGAACCAGAATGCAAAGAGCATTTATTGTAACCAAAAGTCCAAATTCCTAGGAGCCTTGACTGATTAACTGTCAGTATCTTGATAGTTAATTCCAATTAATTTTTATGTTTAGTATGACTTCACACTCAAAACAAGGTTTGTGTTTTGTAGTCCCCTAATGAATTGTCAGGGACTGTAAAAAGGGAAAACTGAATTCAGAAAATTGTGTGGAGATGGTAGCAAAGCAGATATCTGTCAGAACATGGTTTCACCTCCGCTATAGGTACTGTATTCCTCTCTTACAGATTTGGAAAATACAAACGATGCAGAAATGGGTTCTTTGGCTAAGCCAGCATGTCATGGAAAGTCATGGAGAACCAAGGCAAGAAGTCATCCATTTGTCTCCTTTTACTACCCATCCTCTAGATTTGTCTGGCTAAATTGAGAAGCGGAGAACTAAGAAAAGGCAGAGTCACCACTCTACAACAGAACAGATTTAAGCTTTTGATCTGTTACTATAGAGAGGCTGTTCAGTCACCTTTAAAATAATGTTCTTCTAAATATGTAGCTAGTGCAACTCCTAAATATGTAGCTACAATTTTGCTAGACACCAGACTTCAACTAACTGAAAGCAAGATTTAGTTTGTTTGTTCTCACATTAGCTGCTATTCTTTTTCTAATTATCAGTTTAAAGTTTCCTGTTGATTCTGCTCACAAATCCTAAAGTTAGTCTAGTGATAAGCAGAGCACTCGGAGCTACTGCCTAAGAGAATGGAGTGAATAATCAGAACATCAGTTAAAGACAACATGATGTTGCATAGGCATCTTGGGAAAAGAGAAGATTTTGTAAACTCATAGAATCCTTCTATTTTAGATAATCTCTCTTATGCATTGTTATAGCATAAAATTGATGTCTATATGGTTATCAACAGAGAGGTTCTGACAGCCTAACTTAAGGCTTGGTCATATTTTTTTCACAGAGGTATCAGTGACTATCTTCTAACACACAGGGAGATGCTGTCAAGTGTACTTCTGGGAAAAAATGTTGTATTTCCTGTCATCTAACACGGCCATCAAGACCAGTTAAACAGGGCTAATACAGGATTGGATTGACAGTCTGGACTATTGTCAGTCTTTTTTATTTTTTTTTGCCCCCCATTCATTCCAAGCTTAGAGATTGTAATTGCAGACTGACTCTTTGAAAGACACTGAGTCATCACTGTCTATTCCACTGCTAAATCTTATTTTTGTATCACTAGCAAGTCCTTTTGAAGTATCCCTGCTATTGGTTCTGTGCTCTTAGTCTTGGTGAGTGCGGGTTTTATTTGTTTACTGCAATTAGGTGGTGATTGTAAGTTATGAATAAAGCCAAGGGGAAAAAAGGGATAGAAATATTTCTTTTTGGAAAATCAAAAAGTGCACATTGTTCTTTATGTTAAGATATGATTCAGTCAAGAAGGTAGAAGTTTCTGATTCAAGATGTGAATCAGACCATAGTTTTCCATGTATCTGTTTTGTTTCTGTATTCACTTAAAGTAGTTTATAGATGACAGGAAAGTTTAGGTGTGAATGCTTAGCAAACTAAAGTTGTCTGTTGACTCAGTTGCCTAAAAAAGACATTACCTGTAACCTTAAGAAAATATGGAGATAGTAAAAACTTTAATGAGGATATAACTGAATTACTTCTTTATTTGAATGCTTTCTTTTGTTTAAAATTTAGTTAGCCCTTGTTTAAAGTGAGATACAGGTTAAGCAGTCATACTTCTGCATGCTATGAGGAAAGAGGTAACGTTACGGGGTGTTTTGAGATTAAAGGCTGCTAGGTGTCATGTGAAACTGGGGAATCTGTCTCGGTTGGGCCTTATAGGAGAGACAATTGTAGCAAAGCTCTCTGTGCTTCTTTGTAGGAAAGGGAAATGTAGCAATACTAAGCCCTAAAAAAAGAATATGAGCAGGAACAAAATAAGAAAAAAGGCAATAATCTAAATATTAAGATATAATGTGGCAAAACAGAGAGGAGAAAAAGGGAGAAGGGAAACAGCATACGGGGGTGCAGCTTTTCTCCAAGAGATGCAGAGATCAGAGATGCAGATTTTGAACCTTTCTGTGTGTCTCTATCAGACATACAAATCCTACACAGATCCTAGCACTTCTCACCCCTGCAAGTGACCTGAACTCTTTGCTTAAAAACTCCTTCCTAGGAGCTGAAAGGAAGCAAACAGCAGGAGCAGGCAAACGCCAGCTGAGGGCTGGTCCTGCTTGGCAGATGGAGGCTGTAATAATCCACTGTTAGGAACACTGTCATTGATTTCTGACTTCCTGTTTGTGTTTATCAGTAATGGCAATTTCTCTCATTTCTCTCCACTAAGTTTACCTAGAGCCTGGTACCTATCAGCAAAACCTTAAATGAATCAGAGTAATAGGATGTTCATTCTTAACAAGGAAATATGAGAATGAAAGAGAAACTGCAGACAATGGGAGTCCTCCCCACACACTTTATTCTGTGCCAATATATGGCACCGCAAAGCATCCTTCATTGTTCACCTACATTCATATTTTGTCATTTCATGAAATTAATCCTTTCATGATTGCTAATTACTGTATTTCTCATTAATTTCCTTTCTTGGAAGAAAACCAGCCCTCAGAAACACAATGATTGTTTTCAAATTTGCAAAATGGTTATTCACTGTAGAACCAGGATTGCCTTTTCCATAGAAACTCTCCTAATTATGTGAGCCATGCTATTTACTAGAGCCTTCTGGGAAATAAGTTTTCTTCTGCATGCTGTTGAGAGCAAAAAGCTGGGAAGTAAAGCTAATGAAAAACCACTAATAATAACATCTGAAGATCAAAGTATTGAAAAATCATAGTATAGAAGATAATTCCCAAGTAAAACAGATCAGGATTTTAAGGGATTTTTAAAATGAGATTATCCTAACTAACCGAAACTGAGTCTTTTGGTGAAAATATGTTGCTTTCAACAGGAACACTTCCAGAAGTTCCCTGTTACCTGAAGAATTACCAACAGCAGCAGGAGAAAAAGGAACTCAGAGGATAATATTATTCTCACCTAATTTTAGCTGTATAAAATATAGGTAACTTAGTTATCTAATTTGCTTTTGTGGACAACAAAGAGATAAGGCCCTACATAGTGCATTTCTACTGATTCTGAAACATATCCAAGGCTGATTCGATTAATTGCCCTGATGCCAGAACAACTGGTTTAGGGCTGAGGGATGCCATTTGGAACCAGTCCAAGGAGCAAAGCCAACACAAAACTAAATTTATTTAGAAAAACATAAAATAAAAATTAAAAACCCGACAGAATTGGTTGTTTTCAATGGCTGGTCTCCTGTAGCTTGCCTTGTAGCAATGCTAGTGTGCCTTGGGGTGTCGGAACATACCAGGATAGAGGGAAAGGTCGCACTGGCTGCAATGGCCACCCCAAACCAACTGGATAGCAGCAAGCTCCAATGCAAAAGCTGTACTGGAGCATTAGCAGAGCACTGTAGACAGGCAAATAATCCTTCCTCTTAGCAACAGTAATAATTCCCTGGGTGCAGCACGACTACTAGTAGCTGTTACTTCAGAGCTGGTTCACATCTAGCTAGTTCAAAGCACTTCAAAGCAAGTAGAGGGTCTCTCTGCAAAAGGGAAAAAGCTGGTGGTCAGAGAGGCTGGTGAGCTATACCCGAAATGGTTTGTGCTTCTGCTTCCATGTATGCTCTAGGAAGATCTGAGGATTCACAACGTTTATTGTGGTTGTTTTGCACCTAACTTTTCTCCCTGTTTTCTCCTTGGCTTTAGTAGAAAATAAGTCCAAGTACTGTATTCATCTTTCCTCTTCCCAGTGACTTCACAAGCACTACTCTCAGAGTAGAAAATTCTGTGTTTGCAATACTCAGAGCCACGGGAAATCTACTGCCATGATTTTTTCTGAGGAAATCCAGCTTTGATTGTGGCTCTTTGCAGTTTCCAAGTTAGCAGCTAATGAAATCAGACCATGGAGGTAGGAAATACTAATAGTGGAATTGTTTTTGCATGCTCAAGTCATGCCATGAACACTCAAGATGCTTTATAAACCTATGAAACAGGTGCTGTCTGAACCCACAATCAACATCCATGGGGAAGAAGGGCATTGATTGGAAGCATTGGGAAAAGGAAACACAGCAACTGTTAGATTGTGCTTTTCTTTTTTTAAATTCACCAAGTTGAATCAAAACATTTGTCTAGACAAAACCTACCCTTAAGAGCAGAAATCCTAACTACACAGATGAAGAGAAGGTCAGCATAGTTTATCTGTCCAGTCATAGGTTGTGATACAGCTTTGGAATGTGAAAAGGCATTTAAACATAGGACTTATATATGAGTTCCCCAATGGTATGAGCTCATTCTGAGTGAAGCCAGAGGAGCCCAAGAGATATGGGTGGTGAGGCATTGGAACAGGTTGCCCAGTGAAGCTGTGGATGTGTTCAGGGCCAGGTTGGAACCTGGTCTAGTGGAAGGTGTCCCTGTCAATGGCAGGGGGGTTGGAACTAGATGATCTTTAAAGTCCCTTCCAACCCAAACAATTCTGTGATTCTATGATATTTCCATGATTTCCTCTTCACCAGAAATGTTTTGATGTGATGGGCTGCTGTGCTAAAGGGCTGTTGTGCTAAACTTTGGCTAGAGAAACTTTTGACTACTTCAGTGGCAGTGTTGGAATTGTAAGGGTTTTGCATGGATCTGCTCTCCTGCAGATATACCAATGCTTGCGTACAGGGGATAAGGGTGGAAATCTAGCCTGTGGTTATTTTTTATTTTAGTACAGATGTTTAGTTGCAGTAGGAACTCAATTCCAGTTATACAATGCTGTAATCTCAATTAACTGCTGTAGTCTCACTTAATACTTGAATTTTACTGCAGAATCTTCCGTTGTTGACTTTGAGCAGCTTTCTTCTTAAGAACTCTGGAGTCTCATCTGTAACTTGTATTTTCCAGTAGGGAATGGATTTTGATGAAGGACCATGAAGTACACTGATGTGCCTGTATTAACTTAAATTATAAAAATTCTGCTGCAGACAATGCTTTAGAAGAAGTGGCAAAGCATTATTCCTTCCCATGGGGTTTATGATAATAACATTAATAATGATTAATTATTTGGGTATCTGTGTGGCAGTCATTTTTCTACAGCTGTTTTTTCTGTCCTACAGGGGTTGTTTCTTTTCCATCATCAGCCGATAACGTTATTTCAGCAAGGCTATGGGAATTACAGTTTACCAAGACTGAGTTATTTTATTATTCTTTTAAATGCTATCCTAGGTTTAAGAAAGGAAATACTACCAATTCTAAGTTAAAAAGAAAAATAAATAAGGTGGGGAAACATCTCTCATGTGAGACACCAATGTACCGACAAAGAGATCAGTTGCTGCTGAGATCAGTTCCAGACCTTACAAAATATGGAAATTAATGAGGAAAAAAACCCCACACGTTCCACAGGAATAAAGCTTCTCATGTCACTGTAGGAAACCAAAAAGGTTCTTTGAAATATGAGAAACTACCATTGTTCCTCACTGTGACCTTCTTTCCTTACTGATGTTCCTAGCTGAAGCTCCCTCGTTTTTTGTTGTATTGTTTCCTATGGGCTTTGGGTGCCTTTTCAATGTAGTTGATTTCTGGAAACTGAAGAGCAGATGGTTAGTGTTTGTAAATTGCCAAAGCCTCATGACTTCAAATGGATAGTTGCCTTGAAAATTTGAGCGGCTAATGTAACCATTTAAAAGCTGTGTAATCCTTTTCTTTCCTCCTCCCTTACTGTCCTATATAAAATGAAAATTTAATCATCTCTATGGACTTCTTAAACTGAAGAGAATCTTTTATTTGCATCTCACATAGTTTAATGATAATATACCTTTTAAGAAATTATTCAGATTCTTCACTTTATGCGTAGATTTAAATACATATGCACTTTTTATAGATTTTCAAGTCTATCAACATATTTGATATTATTTGAATCTACAGATTGAAGTTCTGTTGTTCAGCAACATATATTCTACAGTGAACATAAAATTATAGTAAAAATAGACAGTATAACTTAAGATTATATTTAGCATTTATTTAGCAAATTGTGATCTAAAAGTTTTGCCTGTGAAATAACTAAAGGATACCAGATTTATCTTGTAGATCACAGTTTAAGAAAAAGGCTCATATTTAAAATTAATTTATAAAATCTGATTTAATCTTGACAGTTTTATTGGTATATCTATTGCCAGTAAAGGGAAAAAAAAAGGGCAAAACAGAATTTATATTTTGCAGTGCATTTTAGAGTCATTGTTCTAGCATTTCCTTTATGATAGAAGGAATAAATCAAAACCATGTAACCCACCCTTACATTATTGCAAATAAATCAACAAATATTCCATCTCTGGATGTTTTCTTTGCTGTAAGCAAAGAATAAAGGATTATTTCTGCATGCTTATTAATCTCATAGAGGAACGAGCTGGGGACTCCATGTCCCCAGCAGCCCTGAGCACTGGGTGGACATCTCAGTACCCTGCAGGTCTTACAGTTCTGAGTGTGTCTTCTTACCTGCTACCCTCTCCCTAGTCTTTGCTCCAGGATTGTTTGTTTTCCTCTTTAATCCTCACCTCATGCCTCCTTATCCCTTTGAAAGGCCTGTGTATCTACGCTTCTCTGCCCATTAATTAATTTTCCACACAAGAGATAGCAAGAAAATTGATACTTGTTTCTGCATGTTAAGCTTTCTCCACAGCCTGTGCTTTTTTCATCTGTTTGTCTCTAAGGAGGAAGCAGCTATTCTCTAGGTGTATAATTCATAGCACAGCAGCTCTCTACTTTTAGCCAGCCTGGAGCTATTCACTGTAGTAATGAGGTTACTGAGGATAACAGCGTTTTAGAGGTGTTTTTTTTACCTTGTTACTTCAACTCAAGTAGAGGGCGACACTCTTCATCTTTCAGATCATAAAGGGATATAGATCAAGGGAATATATCTCTGGTTTCACATTCTCCAGCAGCTCTTTATTATCCTTCTGTACTAACCACTGTGTGCAATTAGTGACTGAGTTCTAGAAATTATCTTATTTATAAATAGTTTCTGGATTGATTTTTATAATTGTTGTTGCAAGAAAAATAAAACTAACAGTATTAATAATTTTTTTCCTTTTTTCTTGTGTTATAAAGCTTACATGTCATCTTGGTTTGGAGCCAGTTTCAGAAAATTGGTGTTACTCTAGTTTTTTGTTGGTACTTAGGTAGCAGTATGTGCTGAAAGCTGACTATACTTTTTATTTGTTTGGTTCTGACACAATTACATTTTTTCCTTCCAGTTAGTCACTAGATTATGTTTACCTTTTCTACTACACTTTTTTGAGTTCAATCACCTTATTAACACCTGTCTAATATCTTACAGACCCAATGGCTTCTCATGTGCGGTAATATTTGGTACTTCTCCCTTTTCATTAAATGATTCTCTCTTCCCCCTGTGCTTCACTTCTCCTACTCATTTCAGCAGTGTGGTTCCTATGGCAACACACTTTCCATATACACTTTAGGTTGTGCTTCAGCATAAAAAAAACCGTAACAAAACAAAAAAACCCCCATCGTATCAGTCTCTCTTCTATGTAATGAAGGCTCAGGCATCCCCAGCCCACCATTTGGTACTACCTGACTCACTCTGGGGTTGGGATCAAACCTGTTTCTTTCCGGGGAATGTGAGTTTTTTTAACATATCTTCAAAACTAATTATGAAAGGATGCTGCAGAAAATAGCATCTTCCAGAGGCCACCAGGCCCTTTCAGGGTCCTCGTTCAGTCTCTCTGGGCTTCAGTTGAGTGAGATGGTCGTTGGTACTCCACATACAGGTACAAACTGTACTCACCAAATAACAATCATCTTCAGTAGTCAGCCTTCACAATGCATCAACAAGTCTATCACAAACAAAATCAACAAGATGTTCCCATTTGCAGCTTTTGGATGGTAATGACACAGTCTGTTAGAAATCCATTGGATGTTTCAGTGCTGGGCTGCTTTGAAGGCACTTCAACACGTTGCTCTCCAGTGTGATGATTTTCTTAGAGTGAAACAATCTTTAAATATTTGCACAATAATATTTGATAATGTCCACTTGGCTGAACTTGAGAAGATGGGATAAAATATATTCCATTATTCATATATATTTTCACATATGAATCTATATAAAATCAGTTTTTAAAAAACCACTCACTCTTTCCAAGGACCAGAGGCTGCTGTTTGCTATTTCTTTGTACTATCCCAGTGACCCTTCATTACACACTCTTTTTCTGCTACATGGTTTTTAGAAATACAGAACCTACATGACATTTCTGCCTAAACGAGTTATATTTTAGGTACAAGATGTGATTAGAGGCGTTTGCAGACATGCAGAGACAGACTATGAAAAACAATAATGATCAGTAAGATGGACCGTAGCCTAAAAATACTGCTACAGTTTTGTATGTCTCACAGAAAAGCTGATCAAAGCAAAGATCTAAGAAAATTAATTTTGGATAGACTTCAGTGAAACAAGATTTCATTTGCTAGTGACAGAGAAAAAGAAATTGCAGTAATTGAAATGTGATATGAAAGCTTGAGCAGAAGATTTAGTTATGTTGAATAGAATTTACTCTGCTAAGCATTAATAATACTACCTAGCTCTGGAAAAATAAGTTTAACTATCTGTAGTTAGTAGACTTCGGCTAAAATTTTCAAAAACATTCATGAAACCATAGCATCCACAGGGGAATACTTTCCATTTATAAAAATGACTGAAGCTTTTAGCAGTAAGTATGTCTTTGAGTAAAAATACACAAGGCTTCTTTTACAAGAATTTCTTCTCAGATACTTGAAAAGATGTTCAAGGATCCATTGAATAGGTGTATTGAGTAACAACTATTATTTTCAGGTTAGAATCTACCTAAATGTTTTTACAAATCTTACTGCATCTTTAGACTCTGACTACTTTTCAAACTTTAAGAGTGGAGACAATTTATGATTTTTTTGAATTTTTACCTAATCTTTTATACCAGATTTGTTCCAGGTTGTGACCAGGCCATAGAACTGCCTGACTATTTTACAAAGCTGGATTCATAATTTCTTTTCTTTTATTATTTTATCAAGCAGCTGCTGTCTTCTCCCTGCAGTTCCCATCAAATGCTCATTACTTCATTTTGTGGTGGTTAACTGACTCGCTAGAAAATTTAAAAAAAACCCAAACAAACAAGAAACAGAAAATGCTCATAAATTAAAGTGTTGTCTACATGGTGTGTTTAGGTAGACTAGAATTTGCTCCACCTGTATTGTGAATTGACTTGTGATTTTCATGTGTTTGATGTATTCTATCAAAAATGCTATTGCGGAAGCAGCAAGACTGAAAACATTTTTTCCTAAGCTTTAACAGAAGTGGTGCTGTTCAGACTATGCCATAAAACATTCCGTCCAGAAGTCAGGTGTTTACGGGACAATCAGTTGGAGGAAAAGTTCTCTCTTAGAATTCTATTTAGAAAATAAATTACTATTCTTACATGTGCTGTTTGAGGTTGAATAAGATTACTCAGTTGTATAAAACTTACAGAAAATAATGAGATCATAGAATGGTTGGGATTAAAAGGGACATCTAGTTCCAACCCTTCACCATGGGCAGGGACACTTTCCACTAGATCAGACTGCTCAGAGCCCCATCCAGCCTGCCCCTGAACACAGATCTTGTCTCCTTTACCAGAGATATGAATTGTATATTATGTATCCAAAGGGCAGGTAAAGCAGAAAGCTTTCTAAATAGAGCTGTTGATTTTACGAAGACTTAAAGTGATTTTTTTGTCATCATTTTTATGCATTAATTACTGTAGCAAACATATGCCAGCAATGGTTCTTCTCACCTCACCTTTTGAAGGAAAACAGTGTGGGCAGGGAAGTGTTTTGGTTGGATTTTTAAAGTAATCTGTACATGCATATTACTACATATTCATATTATTTAAAGTAAGATGAAAACCAATGTTTAAAGCAAATCTGGTGAGGTGTGTGACTACGTCAGTTCTGTTGGGAATTCATTCCTTAGCTGCTGGTTGACCTATCAAAATGGGGTTTGGCTCTTGCATGCTCAGTGTTGAGTTATAGCAAGGTAATTCTAGCCATAATAACTGTCATATTCTCGACTAATGTTTGTTGATCATAAGTATTTGCAGGTCCAGGAACTGTAAATGTTCCTACTCGCACAGATCAGACCCAAAGTGAGTAATTTGAGATCTTACATCTCTGGGCATGCTTAAAAGTACTGGTCATAATCTTTCCAGACTACTACACTTCAGAGGCAAAATGAGCTGTTTTGGAGAGGCATTTGACTGGTTATCATTTAAAGACTTAAGCAAGCAATGTTTGGCATCCTGTGATTCCTCAGAAATTAGTGGTGGTGACTGCAATCAGTAAATGAGAAGTGAAGATCGTCATCATTTGTGAAACTCTTTAGAACTGACTCTACACACTTAGCAGCTCGTTTCTTGATACCTTGATTCTGAAAATGTGGAGGTGTAAAGTGAGGAAAATTTTCTTCTCTTTTCTTCAGGATTAGAAGGTTTATAAAGAGTTCAAATCTGGGTATATTTCCATATGTAACTAAAACTATAAGCTGATTTTTACATGAGAGACATATCTGGGTTTTTTATGTTAACTCAGTTTAGTAAAAATGCTTCCCACAAAAAGATCAAGCATTTGGATTCTACTTCTATCATATTTTTCTGAGAATTTCTGGAACTGTGTATGATTTAGTATAGGTTTCTATTAATATCATGGCCAGTCTTCACAAACGAAGATTTGGGAAAGGTCATTAACCCTTCGAGCCTGCGCAGTGGATTTTTTAGGTGAGACACAGCGTGCGCTGAACTGAGCCCACCCTTTAATCCTGAGGTTCATCTGCCGGGGCCAAGTGAGCTTGGACGGTGGCAGCAAGGTCCTCAGGACGTAGGTTTGTTTAGAGTGACCTTCTCTTAGGTGGATGGCCTTACAGGGCTGATGAGCTCCATCTGCCTGGGGAAGTCCCTTGACCAGGAATCGAACCCCGTGCCATGGCAGTGAGAGTGTTGCATCCTAACCACTAGACCACCAGGGGACCCCAGGTTTTTATTACATCAATGAAAACATGTTAATTTCCAATCACAAGCACAAATACAGGCTAGGCAGAGAATGGACTTAGAGCAGCCCTGAGAAGAAGGTCTTGGGGGTGTTGATTGATGAGAAGCTCAAAATGACTCAAAAATGTGTACTTGCAGCACAGAAAGCCAGCTGAGACCCAGGCTGCATCAAAAGCAATGTGGCCAGCAAGTCAAGGGAGGTGATTCTATCCCTCTCCTCTGCCTTTTTGAGGCCCCACCTGGAATGCTGCATCCAGCTCTGAGGTACCCAACACAAGAAAGATGTAGACTTGTTTGAGCTAGTCCAGAGATGGTCATGAAGATGATCAGGAGGCTGGAGCACCTCTCCTGTGAAGACAGGCTGAGAAAGCTGGAGTTGTTCAACCTGGAGAAGAGAAGGCTTCAGGGAGAACTTAGGGGACCTTATGGTTCCTAAAGGGGCCTATAAGAAATCTGGAGAGGGATTATTTTATAAAGGCATGTAGTGATAGAACAAGGGGTAATGACTCTAAACTGAAAGAGGGTAGGTTTAGATTAGATATTAGGAAGAAATTCTTTACTGTGAGGGTGGTGAAGCACTGGCACAGATTACCCAAAGAAGCTGTGGATGCCCCATCACTGGAAGTGTTCAAGGCCAGGTTGGATGGGGCCCTGAGCAACCTGGTCTCCTGCCCATGGCAGAAGGGTTGGAACTAGATGATCTTTAAGGTCCCATCCAATCCAAACCATTCCATGATTCTATGATTTCTCTGCATTTTCTTTACTTTCTTTCTTTTTTATTTTTTTTTATAAAAAGAAAGGAAGTCTTCCAAGTTGTGTAACACAAACCATACAGGAATAAGCTTTTTTTTTTTTAATCGTCAAAATTATGAAGAAAGGGAACTGAAAACACTTTGAGCCATTTCACTTGCCTGGAAATGCTTTGTTTACACAGAAGGTGAGGTTCTGCTCAAAATTAATGTCAGTGTTGGCATCAATTTATCATTAAGGTTCCTAAATTTGAGTTCTTCCATGTGGATAACTGTAGTGCTCCAGCTTCCACAGCAGCAGGGTTGTGACACTGGACAGCAGTGTCTGAGGGACCAGCATGGGGCTGGCAGATACAGTGCAAGAGCTCACAGCAGCTGAGGCCAAGTGACACAGTTGGGGCATTGCACGTGGTACCAAAAACTCCCATGCTTAGGCAACTCAATCTCCTCCTTCACGGTCAAGAGTAAGCACTTGTAGACCAAGGTCCATGTTATCTCTTTCAAGCTTTTACTAATTGATATCCATTAACCATCAGGGCAGTGTAAAAGACAGGGCCAGATATTGATGTGTTCGTTGTAGACAATGTAGAAGTCATCCATTCTCAGCCTAAATATGAAACTATGTTAAGCACTGCAAGCCAATGTTGTGTGCTCACTGATACTGGAGAGTTTGTTGCTCTTTTCTGCTCCCTTGCAGGGCTTTGGTATTCTTCTGCCTCTGCACTGGTAACTCAGCTTTCTAAATGACAAGAAAATGAAATAAACTGAGAAAAAAAAAAAATCCTGCTGCATTAGTGACTTGTCATATTAACCGGAGACCTGAAGGGAAAGAGAAAACGGGAAGGAGTGTCCTTCCTTAACAGCAGCAAATGTGATGTTGGCTCTTCAGAGCTGTTGCAACTTCCCAGGTAATCAGAATCTGAGCGAAGCTGTGGTCAAAGACAAAAGAAAATAATAGCAATCTTTTTAAAACATTGTGAATTTAAGTTTGTTGTAGCACAGGGAAGCAGGTCTCTGAAACAAAGGGTTGCCGGTGAGAGGTAGGGCCTCTTTTGAAATGCCAACCTTTTGATACCAAAATTAAATTCTATGGAAATAATTGCCTCTAGGTGAAACTCATGACATAAACAGAAGGAAAAGTACATATAAATACTTTATTGAAGTACAGAGAAAGAAAAATAGTGTGATGAAATTGATTCCTTGAAGGCCTTATGTTACTGATGCTGGGGAATAAAGTTTTCCAAAAGCATTCAATAACCTGATATTAACAGAAGCAGAGTTATACAAATAGGGAATGCTTAGAAATCTATCCAGGAATTATGTGGAAGTACAGAATGATTCCAGTGGAAGGAGTTTCTGAAGACCCTCTATTCCAACTGTCTGCTCCAAAGGGCAGCAACTCATCCAAGCTACTCAGGGCCTTCCTCAATCAGCGTTCTTCAGTCAAGTTCTTAGTATCTCCAAGGATGGAGATCCACAGCCTCTCTGAGTAATGTGTTCCAGTATTTCACCACTCTCATGGTGATTTTTTTCGCTTTTAGGTTTAGTCAGAATTTGTCCTTGCTGGAACTTTTGGGGTTTGCCTCTCATCCTTTCTCTGTGCACCTCTAAGAATGTTCTCTCTCTATCTTCTCTAGACCTTCCCATTAGGTAGCTGTAGACAGCAAAAGATGCCCTTTTGAGTTTTCCTCTTAAGGATGAGCAAACCCAAGTGTCTCAGACTCTCTGTCTGCATGAATGCTATGACGGGTTTATTCAAAGTAAACTATAAATGCTAAGGCAGATCTCCTGCTGTGCTGAATATCCAACTCACTCTTTGAGGAGAGGGAGAACTGTGCCAGCCTATTTTAACGCTGCAGCCCTTGTGGAGCTCTGATGTGAATTATTGCCGATGGTAGATGACAGAAGAGATGTGTATTTCTTGGTTACAGGAGAACACCTTTGTTCCATGTGACTGCTCCTTTTATTACAAACCTTAGTGTATGAAGGAACAAATCACATTGCTGCTGCCAGCTCTTCTCTTCCTTAAAGTTTCATTAATTAGTTCATAAAAGCAGCTACACATCTCAAATGCATTTGATTTCATATTCCAACATGCTTCGGAGGACTAAGGATGAAGTTATACCTGCTAAGATACAGAGATGCAAAGGTGACTAGGAATAACACAAAAAACAGAACAGAGCTTGTGCCTGAGAATGATGAAGAGCTCACCCAGAGTACCATTATGCTGGGAAGCACCTGGCTGCTTTATTATACTTTCATATATTTCAGAGGTTCTCATATATATTTATATTTTGTGCTTTTTTGCCTGAAATTGCTTGCAATTTAGATTAGATTAATTTAATGTAAGACATTTTAAGCAAATTTTGAGGAAGTCTTTTTTTTTTAATCAAAATGCTGGTTTTGAGGCACTAACACTGTCTAAATGTGAAAGAGAATCCTCAGACATTTAAATAAAACCCATATTTGGTGAACTTCTATAATGTCAGAAAAGGGCTGCACCAATTATATTTCCACAGATGTAAAAATCCAGAGGAGGAATAGGTTACAAAGCTTTTCAAATTATACAAAATGTGATCATAGAGTCCTACAATGGTTTGGGTTAAAAGGGACCTTAAAAATTTATCAATTCATGTGCTAATTACTTCCAATGCTTATTTATTTTAGTAAATATTAAAATATGTGCATTATTTCCCTTGTGGATTTTCTCTCTTTCAATTCCTAATCTTTTTTTTTATGCCTTTGTAAATGAAGATCTTTAAGCATATAATATTTTGTCCCATGAAAGTGACCCTACATTACAACTTCTCTATTTTCTCTTTGCCAAACTAAAAACCTTTATAGTAATTTCTTTAAGTCCTCAGCTGTCTTTCTTTTGGGCTGTTTTGACTTTTGTCCCAGTGTTTCACTGTCATTTTTGGGCAACAGAATGTTTTTCAGTGTTTTAGTACCAGCGTCCTCGGTACCCAAATACACATTTATAGTCTGCATTTTACTCCCTTTTCTGCTTGGTCTAAGCACACCAAACCCATGCGAATTGCCCAGCCATTTTTACTGCAAATTCCTTGTAAAGAGTCACTCTTTTCAAGCATCCACAGCAATGGCTTTCATTTTTTGTTTGTTTATATATATCACATTTGTTGTTTATATTTATAGAAATTTCATTCAAATAGGACTAATTTAATAAAGAACTAGATCATCAAACAGGACTTATGTTCTCTAATTTTTGTTACCTTTTCTACCAGTCTTTGTTCTAGCCTCACATTTAGTCCAAAGAGGTTTATATTTCAAAGCCATTGATGAAAATGCTGAAAAATGTGTGTTCTTGTATTTAATCCATCTATAACCCCACTGAAAATATCTTCATTCAGGAATCATTTTGTGCTTTTAAATAACATTTTGAGACACAAACCCTTTCCTTGTCACTTAATATGGTCTTTACTGATACTGTATGGCACACAGCCTCTAGTGTTCATTTGGACACCTCCCAGAACACTATTATGCTTAAAGACTTTTTTTAATTGGTCCTCTTTTTAAAGTCAGGAGTGAAGCTTTTTTTGAAGAGGCATATTTTCAATGTAATCATGTCAATGGTATTACATTCTCTTTTTTTTTTTTTTGGTAGTTACTTTAATTGCACTGATAGTAGGCTGACTACTCTCTGCTTACCCAGGCATATTTTCTGTCCATCTGGATAACAATTTTTTCAGCCTGATGGAGTTTCTCTGCAGTTCAAGGTGCACTAAGGAGGAAAATCTATAAAACAGATGTATATTCATCTGTCACTTCAAGAGCTCTTAGACATTAATTAATCATACCTATTTATATATAATCTTCAATTCCCAGTTAATAATGTTTAGTTCTTACTTTGTTTTTAGTAAGCATTCTACGAATTACAGACAGGTATTTTATTCCTTTCATGTGAGTGCATCATCCTAATTCCTTCCAAAAGCTGAATAGAAATATTTTGTGAATAGCTCTCTATGTGCTGCAGTACTATTAAGAATTTTATTATCTTGAACTAATGATGGATCTACACCATTGCTCAGAGCTTTTTTCACTGTGGAACCAGGAAGAATTTTTGGTAGAATCACTGAATCATTAAGGTTGGAAAAAGACCTCCAAATCATCAAGTCCAGTCTTTAACCCAGCACTACTGTGTCTGCCACTAAACCATATCCCCAAGTGCTACATCCACACACCTTTTAAACGCTTCCAGGGAAATGTGCTTTTGAACCCATCTTGCCCTTCCTAGAGCCATATCTGTCACTGCTAAAGATTAAACACTAGGTTCTGTGATTAAACATTAGGATTTTGCAGAGCAGTGAGCTGAAGGATCCATTTGTTATCTGAAGGCTCAGCCAACTTTTCAGCCACATGCACAAAAACTTTAGGTGCAAACAATGGACTCAAACTCTGTGTCTGTGATCCAGTGTTAACAGAGAGTCACAAATGAAATTTGCTTGCATCCAGGTCATCAAAAGTGCCTCTTTTGGTGACATTTTTTCATATTATGAAACTGCCTGGCATTTTTCTGTTTTCTTCCTCTGGGGGCAAGTTCTGTGGTAGTTTTCCCTTGAATGATTCTATGAAAAAAAATCACAAAAAAATTCCCAGCAAACCATATGTAAGGACAGAGGCAAAATTATCTCCCGAGCTGAACCCATAAAACCCTGACAACAGAGTCTTGTTTCTTCATCTTGGGATGTCTGAGTGGCAAATTCTGCCCAGAGGCTTGCATGAACAAATGTGTGGCTAGCAAAAAATCATTTTTTTCCCTTGAAGGCAGAAGGTGACTGAATTTTCACCAGAGATTTGAGGGAATACAATAATAATAGTTTGTTATCTTTTAAGTACTCTCTCAGCATTTACCTGGATGCTGATCAATGATACAAAATAATGTAATACATTCAGCCTGACAAGCTGAGGAGTTCAATGTGGAAATTGTGCCTTATGTTAACGGCATGCAGCCCAGAAGAGGATGTTGGTGTTGGATCAAGACTGACTAACAAGGAGAAATTAAATAGCCATATCTGTCAGTACTGTTTTTGGATAGTGTCCTAGGGTCAGCCCTTAGCTACCAACTTGATGTGTGCCTGATTCCTCAATCCATAGGTGTAAAGTGCTGCAATTACTGTACTTAAAGGGAATATGGTTTCGGAAGTGCTAAATTTTTTTTTATATTTTCAAGAGGATTAAGAGGTTGATGACTGCTCTATTTTGGGTTCAGAGAGGGAACAATTTTGAGGAAACAAATCTCACCTTGATACAGATCCAAAATTAGAGCTTTCTGGAAAAAAAGATCATAGGGAATCAGTTTATTGTGGTTTAATTCTGACATTTTAAAAGGCCTAAAATTAGTTCTGGATGTGACAGACAATATTTGAGTTTTTACTTAGTTGTTCACTATCTTCTGTTCCTTAAGGAGACTGGGCCAGATGGAGTCCCTGGGGTGAGATGGAGGAAGCTCCTTCACAGTGGAGAACGGAAGGTGCTAAAAGCTAAGGGAAACTTCAAGGTCTGAGAGGTGAAAGGATCACAGGAAGAAGAAGGGAACCTGCAGCTCCTGTGCAGGCTGTAAGAGTTTCTGAGAGGAGGGGACGGAGGGAACAGGAGTGCTGGTGTGGGGTCTGCTGATCCTTAGAGAGACCTTGGGTTAGAAGCAGTAATGGTTTGAAGTGCAGAGCCTGTCCTCCCATGGGGCTGTGATGTGTCAGAAAAAAACTGTGTATAATCCCTGCATAACCTCTTTCTGATTTGATATAATCACTTTGGTGTCATATATACTTGTAAACAAACTGGAATATTTTTCCCAAGGTGGAATATTTTTTCCCTTGCTGTTAAATTGTTGCTAGGGTCCCTGGCACATTTTAGTCTAGCGCTACATGATTTGGAAGCCAGCTCAGGTGCACCAGCCCCAGGGGCCAGGTTAAACTTTGGGATAGTGGGAGAGTTAGGTCATACAGACGTGAGGTGCTCCAAGCTGTCTCAGGGCATGGGAATTATCTTGGAAACATCTGAGTTACTAATTATAAACATAGCCTTTGAGGGCTTTCTAATTAAAAATGTCAGGTTTCTGATAAAACTTTCATATTCTGAGTCCAAGAGTCTTTCAGATCCAGCTGACTGGAAGTCAAAGTCTATCTCTATATTATTAGTGTTTCAAGAAGTGCAGAATGTGAACGTAGGGTATAAAGATTTTTTTTTTTAAATACCTTTTTCCCCAGCAGTCAGAATGTCAGAGAAACAGGATAAATGCTCACTTTGAGATCTCCAGGCAGCTCAGTGCTGCTATGTGTTGAACGACCTGTTGGCACCATCCAGTCTTTGCAGATCCTGTACTGGCAGTCTGCCAAAAACTTGAGGGTCACCCCTAATTTGCCTAATTATTATAGATTGAACACTGCACAATGTAGCAATTTTCATAAATCTACGAAGGTTTGGGGTTTTTTAATTAATGCAAATCTTTTTGCAACTTTTAATATATGCTATTAATCAGTTTCATGAGCTATGGGGAGATTAAACCACTTGAATAAAGCCAAAGGAACAAATAGCATTTTTTGACCTAAAATCCACCTTTCTTCCAAGTGCTGATGTGCTTTTGAAACCAGTTGTTAGGAAATGAGCTGCAATTTCTGATTGTTCCCATGCTTGTACTCTAGCACAGACATTCCATGAATACCCCTATAGATGTTCATGCAGCGAGAGACAAATCCATTTAACTGCTGTAAATTATTCTTCTCAACTTACAGACCACTCTGATCAGCAGCACTGTTTGTGATGCCTTTCCTGAGCCTCAGTATCCCCTTGCTGGGCTAGAGAAGATTAGAAGCAGCAGAGCAACCAGATAACCCCCATGTTTTCTGTAAGAAGAGTTCATTTTTAATGATGATGCCGAAGGAGAACATAAATGAGGGAGGGAGTTAGAAAACTTACATAAAATACATTGAGAGATTGCCTGGTAATTCTCTTTGTTTCTAATATATATGCAACTGAGTTTGATTTGTGTTTCCAAGATAGTTAGGATTTGTATAGATATCTGGACTAAAATAGCTGAGGAACCATGCTAAGTCTTCCTCTTCCCATCCTAAAGCCTCAAATGCTGAGAAGTTATCCTTAATATTTTTTTTTTTCTCTTACAGTAGCATTTTCTGTTAAACCAGTAAAATCATGACAAAATGAGTAAATTAGAAATTATGAAAAATCAACGTACTCACACGTACTCCATTACAATTTTTCTTTTGGGGGGGAGGGGGGATAGGATACATGCCGTGTCATGTAATAGGAGAAACTGTTCACTGACGATGCTGCATCTGAGTGTTATTAACAGTCACTGTTTGCATGTGGCAGAGTGGAAAAAAAATGCAAAGAAATTAACCTTATTACATAAAACACTGATTTAGAACCCATCAGTAGCATCATATCTTGGGCCAAATACATTAATGTATCTGGACATTTAACTCCTGGGGCAGTTGTTGAGGGTGTAGCTTCATTTGCAGAGAAAATCCCAATTGTTCTAATAATCGTTATTTTGTTGACAATATTACTGTTTAGTATAGACTATTTCAGTTGGAAGAGACCTATAAGGATCATCTAGTCCAGCTGCCTGACCAATTCAAGGCTGACTATAAGTTAAAGCATGTTGTTAAGAGAATTGTGCAAATGCCACTTAGACACTGACAGGCCTGAGGCACTGACCACCTCTCCAGGAAGACTGTTCCAGTGTTTGAGCACCCTCTCAGTAAAGAAAGGCTTCCTATTTATTAGTAGACACCTATCTAGGGAATTCCTGTGCTCCCAGTAAACTACCTACTCTACTTATTTGTCCTTCATATTACCAAAAAATATTTTGGTAGGGTACATTTTGGTAGGATATTATGACTTTGCCAAAGTGCCAGAATAATCCAGGTGGGTTTCTGGTTCCTAGCAGCTCCATTTTCCTGGTGAGCTCCTTTCCAGGCTATTGGAGCAACTGTAAGCATAATAATTGTGTCATTTTTTTCCCCTCTCATGTATTAGCATGAAGTTGCAGAGGTGGAGTATTTCTTGGCAGGATTAGATCCATGAGTCTTTCAACGAGCTTCACCTGGACTTACCAGGTGTACTGTAAAATTTTCCTAATCCTAATAATGTTCAGTACAGGACATGCCTTCATAGAGCAGGTTGCCTTTCAACTGTAATTTAAGGAATCTTCAGATGTAGAAAATAATTTGAAACATTATTTAGATTTCAGCAGTCCTAATATTTATCACATAGATAAAATACATCATTAGTTTAAATTAATATGGACACTGCCAGTAACATTACTTCAAAGAAAAAGAATGGCTTTTCAAAATGATGTTTTCTCAGCTGTCAGTGCTGTCCTTGGTGATTAAATACCGTATGATGGCAATTTTTCTTCCTCAGTACAATACTAAAGACTATGAGTCTTTCAATGGCTTATCCCTCTGTCATTTCTCTTTATAGCATATACTCTTAAATTTTAATTAACTGAACATAAGATGTGTCTCTTTTATAATTACTACTACATGAGAAGAAATAAGAGGATTTTGGTTTGGTTGGAAAGGTCAAAAATAACTTCTGGCTATAGCATCCAATCTCATGCCAATTGATGTTTCTTGCCCACAGGAAGCTGTTAACTTTATTCACCAGGTGTAAAAGGGAAATTAAAAAAAATCAATCATTTAAAAGGAATGTGTTAAATTATTGAATATATTAAGATCCCAAATGGATTTAATTCTTCCAGAAAAAAAAAGAGGCCTGAATTTCTAATAGTTTCATTCAAAGAAAGACCCTGAAATTATTCCATGAATAATAAATAATATGTGTTAAATTTTACAAACATTGATTTCATACAGTTAATTTATTTTTCCCTAACTTTCTACAAGTCTTCTTAAGTCAAGAAGTTTGTAGTTTAAAACCAGATCCTTATTTGAAAATTAAGTGCAAACCAAGTAGGATATAAGAGTACATATGAAGTACCATATTCCAATGGAATGCTTACTGGGAAACAAAGTAATTAAATCTACTGATAAAAAGCAAAAGGATTTTTTTCACCTCATAAATTTTTGTATAAACTTATTTTTTTGTGCCCAGAACTTTGATGATACTTTCAAAGGTGTAGTTTTTATTACTTTCCAAGAGAATATGATGGTATCTGTAGGATCACACATTGCCTGGACACCTCCCATTTATTAAGATATGAAGCTGGCTACAGTCTCCACAGGGAGTCATCTTCCTAACTGCCCTGTCCTTTCATGGTGTACTGTACACAATGCTTTCTTTGTAAGTGTCATATTCTTTCTTTCAAAAGTAGCCAGTTTCCATCATCTTACTGCATTTTCATATGTTGTTATTGAAGTCCTTATTTGGTACCAGCACAAAGCAATATAGACTACCCACTTTCCACCTCTTCACCTCAGGACCACTTTGTTTTTATTGTTCTCATTCAAGTATGTCACTTCTGATTATTCTGCCCCCAAATCATATTTTAACAATAAGTCTGTTCTCTGAGAACTGGAGCTGAAAAAGTTCCTTTAATTTGTATCCCTGCTTAGTGACAGTGCTTTTTTATTGGTTTCTCTTATATCCCTTAGCCTGACATACATTGCTGTCTGCTGTGCAATATTACAATTGGGAGGGCCAATATAATTTTTTTTCCAATTGTGGTTAAAAGCAGAAAAAAAAAACTGCAGGAAATCACTCTCTAACTCTTGCAAAACTATTTGCTTTGAAGATGCTTAGGTTGCCTGCAGCATAAAAGTTTAAATACATCATTATTTTTAGTTTATCTTTGCAGTATCTGCATGAAACAGTGCTGAGCTGAGGAAGTGAGTCCATCCCAGTGTCCATCCCAGGACACGCAAAACTCCTGCAGCAAATGTCCCAAGTATCCAGCTACTACCATTTGCTCCTGCTTTTCTTTTCCAAGGTGCTCACTAAAATAGCAGTGGAATTGAAAGCATGAAAGAGAGAAGGCAATCAACTTCCTCCTCCCCACTGCTGCTCTTAACTTTTATCTTTGCCCTTTATTTTCCATATGATTTTCTTCCAGTTCTGGTGGTATCTAACAGAAAGCTGGTCAGAGCATAGGAGTACACAGCTACAAATTAAGTGCTGGAAACTGTACGTCCTCAGCTTTAACATGTGCAGTCTCTCTGTTCCATTCTTCATCATTCCATGATAAATCCCATGATGTCATTTAAGAAATCTTAGCCAAATGTTCATGTTGTATCTACATAGTGTGAGTTATTTCAGTAGGGCTTCACTCAGAGATTCTGATGCTGTAGTGAGAATAAGTATTTATATTTCACCTCCTTTAATTCTTCAGTTCTTCAATTAAAGGTCTTAGAGCACTTTCTCACTCCTAATTAATCCTCAAGCTGTAAGTAGTTCAAGAACAGAGCCTCTAATCAGTGTCCTGGTTCCTGGGTCCCTGCAGACACAATCCTCACAAAATGGTGACTTGTCCTTAAGTGCCTAACTGAGCTCAGACTCTTTGGAAGTTAGTTACCAGATATAAATGTGATAGAATGGCAGACATTTCCCTGTTCATGGTTACTGCTGACCAGTAGATGAATTATCACTGCCATTCATGCCTTCAGAGTGCCCAGACAGTACAGAAATACAATGAGCATGACGGTCCCCTCAAAAAGTAAGTTCACCAGGGTACCGTCACCCCTAGCTAACCAAAAGGGTTTCTGGTGAGAGACAAATTAATTGTTCTGACATTAGAGCCAAGATAGTAAATCTGCAGTTTCAGCAGTACCATGCAAGGCTACAGATGATTCCTGCTGAGCTGAAGGAGGGTTTGCTGCATCCCAAATGAGAATATTTTCTTCCTTTCTTTTCAGAGCAGTCCTTTGCTCTGATGCTCCTGCAACTCCATGTATTATTCCTTGCTGGGAGGTACTTTCTTGGAAAATTCATAAGTAATGGCAAAAAAACTGCAGAACTAAATTTGCAAGAATGCTGGCACAGATCTAGATTGAGTATCACCTGCTGTCCTTCCTCGGCTTGTCTGGATCCTAAACTGCTTTGCATGTTCAGGCTCCAGGAACAGTATAACCATGGAGTTCAACATGAATAGGTTAAATTCACTTGTGTTGTCACCTAAGCTAATTCATTTGGAGCTTGCATGGGTATCTCTACATTGCTCTGCCATCTGCATTGTAGTTAGTCATCCAGGCTTCAAATTTTCTTTCCTGAAAGAAAACCGTAGGAGGGGAAAACTTAATCTGATAGTGTGTGTGTGTGCGCGCGTACTGATTCCTGTGCTAGCTCTTTGTCACAATCAGTGCAGAAGGCATCCTCAGGTGATGCTGCTTATTTTTTGTAACCTACCACAAATGCAGACCTGAATTTCACTTTTCTCATAAAGACTGTTTTGTGTGCTTGTGTCCCTTTCCGTGGGTAGCCCCTTGTAGTACTGCCACAGGATTCTTCAATAAAGCAGCAATGCTTTCTGCACCACACATACCATGCCTCCTATCATTCTCTATAGCTACCTGAAAGGACGTGTAGACAGATGGGGTAAGTCTCTTCACCCAGGTAACAAGCGACAGGACAAGACGAAATGGCCACAGGTTGCATCAGGGGAAGTTTAGATTAGATATTAGGAAAAATGTCTTCACTGAAAGAGTGGTCAGGCATTGGAATAGGGTGCCCAGAGCAATGGTGGAATCATCATCCCTGGAATGGTTAAAAAAACAGGTAGTTGTGGTGCTTAGAGACACAATTTAGTGGTGGACTTGGCAGTGCTGGGTTAATGGTTGGACTCAATGATCTTAGAGGTCTTTTCCAAGTGTAATTATTCTGTGGTTTTTACTGCGATGTCTGCAGAGCTGTTACTTTCTCCATGTGTCAGTAATTGCTGTAGGTAACGTGAAGGACTATGCCAAGCTGACAGATTTTCATCACCATCCTCAGAGGAGTCAAGTGTATCATTCCTGTGCTATACTTCTTACCCAAATCAGCCACCTACTCCTCCCACCACAGAGTGCACGCAAAGTTAAACTGTGAATCAAAGGAAGATCTTCATGGCTTCACCATTCTTTGCCATACAAAGCTGTTGACTCATTTGCTCCCTGTGTCAGGCTTACAAGGAGTTGATTGTGGAACCTTCTGTTTGTATAAAAGATGCTTGTCTGGTTTGCTACCGCATTTAAACTTTTACTTAATAGAAAGTGGATCTTTAGCTACTTTTCCAGCTCTTGGAGTTATTAAGTCCTTTATGATTTGTTTTAGATTTGAATTTAAAACTTCAGACAAATTTAACTCATTTAAAATGGAACAACAGAAGGAAACACTAAGGTTAAATGGAAAATAAAAATCCTGAAAAACAAAACAAAACAAAAAACCCCAAAACAGTTCTGGATTATGAACTATATCTTCCAAGTTTCTCAGTTCTTTTAACCACAAGAACATAAGCCATAAAGAAAACCAACATTTTTATGAATTCTCAGACTGTTCCTGAGATATCCACTGACTTAAAAATGGGTTGCTGTAGTATTCCAGGTTCATGGGGTGCTATAAAAGGCTTTTCAAATCAAATCAAATCCAGGTAGCCTCTCCAGAGGCTCTAGGGAAAGTACCATCTGGCCTTCCTTCCTTTTAGCAGCTCTTCTTTATTACTGATAGGATCATTCATATTCTCAAGACTATGAAGCCACCATTAAGAGAGTTCAACCTTCCTAACTAGCAAAGTAAGTTCTTATCATTGCCCTTGATCAACTGGAATTGCTCTCTTGGGTGTCTGTTCATCCAAACCTAGCTGACTATCTCTTTTAATTCTTTTTTTTTCTGTATTTTTTCAATCACAGTCCTCATTGAGAAAGAGGACTTGAGCTTTCACTCTGCACTTGTAACAAAAAAAGATGTCACTTGAAGAAGAAAAGTATTGTATTTCAGAAAAATATTATTATAGTAATAGCACTCATACAGTCTGTTACATCTTCAAGGCCCTAATTTATCTAAATATACACCTTTATTAATTTGTATTTACAAAGATTAATCTTAGAAACTGAAACTCTATTTAAAAACTGCTCTTAAATGAAATTCAAGTGTGCTGCATTGAAAGAAAATTAATTTCTGCATTATCCTGCTGTGGCAATTAAATTATTTTACATTGTCACTGTTGTATATTTTGCAATGCAGGATGTATGTAGGTTACAGCAATGAAATCTGTCTGACTCCTTGGGTACTATTTTCCCATATATTTATAAAAGGACAAATTCTCATTGGATTCAGACCACAGACAGTGGAGTAGTTTGTGAAACTTATAAATCCTCTGTGGTCTCAGCTGGAATTAAAAGTTTGATAGATTTCTGTACTCAAGAGGAATGATGATTCTACCTCACCCTACTGCCCTTCAGAGTGTATAGGTTGGGAAATTCCCTGTAGCTAGGGATTGCCTTTATCAAGTGTCATAAAGCACCTTTACAAGTATGCTCAGCTGATTTTGATTTTAAGGTAGGTCTCAGAATTAACTAAGCTCATACAGATTTCCTGATAATTCTTAGCTGGATTACGGAGGGAGAGCTAAATTAGTACCTTTGCTGGGAGGAAGATGGGCAGGGACTTGCAGCCCTTGAGATTCTTTGTCCTGTGAGGGGCCCAGGAGAAGCTAGACTGTTGTAAAGTGATGCAGATTGATGAAGAGCAATAGGTTGAGCCTGAGATGAAAGGAGAAACATCTATAAGAAACAAAGTGTTTTTACAAACACTGATCATTGGAAAGCTTAGGTTTCTTGTTGTTACTGTTCTTCTGGGTGGTATTGTCTAATAAATGCACAGTCCTTTTTTAAATCCTGCTTTGCTCTTTGGTTTAGAGATACTCTCTGACAGTGCCATCAAAAGGCTATCAGATCAAAGAGTTTAAATCCAAGGTAAGAGTGTATCCAGTGTAAATCTGACAAAAAAAAATCAGTGAAGGAATGGAAAAGCCAATTTGCTAAATGCAGGACACCAAATAAATACCTCTTTAGTTTGCAAGATGGCTTCTTAGGCCACATGGCAAGGATTACTACCCAGAGTACTGATCATCCATACCATCTGGCATAGCCGGGAAATTATCTCTGTTGGAGCATGTTTTTTCTCCTGGAACTCTAGGTCCACGCTGTGGAGATTCTGGAGATCTAGTTAACAGTATTAGCTAATTTGTGATCTTGACAGTATCAAATCTGCCTGTAGTTATTCTTAATTTGAAATTATCATTGCTTCTTCTGCTTCTTCAGCTGAATGCCCTGATTTTTCCCCAGTGCTCTGTGTGCTCACTTTAGATAGCAAATAAAACATTTAAGATGTGTAGTCAATATAGTCCACATGATTATAGAAGAAAGAAGTAATGTTTTGGTAGCAAATGGGAATGCTTTAGTCTTTTCTTTTTTTTTTCTTTCATTTTTAGATCATTTCTAGTTTGCAGCTTGAAGCAAAGAACACCAAAGTCAATACTAAAAGTGTCTGTTACAAATGCCTTAAAAATACATACTCTCTCTATATATGTAGGTATATAGAAATCTGGCAGCCATATGGGATTTTCACACACCTGTCAGTGAAGTGAGTAAGTTTGAATGTGAAAAATCTCACGTTCTGCACCAGAGTATAAGAACAGAACCCGAGGATATGGGTTGTGTGTTGGGCGTATCAAATCACATAGAAAGTAGCACTTTTACAGAGCACCACATTGCTGAATATTACGGCAGTATCAGCTATATTACCCATGGAAAGGTAACATGGAAGGCAGAAAAACTAATTAAAAATTTCAAGTAAGTGTGAAACAGGGTAGAAATTTTTCTTGGAATTGTGGCTCTTATGTAATACCGCAGACTGTGGTTTATGCATGCCACCTACACACAGCTATGAAATATTGCTGTGGCTTACATTATTGGCATATTGGTCACTTTTACAAACATTTTCTTCAGTAAATGTAAGCTGAATTTTAGAGTGAATGTTATGTTGGGCAAGGAGATTCAACCAAGGCATCGCTTGTGTCTTAATCCCACTGCACCAAATTATTATAAGGCAGTGTCGTGTTTACACAGATCCTTGGGAAGCCTCTTGAAATCTGAATGTTTAAGGCAAAACAAAAAAGAAAATAGGGCATTCTGGCACATATGGTTTGAAACTGTCTCTTTTAAAAAATATGTCAGAAAACCCTAATTAGTGCACAAGACAATGAACTGTTGTAATTGGGCCATTTTAGGGAACCTCCATGATATGCACGTGAAATATGTGAGCCCCTGAGAATAGAATTTGGCTCTAAAAGCCAAATCCAGTGGCACAGGTCTCTTTGCTGCTTCTTAATGAGCCAGGGTCTATAATTTGAAATATTTGCTGCCTATATTGGATTATTCTCAATCAGCATCACTGGAGAATCCAGTTATTGGATCTCAGCTGCCCTTTCATCTGAGAAAGATGGAGACAACAAAACCGATACTCTGATTGAGTCCTGATATGTCTCTCCTACATTCTGCCACCCAACTCTAAAGAGCTTTTCCTTCGTACAAGCTGCTATAGTAAGAGCCAGCAGAACATGCAGAAACACTGCTGGCCTTAAGTGATTTTTTTCTCAGATAGTAAAGGTGCTGAACACAGAGACAAATGAGGAATGGGGTGGAACAAGCAGCTGACAACAGGAGAAAAGGGATATATATAGGACTAGCTTTTGCTATGCACGAAATGCAACACCCTGTTCCCACATTGTGACGCACATCAGTCGGTCCAGATGGTGAGAAGGGTTGGGTTTCTGCCTGGGGCTGCTGGCGCAGACTTCATTTGCATTCCTCAGCCCAGTTGTTCATCAAAAAGCATCCAGGCAATGCACAACTGCTCACACACACAACTATGCTCACCTTCCCAAGCACAACCTTTCTTTATGGTACCAAAAACTGGGGGAGTTTTACAGGCATGGGAACAAAAGGAGCTTCATCAAGTGTTTAGGTGCTAAATGTAGCCCTCTGAGAATCATCATCAGTGATGTAGAAATAGAAAATTCTCTTGAATAAAGGGTTCATTCCCACTCCACACTGACACAAATAGCCTTGAATTTGTGTAAAACACAGACAAAATTCCTGGAGCTCAACTCTGAAAGAGCAACTGCTCCATCGTAAAAGAATTGCCATACAAACCCCTTTCCAGTGGCTAATCCCTGGCGGTGTTTTACCATTTACCATAACTAGTTTTGCCTGCTAGGGGCAAATTTTGAGTGCTAATTTGTGGCATGTGCAACAATTGTGATTGTTATTGCTGTAATTAATCCCATTTGAAAATGTTTAGTTTAATTGTATTAATGGGTCTAAGCTTTAGGTGTTTGGTTCTATTATTCTGTTTCTATACATTGACTATAAAAACAATGCAAGCATATGGGGAAAAGAAAGCAGTAGAGAAGTGAAGAACATCACAAATACATATTTTTAAGTTTGAGGATGTTCTTAAAACCTGTCAGCATTTTTAAGAGGATTTTAAAATGTACACAGAATTTCACCTAGCAAGTATATTGCTTTTAACAGTCATTCTGCCTGGAGTAATGTTTTTAGGTTATCCATGCTACTATCCCTGGAATTTGCCTGAATAATTTCCATTCATGATAGTGGAAGTTACGAACCCTGTGTTAGTCACTAAACGAGAACTGTGTCTTTAAGAAGGGAAGATTTCATGAAGATTTAAAAAAAAAATCATGAAAGCCGTTATCTGGAGGATATTGAAGCTACATTTATTACTGTATTAAGAAATATTTAAGTGAAGAATTTGTATTGGTAGATGGTTTCTTCTCCGAGTTTTGCCTCTCCCCCGAGTGTAGTTGATCATTCCACCTTAACAAGGTGCAGTGATTGACAGGTAGAGATGTTGCACAGAGCAGAAGGTGGGAGTGTGCTCTATTGGTTTGTGCTTGTACATCCTGAGCACCAATTACTGTCACTGCTGCCAGTACTGATGTGTTTATCAGGATGAGTTATAGCAGAATATATGTACACAGGCAGTGTGTATGCTGGATGACCACCCCCTGTGATGTAAAATATGAGAGTCTGGGAGCTACCGTTTTATAATTCATCAGGTTCAGCAACTGAATGTTGTTGGTTGGCTTAGTTATAAAAGCAAGTGTGAACCGAACAGCAGACAGGAGCATCTTGCATTGAGAGTCCTGCGAAGCTGCATTTGGTGACTGGGCTCTGCTTTTGTTCAAGTGAATTCAGTCCTCGGTGAGTGATGGGGGTTCTGTCGAGCTAAAGCTGTTATTATATAAGCTGGGGAAACCTGCCTGCTAGTTTTATGTGTATTTTGCTGCTGGAAATCCTTGTCTGTGTTTGGTTTTAGATTTTGCAATATTTTCAGTTGTGTACGTTACTGGCACAAAACGAGATGAAAAGAAAAATGCAATGATGAATTATTCACCATCGTGCTGTGAGGATCTCTTTCCTAGCTAAAGTTACTTTCCTTTAGTGAATGTGTCGGGGGTTCAAAGAAGCTACAAACCAGCAAATCTACCTGTCAATTGCTTTTATTAGCAGTAAAGAGAGTGATAGCTGTGGCTTTTGTAACAAGAGGAAGGAAAAGAAAAAGCAAATATCAGAAGCATTTACAAATGCCTTTCTGTTTTGTACATGTGCCTTTTCATATGCAGCATTAAATCTTTTGTGTGCAGTGAGGGGCTGCAAAGAATTTGGATAGTAGAGCTTTTTTAATTAGATAATAGGTAAAATGGTAGCTTCTCTCTGTTTTTGTGGTAATATGCTTAGTATCACATCAAAATGAATGATTCCCCATCTTGCATAACAACAGTGGTGAAATATGTGTAAGATGAAAGGCAAAGGGAGATTTTGAAACAAACTGTGGGAACATGATA
This sequence comes from Lepidothrix coronata, assembly GCF_001604755.1. NCBI lineage: Eukaryota > Metazoa > Chordata > Aves > Passeriformes > Pipridae > Lepidothrix > Lepidothrix coronata. The sequence continues at coordinate 3,105,771 of NW_016690256.1, read as the reverse complement.
TAGCACAGCTAAGCAGGGAAAGGTATATTTCCTATAACATCTGCATGACTTTTTGAATTTCACCAGCTTTAGATTCTTTGCTCAAATTGTCACTTGCTTCTGTTTGACCTCTGTATCTTTTCAAGCAAGCTCCGTTAATGTGTTGACATTATCTTGCCAGTAACCTCTAAAGATCAGTAAGCCTGCAATTTTTTTTGTTTCTTTAATCAGAAAGGAATTGAAAAGCAGAGTTTATGAAACTGAAATATTAACATTGCTGTACAATACCTGCATCTCTCTTCAGGAGAAGTAAATGATCACAAGTAACAATTTTAATTCTCCTTTTATCAGTAGCAGTATTATAATAATTTCTTTTGTCTCATTGTAGCGGGGTTTTTTTGTTGTCTGTGGGTTAGAGAGGCAAGTTTGTTGTATCAAAATATCAAAAGGACTTGGCAGAACAGCACCTGTTGTCTTATTGCTGTATTATTAGTAACTGGAGAGAGACTCACTCTTCCAGAGACCTCTCACCTGGTATCAGTTCAAACTGTTTACTATGTAGTGATTTTAACTTTTATTGTGACTTCTGACTTAGAAATAATCTATTCTGTGAGCTATATGTCAAAGCTGCAGAACTGATGCTGGTTTAATTAATAAGGTGTCTCATTTTAGCATCATTTTTTATTGAAAGAGGAAGACTATTGGCAAAGTGGACTTTGACACACACTTCCCTTGCAGAGCAGATTTCCACTTACTCTTTATAAATATGAAAAAAAATCAGAATTTTTGTGATGATCATTTCCTGGCTGCCTAGAAGACTAGGGCCTATTTCTAGGAAAGAGTATATACCTTTGTCAGCAGTACTTTATTTAAGAGTATTTCACTGCTTTTTAAGCGTTCAGATCTATTTTCAGTGACCCCTGTGCTAGCAAATGCATTTCTTGAAGTGTGAGCTTCTGGCTTTGCAAGTTCTCCTCCTTTCAGAAATCTGTGATACTGCATCCATCTGTCTAGGCATTTATGTTGCGTGCATCACAATGGTGTAATCTCAGCAATCTGAACATTAACCATGTAAATGTATGTACTGTAACTGAGGAAGTATAAATTGGGACAGGAAAAGCAACCCTAAAAGAGAAAGTTATGATACGGGCATATGGGCTCTTGTGGGCACCAGAGATCCAGACTTGCCATATGTTATTACACAATAAATTAAGCTGACAAGTAGTTCAATCTCCAGGTAGTGATATGGAGGCTTTGGCACAGATGAGCTTCTCAAAGTTCAGTCCAAATAAGACCAAGGGGAATAGCCGTAGAATGTAGAAAAATCACGTTTTATCCTGGATGCATGCCTACTGCTGCTTTGTGGTCCTAGTCCAGGAGGGGTGCTGAAGGAAAAACAACAGTGACTAACAATTGTATTTTAAATCATCTCTGACCTGGAGAACACAGTTGTTTTATCTGGATATTAGCTTAGTACTGTGATCCATTCCTCCCACCTGGCAGTAAGTGACAGCAATGCTCTCCATGGAGTATCATGTCTTAAATACCCTTAGTTACCAGGTCTGGTCCAGGTAACATCTGTCTGTGCTGTTAGTGCTACATCCTGCTGGAAACACTCTGCACCATAACTCCAAGTATGTTGGCTTCCTGTTCATTTCTGAATATTTTAGGGTTGATAGCTCTCTTGAGTAGCAGAAATCTTCTCTCCAAAAGTAGTCTTTCTCTGCTTTTTCTTTTGGTTACAGATGAAACCAACCAAGTCACCTATGTTCAGATTATCTCTTGTATAAAATATGGATGCCGGGGAAGAAGATCTTAAATAAAAGTCTTAGCTCAGGAATTGATTTTTTTTTCTTTTTAATTTGATCTGAAACACCTCAGGTATACTGACCTTCAAGTTTGCTATGAAGTCCCATGGCAGCTAGTGGCCAACATTTTTTGGTGAAATAGGTTATTGGATAATGCAGCATTAGTCTTTGGATAGCTATTTTTTGGTTTGTGGGACATATAGCTAATGTGTAACTGTGTAGTTGTGCAACTGTGCTCTTTGTGTCAAAAGTGATTGGAGATTGAGCAGGAGTGTGTAAACTCATATACTTGTGTGCCTGTAACACTTCTATTTCCCTCTTTCAAGCACACAACACAAAATTGTTGTTAAATCATTAAATAGAACAATACATTTAAAATACTGAGTCTCAAGTACAGAAATCCCTAGTTCATAGAACTGAAAACTTAATTATATATTAACTCTCTTTAAAAATGGACTGATAACATTGTATGATATTTTGCAGCATTCTCAGGTTTGAATTTAGCTATCAAGTTGGGTGTGAAACAAAGCCATACAGACACTGGAAATCATAGTGATGTGCTTTCAGGGAGAGAACCTTCAGTAGAAAAATGGGTGAAATGATAGGTTAGACAAGTAGTATACTCCGTGTTGTGAATAGCCAACATAACTGTGGCAGGGAAGAGGTAGAATATAGTAAAGGATGACAATGTGACAATGGAAAGCAGTAGGGGTTTTTGTATGTCCAGACAGATAGGCAGAGAAACTCCATTTTAAAGGATTATCAAACACTCAGCATAGTACAGGAACAAATTTGGCAAGCGGAGAAGAGAGAGAGCCTGTTCATAAACACAGCATGCCCTTTGATGTCGGTTTGTTCTTTGTGCTGAGAGTGAAATACATGCAAAGGTCTAATCCTGCAGAAGAGATTTTGGTTAGGTCTTATATGACTGTACAAGCAGGAGAGGATATTCAAGTTATTAAACCAATGAAAGATTCCCTTTTAAGAACAATACATCTCATAAATGCTAAGTACCATTTGTTAGTGGATTCAATTTCTTGGTTTGTTTAGTGGCTCACAGTGTCTTGGCGTCTGGATGCTAATGTTTAAAAAAAAGGTAAAAAAAAACCAGGGGCTACTAATATAAGTAGTTTTTGCTGGGGAAAGAAAATAAAATACAAGCACATTCCTTGCTGCCAGATGGTTAAAATGACAAACAGATCTGTCAGTCCTTGAGATCTCACAGGTGAAAAGGGTGTGCTCCAGGGTAGTAGAGCTGGTTCTGGAGAATTCAGCATCAGAAATCAGTAGGAGCCAGATGTCAGTGAAATAAAGTGATACAAATTATCTGCTTTCTGCATGGTATTTAATGTAGTTTAGATGATCAACAACACGAAAAGTATTCTTTGGGAGTCCTTTTCTAGAGATAAGCAGCTCATGCCAGCTTTTGGTGGAGTTTCTCCGTGTTTTCAGGGAATGTGCATGGTCAGAAGGGTGCTGGTTCCTATAGCTATGTCTCCACCACAGAATAGTTACAATCTATGGAAAAGCTGCCCATAAATGAGGGTGTAGGATTTGACTCACATTTAGGATCACCTCTAGTAAAGGCTCTACAGCTTTGAGTCCTGCAGGCAGGACTTCGATACATATCCCAAGAAAGCTGCACAGGAAGTTCCTGTGCATTGCTCTAGGCGAACATTTTTCATCTTTTTCATATTGTGACAATGAGTAGAAGAAAAAAAATCTGTGGAGACCCCCTTATACAGCCCTACATGAAAGTGACTGTAATCCCATCAGACTGCAGCTGAAAGCACTCGTAAACACCTGCTGCTTCTCTGGTCCTCCGTTTTCTGTCCTGCCTGGCATAATTGAAGATGGAGAACATTTGTCATTCCACTTGCAGTAAACCAACAGGAGTGATGCTCCTCTACAGCAGATTCATTTGTTGTCTGAGCAACAGTGGTGTACAATCTTCTGCCCTGTGCAAAGTTCAAGTTATTAGTTTGTGGCCTAAAGCTTAATATTAATATACACATTTTATTTTGTACTATAGGGAAAGGCTTATGGCATCAACGTATTTCCACTTGGAAATTACCAATTTGCTCACTCAAAAGTCAGGCTGATAAAGCTGCAGATGGAGTCCTCGTTCCCAGAATACTTTAGTATTAGCAGAAATCTATTATTTGAGCCAGGCAGAAGAATAATCTGCATTGACAACATTTTTTTTAAATCTTGAGATTAATGTCATCTTTACATCACACTGGTCAGTGTGCTGTGTTTGAAGAACCTGCAAGTGACAGACTGGGACATAGTGTGTCCATTCCAATTCATTACTGTATTCCTGAGGAGATGTTTCTCATTTGGGAGACAGCAGAAACCCACCACCCTGTAAGCAGCATTTACAATACTATTTGTGATAGGTTTTTATGAAAGAGATTAGTGCAGTGTCATTTGGGCTAAGCAAATGCTAATTTAAGAATCCTCTATTATCCCTTTTTTGTGCTGTGGTAATAACTTTTAACATTATAAAATAATAAAAAACTGATTGAACTGTGCTGTGTGCAGCCACATGCTGAAACTGAACGAGTGAGCGAGGCAGGGAGACTAATCTATTCACTCTGTTGTGGGTTTGTTTTGTGGGCTTTTCTTTTCCTTTTACAGCTATTTATTTCTGTATTTTAAGGAAATCGTACTCTCAGAAGCATTTTTGCTGCATTCAGTACTGCGTACAACAAGTAGAAAAAATATTCAGAGCAGCTAGTAATACTAAGGAGAAAATGCTTCTACCTAGTGGTACCTAAGTAAAGTAATGGAAACATTATCAACTAAGGAAAATCTCTACTTTCTTTCAAAAAACCTACTTGTAGGTTTCAAGAAGGTATAAATATAAATAAATACAGTATATAGTACCTTTTAATGTAAATGGTATCTTATTCTCTCTGTATTTATTTACAGTACTTCAGTTTTTTTGTAATAGTAGGCCTTTGTCTCCTGCTACCTTGCGATTCTTTGTGAAAGGAAAGAATGACATGGAAAACCGGGAATAGGCAAAATCATTATCTGCTCAATGTTCCATGGGCTATCCTTGCCCTTCTCATGTGGGTGTTTCTGGTAGACATTCTATAGAGAACTGAGAGTGCACTGGCTGCTTCTGGCTTTGGGCTGGGCTGTAGTTCAGAAATGCAAAGTAACATTATTAGTAGATGACATTAGGTGAAACTCAGCTGTTCCCAGTAGTTGTCTGTATCTCTTCTCTTTGAGGTGCCACTACAAGTGCTAAAACTTCAGTCAAACATACCCATATCCAACACAGAACCAAATTTCAGAGGAGAGGAAAATAGAACTCCTACATTCAAAACAGGTTTTCCAGTTGTAAAATCACTTTCATTTCGCTATACTTTGCAATTTACTAGTTAAAAACCCTAAAATTTTCTGTAGATATTCTAAAGTTTTCTTATTTCAATTAAAGAAATTATTCCGTAATCCTGAATGCATTTAGGGTCGTTCCTGTTAATATTTGGTTTCTTCTATCCCAATTCAAATTTATTGCTTTTGAATTACAATTGTGACTGATCTAGTTTTACAAGATTCCAGAAACAGTTTTGCAGAGGATATTTTTATGGTAGACATTACATACTGGCCTTTGTAAGTTTATGTGATGCAAATATTTTGCACTCAAATGCCTTCATTTGTTTTTACTCTTTCATGTCTTGCTACTTGCACCTGACCACTGAAATTACAACACTCATAGTCAGGTTTCTCCCTTCTTTTCAGAGATGTGAATAAATTCTACTTTGTTTTTCTTAAATTCATTTCAGTGTGTAGGTATTGAATAGCAGGGATATGAAACAGGAAAAAGTACAAGTGCTAGAGGACAGAATACAGGAAGGACTACATATTTTTATGCATTTTTCTAGTGGAATTACTATGAAATGCATGTGTAAATTTTAGTTCAGGTTTATCTGCCAATCGTAAATTAGTCTAGCTCTTTTGCCCTACACTATTCATAAGACTTAAAATCCAACATTTTTCCTTAATTGTTTGAGATAATTAATATAAAGTGTGATTTGAGGGCTGGCCAAAGAAGCACCTAAACTTATCAAGATTGAAACACTGAAATTTTCTCTTTCAGTTTAATTTTGGTATGCTTGGTTAATAGAGGAAGAAACAAGCTTAGGATATAGAAGCTGTCTGTAGACCTGTCAACTAAATCCTAAAATATGTTTGATCAATTGATTTGTATTTATCATAGGAGGTATTTTTAAGATTTTAAAGATGAGAAGAAAAATTACTAAGACTACTTTTACTTCAAATTAATCAGCTAGCTGGTATGTTTTCTTGTGAATCTATAAAACAATAGCATTTATATCTTCTGTCTTTCTTTTACCCCTTATACCTTTCCCTAGTATTAGTTTACCACACCTGAGATCTTAGACTATGCTGAATTTTGGTATAGTTAGGAGTTATTTTTAAAGTATACATGAAGGTAAAATAGATATGATATTTTATGTCAATGTGAGGTTCAAAATAACAGAAATATGTCCATTTTTTTCAGGCTTATATTCCTAAACATAAACATATGTCAAAGACAGAGATCCGTGGGAGAAAAAAAAAAAAAAAAAAAAAAGAAAACCATAGGTAGATACTGCTGAAAAACTTCAGTCCAACACTCTCATTTGAGGGAGGTAGAAAAAAGGGGCAGGAAGAACCTTTTAATATCTGTGCTGAAAAATTGTATCCCTACTGGAAAATTGTATTTAGATTAAAAAGTTCATTTTTTCAGTGAAGAAACATATTTAATTTACTAGTTTTCCCAGCAAAAAATTAGATACTTTAGTTTAATATGCAAGTGAATAACTTGAACTCAAATATTAAAGTCACCTACTCAGTTTAGTAATGGAAATTGTAAGAGTCTAAGCACTAATCTGGAAACATACAGAGCCTGATTGGGATCTTCCTTACACCATTTGCATAAAACTAAAAACATGTAAGTCAAAGACCAGCCTGAGAACAGAAATATGTTCAATGTGTGCCTTAACCTCTGGTTAACACCTGTCAGGTCTCACTCAGCCTTGCACCTTCTGGTGGATATACCTCTTGCTGAATGTGACTTTGAAACTATCTGTAGGTCTTTCAGACAAAGTTGTAGTTAAATTAATCAGCTCAACCTGCAGATCAAGCACCATTTTAATTTAGCCACAGTTTTATGCTTCGATTTACTTGCACCGCTTCTGTAATTGTGAGTGACACTCATGACATGGATACCATTGATATATGTTGTTTGTACTGCAGTTTGTGAAACACACCAGAATTCTTTTGGATAATGAGCAATATAATTGTAAATTATGTTAGCAAGTGGTTTGGAAGATCAGCCCTCTTTCAGATGAATTATTTAAACTGCCATACAAATACGTAGCATAAACTGACATAGAAAAATAAATTTAATGTATAATCTTGAGACATCCATTTTTTAGTGAAGTTCCTTCTCTGACAGAGAAACATCTCAGACACTGTAACACTAACTCCCTAAATTTTTGTTTCAACTTAATTTTTTGTAGGGTTGGTTAATACAGAAAGGAAAGACCACTTGCATGCTGTCAAACTGTATTTGAGCATATGTGACACATGACATCTGCCGTTGAAAATTATGCCCCAAGGCATTTCCTTAACATTATTTCTTAAATATGAAATGCAGCCACCTCTGCTGATGAAAGGGCAGGAAGATAAATGCCAAACAGGGTAATATTCTGCATTATAGGAAAACCAAATCAAAACAATACTCATTTTGCATGATAACCAAATATGTTTGTTAGTGCATGTGAATAAATGTATGTTTAAGTGCTCATCTGAAAGTTCTACAATCTGTACACAGTTCAGAGTATTTAATTCACAAAATTTTAGTGCTTAGTTGATCTTCCCTAGGATTTGTACTTGAACTGCACCAACTCCAGGTATTTCAAATATAGATTCTTAGTCATCATCTCTGGTGCTAAATGCCAGCAATTATAAGTACTGGTTGACTCATTTCTGTACTCCATGAGTTTTTATGGCTGTTATAAAACTTTGAAAATGCTGACAGACCTGCAGCCATTGTGGGCACTGCCTATATCAGGCTGTTCGATATTAAATATAGTCAGATATTAAACCTTTATATTGCTGTACGAAGCTGTTCAACAGCATTGTCACCAGGGAGGATAACATGAGCCAGGGCACACTAAGTGTAATATTTTATTTATTCTAATAATTGTATTCTAAAGGACTGAAGTTGTTAACCATATAGTATCTTGCCTGTGGGGTGTACCAGCTCTGTGCTTCTAAGCAGAAGAGGATAAAGAGCTTTGCTTATATGTTATAATTGTATAACCACAGAGACTTAGACCTATTGTTTCACAAAACCACAGAATAATAAAGTTGAAAGGGAACTGGATAATCTATTCCAATGCCCCCCACTCTCACAGGGTCAGCAAGGGCAGGTTGCTCAGGGTCATGTAGAGTCAGGCTTTGAATATCTCTACAACTCTCTGGACAACCTGTTCCTATATCTAACCATCTTTAGAATAAAAAAGTTTTTTCTAATGTTTAAATGGAATTTCAGTTTGTGCACAGTGCCTCTTGTCCTATCGCTGGAAACCACGGAGAACCATCTTCTTTGTAGCCCTCTACCAGGAGTTTACACTGTAAACTGGCTAAAGTCTTTAACATGTAGCACTACTGTTCCCTGTTGACCAAACCATTCCCTAGTGTTTGAGATATGACCTCCAATATGCCTTAAACATGACAAGGATTAGCCAGACTTCTCAAAAGACATGTGAATCCTTCTCAGTATTCTGAGAGTACTCTCATGCTCTTCCCAGATATGAGGTCCCAGACATTGCTAACTATCATTCTTGTTCAAAATTTGGATTAGATGTCACTACTCTTGTCCAATACCTTTTCCGCTTTGCACAGACCTGCCAAATGCTTGCTCAGAATTTAAGTTCTCTTTGAAATTCTGGTGGGTAATGAGAATTTTAGATTTTCCTGCTATTCATCCTTCTATAGGTGGAAATTATTTCTGAATCTGCCTGCCAGAAATTAAACAGAATCTCATGCAAACAAAGGGAATCTTAATTGAGAGACTTGCTTACATGGCACAGTGTGAAAACAAAAGTGTGCTTTCATAATCTTGTAGCTGGCTTCGGCATGGGGTTGACTGATTAAAGGAAAATCCTCAATGAATAAATTGTGGCCTATATAAAAGAAGTTAAAACCTCAAATTTGCTTGCATTTGTTAACATCCTCTTTAGCAGCCTTTCTACTCCAGAGATTTCCCTTCTTTCTTTTCCATGTAAGTTGTTCTCATTAAGTTCTGTGATTACAAACAAGGCTTAGCAGTATTAAATGACTAGACATTTTTATGGCCAAATGGGATTACTTTGATAATTGGCTCTGATCTGTTGCAGAACTTGTTCTCCATAGTTGCTGCATTGAGTCTCGTAACATGTATCATCCAACTGATATTTCCCAGGTCCTTTGATTCTGTATCTCTTCAGAAGTTTGGTTTCTTTTCAGCTGTAGGCAGCATATCACAGGCCTCACAGAATTTTTTTTTTCTTCTGACATTGTCCATGCTGGTGGCTTCAAAACTGTAGTGAAAGTGTGATGAAGAATGACAAGGCTTAAAATAAGGACATCATCACAGCATTCCATGCACGCATTTCTTTCCCAGGTCATCAGTCTCAGCCATTATGTAGCCAGGCTAGATCGTGCTCTTAGGTCAGCACTCTTTACTCATGGGAAGTATTTCTGGCAGATCAGGCTTAAGAGAGGTTGACAGAAACTCCAAGCACTGAAATTACAGACCGATGGCATAGTGTCATCCACCAGCAATTATGGCATTTCAGATCCATATATCCTTTTTCTTGTGTCATGGTTTAACCCTAGTTGCAAGTCAGTCCCCTGCAACCCCTCACTCACTGCCCTGTGATGGGATGGGGGACAGAACTGGAAGGGTAAAAGTGAGAAAAACTCTTGGGTTGAGATAAAGACAGTTTAATAGGTAAAGCAAAAGCAAAGCAAACAAGGATTTGATTCACCAGATCCCATGGGCAGGCAGGTGTTCAGCCATCCCCAGGGGAGCAGGGCTCCATCAACCTAATGGTGACTTGGGAAAGTGAACACTTCCACTCTGAAGATCCCCCTATTCCTTCCTCTTCCCCCATGTCTATATGCCTAGCATGATGCCATATGGTCTGGAATATCCCTTGGGTCAGTTGGGGTTAGCTGTCCTGGCTGTGTCCCCTCCCAGTTCCATGTGCACTTCCAGACCCCTCACTGGTGCAGTGGGGTGAGGAGCAGAAGAGGCTTTGACTCTGTGTGAGCACTGCTCAGAAGTAACAAAAACATCCCTGTGTTATCAATGCTGTTTCCAACACAAATCCAAACCATAGACCCATACTAGAAGAAAAGTACCCCATACCCATACCCAATAGCCCCATACTGTGAAGAAAATTATCTCTGCCAAAACCAGCACAGCTTACAATGACAGATCCCTGTGATAAAGGGTGTCTGACCTTGGAGAAACAGACCAATCAAACACTCAGAGCACTCAAAACTTTTTACTCTTGTCATGGCCACATGTTATCTTATAGAACAGAAAGGACCGATATAGTCAGTTTGCATCTACAGGTTTGAGGAGACGCAGAATTTAGAATTATCCTGCACAGCACTTTCTTGTGCCTTGAAGTGAAGAAATATTTCTGTGTCCACACAGACATGTATTAATCTTCTGTACCCACTGTATTGGTAAGACTGCAGCACTTATAAATAAACAGTTCAAATTAACTGCTGAACTGTAAAAGTTCAGATGTTGCCCTGATGATCATCCCAATTATTTCTTTGGAAAGACTAACAAACACTGACTCAGGCTTGGTGCTATTTATTTAATTTTGGATTCCACAACGATTCATTGAAATAGATACTTGAGAGAAATGGAGATCGGGTTCCTGATAATACTGTGGAATGTGTTGATAAAACTCTGAGATAGTCACAGAAAGCAGATATGCGGCAGAAATCCAGTCTAACTGTCCCTGCAATATGACCTAGGGAAAAAAATTGTCTTTCACCCCAGATATGGCACTTCATTTAACCCTGAGCAGTACAGCCCACCTTAGCCCCATTCTTACAATGTCTGTTCACAGTCACAGGGTATAAAGTTTTTTTTATATACTTATTTGTATATCAAAAATTAATCAGAAATGCAGAAGTTATGGAGCTTGAAATTATTTATGATATCTGTATCCCCCAAAGTGTTCTCGTTAACAATGAGAAGAGGATACTTCTGTATTTCAGAATCCTGAAGTGGTAAATTCACCAGAAATTTGTTATTAGCCCGTACAAAAACACCTCTCTGTTTGCCAGAGATACTTTAGCAGCTTTGAAAGCTTTACTTGATCAAAATACATTCACTAAAGTCTTTTCTGTGAAAGGTACAACCGAGTGCCCATAAAACCTTGGATAATCTGTGTATGTTTTCAACTGGCATTATTTTGTGTGTAAGAAAAAGCATGCGTTTCTGTAGCAGCTTGACAGGCTGGGGGCTAATGCATGCGCTGTACTTCTGTGCCTGTGCTGTGATTTATTTTGAGCAGGGCATGTTTATGGCAGTGCTTCTCTTAACTAGACAGTGGGTATAATGCTGCCAAGTTCTGTTGTCAGTCTGTCAGTAAAAATAATGTCAATAGTAATCAGTCACTGCCCAATTTCGTCCCTCCTACCTTCTTTGCTCCTAGGGCTAGCCACTGTCAGGTGATGCACATTGCCAGTTTTGCTCCAGTCTTACAGAAAAGGGATTTTCCCCTCCCACTCTCCTTTAGCAAGATGTGACCATTGCCCACATCACTCTTTAATCTCCTATGGGAAATAATAATTAGAAAAAAAAGAAAAGTCTACCTTACAAGCAGCTACTGTTTGGATAAATGTCATGCTTAGCCTGACATTTCTTGATACTAGTCCTTGGATAGCCCAGTAAGCAGAGACTGCAACCCAGAGGGTAATGGGGGAAGACATGTAAAGGTCGTTGTGATTATAGTGAAGGAGATACTTTAAAGCAGAATCCAAATATAAAACCTTGTAGAGGCTGGCATGCAAATTAAAATGTAAATAAGGTTGACAAGCTTTCCAGCAAGACATCAAACTGCCAAAGGGCAAATCTGCCTTCTCCAGGCCTTTTCTGTCTTTCGTGAGCACACTACAGCTGTTTCCTCAGCCAGCAACAATAGTAACCTCTGGGAGAAGGAGGAATATGAAAGCTATAGTCATTCTTAGCAGCTGTCACATTTGCAATGGTTTCTCTTCAGAGTATTTCATAATCCTTTTTTTCAGGGTACTTGCCTTAGAAATTTAGGTTATGCAAGCACTATAAATTAATAAACAATAAGATGTGTATATACATGCACAAGCATTGAAGGCAATCTTACAGCTATGAAATTCTTACAAGCTTTATGAAAACAGGGTAATTGTGAGATCCTATTCCACACTTTTAACATAATTAGATATTAAAGAAATTGAGAAAGATGAGGGGAGAAAAGAGAAATAGTCTCTGGTATGGGTCCTTCATTGAATTGTATTTAAATTGTAGCAAAAACTGGAAAAGGTTCATAGGAGTGAGAGAGGCTTTTGAAGATGAAGGAGCTGAGGTAGAAGTGACAAGATAAGAAGTCTTGTAATTCTTGGAATAGATTCACCTTCAGCATTCTGATGTCAGAAATATATGTGAGCAATTATTATTATTGCTTTGAGAAGTCTGCTTTGATTTGGCCTTTTTTTGTTTGTTTGTTTTTTCTTTTTACTAGAGAATTCATTCTTTTTGCTTTAGTGTCTGGCAGAAATTCATTTGTGTATATTTAAAAACATATGTGCGTTTAACCAGCACTTCCCTTGGCACCTCCTTCCGCCTTTTGAAGGGTGCTGCCCTCCTTTCCCGATGTCCTTCGGAGCAGCCACTTGGCATGCCCTGCACAGCAATGCCAGCTGCACAGCAGACCTTCTCCAAACCTGAGTTTCGTTTCCCTTTGTCAGTACACGATATTTGCTGCCTGTTGGGATGCTTTTAGAGGCCTCCTGTGCCAACCATCTACAAACTGGAATGCTTTGCTGCAGTAATAGTGTCTGCTAATGTCTCATTACAATCAATTTGAATGCTTCAAGTTCCACTGAGAGCTAATAACACATGAAAGTCAAACTAGGCTCGTAATTTCAAAGACGCATATTTTTTTGTAATAAAGTGAACTATTATGCCCTGTTGAAAGTTGACTATAACAGATTTTAAAGGTGTGTTTGTAGAGTCATTAGGACCTCCTCTTATGTGTCTTCTAGCTTGGAATAGCAAGATATTCTCAGCTTTCTGTTTATCTTTAATAAAATAACAAAGCTTTATCCATTGTCCTTTACAATTTTACACATTTATATTTACATTTTTCATAGTAATAAAAATTAAAATATCTAAACCAGTTCGACTTACCTGGCTTTGAGAGAGCTTCACATCACATTTCATAGGAAAAAGAGGTTGTTTCATTGCCCTTTATCCATGTTATTGTTTTCAATCCCAACTCAGCCTCCTCTCACTTGATTGTCTTTCAACTAAATGGCCTCGTGAAAAGGAAAGTTAAAATAATGGTAGCAAATTGCACCTGAAATCATCGTGGGCAGCTCTTCAGATGGATATCTGATGTAAGAATGAAAACAAATTGGACCCAACAAGCTCAATACGTGACAGAAGTTAGGGAAACAGGAAAAAACCTCAGATTCATATGTAGAAAGGAAAATCAAATTTACATGTTTCTCAAACAGTTCACGACCCTGCCAGATCTGGAGTAGCTAGGGCACTGAAGGCTTTGGGAAACAGACAAAAAAGCAGTGAAGCTGAAGAAAAGGAGGAGAAAGCAGGCTTATATATTCTTTAAAAACTATTTTACAGGTAATTTAAGAAGAATAGTGGAGAGGTGCGGCAGACAACTGAAAGGAGGAAAGAAATGCAGAGACTAACTGCTCTGAATGGGCAAAGAACAAGGCACAGGGCACAGTGACATATACTGGGTAGTTTGCAAGTGGAGAAAAAGAGTTGTTTCTCATGAGCCCCTGTGTAGGAGGTGCAGGGAGGATGCCTGGCTCTCAATTAGACTTTGGTGAGGTTATGGATGGGCCCAAGGAACAGAAAAGGGAATGGAGAAGCTGGAAAACCTGAAATTTTTTGGCCTTCCTTCCCACTGTTATGCTCATTAAAAACAGAGCTAATCTTTAACTCTAGTCCCATCAACAGATGGGAACTGATGGTGTGGTCAGGGCAGAGACACATAGGCTAGTTTTACCATTAAATGCAGTGTTTTGTGAAGTTACATTCTCAGGTTACAACAGAAAGTGTCAAGAGAGGGAAAATCTGGCCTTTGATTTGTTATGTCAAGCAGACAGGATAGAAAGGCCTCAGAAGCCTGACTTTACTGGCAAGGGCAAGGAAGGTTGATCCACCAGGCGCCTTCTGTACTCAGTGGAGAGAGAATGTTCTCTGAGGATGCTGGCCTTGAATTGAGTTGTGGGTGTGCCTCTCTTTAGGGTCCCTAGAAGATAAACCCTAACAGGCTAAAATCAGCCCTTATGATTGCCCTGTCTCTTGCCCACCATCAAGGTACTGGGTGGGAGGTCAGGGAACAGGGAACAAGAAGGGATCCAGGAGTAGAACTAGACTGTGAAGCTTCTGCTCTCTTGTCTTCACATTATCGTGATAGCACATCTCTGCAGAAGGATGACCAAAGACTACAGCTTTGAACTTAAAAAGTGATGGTTCTATATGTTCATAAAAAGAACTAGTATGGGACTGCAATCCTTTGAAGGAAGGGAAGGTAGAATCACAGAATCACAGAACATGCCAAGTTGGAAGAGACTCACAAGGATCATCAAGTCCAACTCCTGGCCCTGCACAGGACCATCCCCAAAAGTCACACCATGTGCCTGAGAATATTGTCCAGACTGGTTTTGAATTCTGTCACTGTACTGTGACCACTTCCCTGGGAAGCCTGTTCCAGTGCACACCCAGCCACCCTCTGGGTGAAGAAACTTTTCCTAATATCCAACCTAAACCTCCCCTAACACAACTTTAGGCCATTCCCTTGGGTCCTGTTACTGGTCACCACAGAGAAGAGACTAGTGTCTGCCCTTCCTCTTCCCCTCATGAGGAAGTTGTTAACTGCAATGATGTCTCCCCTCAGTCTCCTCCAGGCTGAACAGATCAAGTGACCTCAGCCGCTCCTCATACGGCTTCCCCTCAAGGCCCTTCACCATCTTCGTTGCCCTCCTTTGGAAGCTCTCTAACAGCTTAATATCTTTTTTATATTGTGATACCCAAAACTACACACAGTACTCGATATGAGGCCTCACCAGTGCAGAGCAGAGTGGGACAATCCCCTCTGTTGACTGGCTGGCGATGTTTTGCCTGACGCCCCTCAGGACATGGTTGGCCCTCCTGGCTGCCAGGGCACGGCTGACTCACATTCAACTTGCCATCGACCAGGACCCCCAGGTCTCTTTCTGTGGCACCAACTGCAGAAAAGAGAGCAAAAAGTCTTTATTAGCATTTCTAGCATAACCAGTCACTGCCCAGATAGTGCAACAATAGTCTCAGCTGAAGGACAGCTTAGTTCAAGCTGTGAAGCTCAATTTGCCCTGTTACACTGGCAGGTGATGACAGTGTTTCTGCAGCCTAAAGTTAACATGGAACAGAAATTGTCTGTCCACTGCATGTTATATTTTAGTGGAAGAATAAAAAGCAGCAGGCACAGAAACCAGTTATCTTCTCTCTTCCTGTCTCTTAACACTGAGCCAACCCCATGATTTGGCTTGACTTCAACCAGGTTCTCTCTCGGTCCTCCCGGTAGTTGTGTTTTTTTGTTTTCCCATCTTGTCCATGACTAAGAAGAGAAGAATGCAAGTCTGAGTTATCCTACAGTCTCTTGCACTTAAGGTTTTGTGCATGAAAGAATTTTATCTTCTTTCTTGTGCAGCACCATGTTCTTCCCTAGAACTCAAACATAACCCTTTCAAGATGAAAAAGTAGCTCATCCTGGCAAACAGTCTATTCTGAGACCAGCCAGCCCCTTGAACAAGCTAAAGAAGCTGCCCAAATCTTTTGTCCCATTAATTTCAATGTCTAGAGCTAGTACATCACTTATTCAGTTAGGAGTGAGTTTCACAATACAGTTATCCCAAGATTATGGAAAACTATCATAACAGCACGATCACAAGTGAAAGCTAAGATGGATTTATGTGATATTCTTGAAACTTCAGTGCCTTCTGTAGGTCAACAGGAAAATATTATTATTCCATAAAATGCCACTGCAGCCAGATTGGATTGGGCATCTCTGATCTTGTGTGAATTAGCACAAATTAATTTTCACATTAACCTGCTTAAAGCCATGAACCCTGCATTAGGTACTAGGGGATTCAGTTATTACAATAATAGCACTTTTTTGCTAATTACAGGGACACAACAAAAAGTTTTTTGTAGCAATACTAATCCATTTTATAGCATGTAGGCCACTGGCAGTAATGAGCTTCATCTGTCCCAAGTGGATACAGTAATTTTCTTTAAGATCTCATTTTTGACACTTGAAGATTTTTTCAAAAGGTTTTTCCTTGCAAAACCATCCCTGCTTGCCCTTTTTGCTGTGTTCCTCTTCTCATTACTTTTAGTAATTTTACTACAGTGTTAGTTTTTAAATATTTCAGTTTGCCATATTGTTTTCTTGTATTCATTGCGAATCAGAAGGAATGGTCTTAAAAAGCAGTAAAAAAGCTTCAGATGAGACATTAGGGGAAAATGCAGCTGCAGAAAGAGAGTAAAGCATGAGAATAAACTGTTTGGGGTGATTGAAGTGTCTCCATCTCTGAGAATCTTTAAGAACAAATTAGCAGACATCTGTAAAAAGATCTAATTGTGACTTAGGGCCCCTGAGGATGTTCTGCTCACTTGCTGGCAAACTCTTCGTCTCCTCTTACCTCTGAGAGGTCAGGCTCATGCTCCAGTTGCAAGTTTCTGATGCCTGACACCCATTTAAGAGAGGGCTGTTTGTCCTTGGAAAATGCTAGGCAGTGCAATTTGATACAACCTTTTATCATTGTAGTCTAAGCTAAATCATCTCCATTTGCTTCAGGAAATGCAGTCAGTTGCCCCAACACAGATGACATTTAGGAACTTGATCACAAATCCCAGATCATAATGCACTCCCAGACGATCTTGCCGGAGTCTCTCATTTGATCTGAGTGCAAATCTTTCTTATAGGAAACTTAAATCATTCAATATTCTCAAAAAATTTTCTCAAGTGTTTATTGTTTTTGATCATTCCTGTTCAAACTGTCTCTGAAAGCTCTATGGATGTGACATTTATTAGTGCTAAATGCTGTTTAATCATAAACATCATAAGCATCATAAGTGAAGGGATGATCTTGATCTGCTGCTTTTCCCTACCTCGATCATCCTGAACAGTCACAACTAATGAAGCGGAAAATGAGGGAGCTTTGGAGAAATCAGCCTGAGCCAAATATACATGTTCTATTTGCATTCAGTTTATCTATCTATTTATCTATCTATTTATCTATTGCACTGACTTTCTGTAAGGCACTGTAAAACACTGATAAACCAATAACACTCACCACATAGGGATAAGAAAGTATTCACTTACCCCAGAGAACAAACAACTGGTCCTTGGGAAAAGCTGTTGAGGTTGCCATTCTTATTCTGGGATATTTGTCAGAATCATGAAAGACTATAAGAAACCCGGATATCAGGCGGGAAGTTTTCAGCACTTCCATTTTCTATTAATCTGTAAGCCTTGCCTGTAATGTGGCGCATCAGCACAGCGGGGAGACAGCAGAGATCTGCTTCCTGTAGGAATGACTCTAATATTTTCTTTATTAACTAAGATTGGATTGTCTATTTAGCAAAATGGAAGTTGGTGGGTGAAGTTGTGTTCTCTCTCTAAATCTGTCATGAGAATCAATGTGCAATGGAAAAGAGCAATATACACAGAGGAAATGTCCTGGTGTAAAAGCCAATAAATAGCTTCAGCTGTGTTTAGCTAGAAAAATGAGTCTGCCTACCTGAGCACTGAGTGCTATGAGTGTTCTTCTAAGAGTTACACAATGCCAAAATGGAACTAATTGTAAGAAAATATTTGAACAGTTTATGCACAATATTTTAGGTTTTGATTTTCTGTAAAAGCAGGAATTGGACTTGATTAAGAAGACCTTTTCCAGCTAAGTCTTTTGTGCCATAAGGGTGGGGTTTTGTGGTTCTGTGAATGATGAGGTCAAGGGTATCAGCAGTAATTGCAAGACATTTACTGGTATTAGTAATTTTTCAGACATTATTCCAATTTTACATGATCTGATGCTCAAGTTAATCAACATTTCAGAGCATCCAGGCCATCAGCTATAGCCTGCATTTCTAATTAGCAGCCAAATGTACAGCATACATATTTGCAACCTAGATATCCCATTGCACAGGACTCAAAATATTCCTTATAATAAGCTGAGAGGAATGCAGGGGGCATGAGGTGATATATGTATTTGTCTTGTTTAAATTCATTCAAGCCTGTAATGTGCTGAACCATTCCCTATTACCTGTTTGTACTAGAAGCAGTAATCCCCCCTTAATAAGGAAGCTCTAGCAAACTAATACAATTCTGTAGCTGCTCTAAATGCTGCCTCTTAGAAAAGATCAATACACACATGGGAATGTTTTCATCCATTTCATTCTTTTCTGCATACTTTCCTTTTTTGTTGAGGACATTTGGGATTGGTTTTAAAGGGTTTTTTAAACAGTAAAAATGGATAGTTTTGTTTCCAATCTTTGATGAGTTCTTCTTTTTAATTCAATAGAGTGTCCCAGACAACCTTAGGACGTGGCTGAAGATATCCTTTACTGGAAGAGCAGCACAGCTGAGTATAGGAAAGTTACAGTTATGGGGAAATGTAGTTTTTACCTGGCAGATTTTGAAGTGAAGGACTAAATCATTTATCAATGGCATTATTCAATGTTAGCAAATGGCATTAATCATAATAATAAAACAGTTCAACCTAATGAGGTATATTCATGTTTATTTTCATAACACTTTGCCAAGATTCTGTTTCTCTTACTGATGGTCCTTCTGATCTCTGTATTTTGAGAATTCTGTAAGATTATCCTGTTCTATGAATAATTATGCCTGGTACTACTGGTATTCTTGCTACTGTTTATTTTTCTGCTTTAGCTTGTAATGATTTTAAATTATTTGTGGGTTGTGGTTTTAAGGTGGTTTTTTTTTTACTGTAGGCTACAACTTTCATGCTCATTTATGGAATTAATAAAATCACATTAGCTTCCACACCACTCTATTTTCAGTGAGAAACTTTTTTTTCCCCTGAGTCTCTTTTAGGAACCCCTTTTTTATCTCTTCCCACTCTAAATATATCAGAATTCCATGCAGTATAAGTACAAAACTGGCATATGATGTCTTAGCTGTGAAACGTTTTGTGTAAGTTTTCATAGAAGTTCACTTGAGAATTTTGAGCCCTGATTTAGTGATGTCTTTTTTTTTCATTTTTGTCTGAAAATCGGACAGGTCAGACTGATCTACATTTCCAGTTTTATTTTGAAAAGATTCCCACACGAAGACAGTGGGTCTTTTGCCTCTTTAGTCACACTAAGTCATTATTGATTTGGGAGATGATGAAATAGGATTGTACCCTTTTTCTTTTCACAGCATTGTTTAGTTTAAGGTGGCATCTTCTGTGTACAACAGTGCTGGGGAAGATGCCATCTGCCCCAGTCTGTTCCCACCTTTTTATCTCTGTGTTCTGCCCTCCTTAACACTTGCAGGCAGTTTTGTATCTGAGTGCTTTCCATTCTAGATCAATCAGATTCAGACAGGTTAGTGTAAATAGGGTACACAGGCTAACCCAGCTCTTTCTCATTTAAAGGGATTTGGAAACACAATAACCATGTAGCTGACAGGTGGGACATTCAGGAGACTTTTAGAAGGAGGAAATTTATAAACAGCTGAAGGCAGTTAGGAATCATTTGCCATCATTTACAAGTCTGTAAAAGAGGAATACCTACCCAGTATAGTTACAGGGTTAGTCAAGACTACCAGAATGCCTGTCAGTATTGCCATGCCTAGGAAACTCTAGAAGCAATCAGCTCTGTATTTGGTTTCCTCATTCCAATTCATGTCTTAAGCAAGCATGTCTTCTTCATTAAGATATGGCTAATTAGTGCAACATGCCCAGCTCCCAAGGAATAGAACTACACTTGGTAAAAAACAGAAGCAAGAAAAAAAACAAGGAAGCAAAAATAAGTAACAATTGCCCCAGGGCAATGATTTTGGATGGGAAATTGTGGAAATTGAATAATGTCTGAAAATAAGATCTTCCACCACTAGCCTGAAGCGACAAAATAGCTAAATGAATTAGCTTAGCTATTAATAGAAAATAGGTTTTGTTTCTTTGCAATGTCACACATAAATATTTGTCAAAGAATGAGGATTAAAAGGCAGGGAAGTGGGGTTTTTTTTCACCTTGACAAAATGACAGAGTCATTTTGTGCTTAAAACTCAAGAGATATCTTGAAATGTGTCTGTACTGTACAAAACAGTAACTCCTACAAAGCTATCAAGGTTAATGAGACATAAGCTACTCTGCTGGGCGAGCATGGCTGTGCAAGTTGGATGCCAGGGATGAAGTGATGTGCCCAACTTTTCCAAGATTTCACACTTTGCTGCCAAGGCAGACCATGTGTGATATGGTTGTTTCAGATCTACATCTCTACTCTTTATTTGCCTTGCCCCTTCTTGGGCATGTGTGCACACAACGTTTTTCAGAATGTTAACTCAGTGTGAGCCTCCGGTAATTTGAAAAAGTGCCATAAACAGTCCTGTTTAGTTCAGGGTGCATCAGTTCAAATAACCAGTGAATAAATTTTTGAGAATGCAGAAAAATTCAATGCAGGATAAAGCTCTCCAAAATATTGTGAGGGGTTATTTTCAAAAGCTATTGAATTGCTTGCAGTTTTCTTCAATGTTTGGAAGAAGCTGCAAAAAATTTCCAGCTGAGAAACTCCAGGTTGACACTTCATGAACCAAGGATACACTTTAAGGGAGGAGGTAAAATAGCACCTCAGTGGGATACATAGTCCTTGTTACTCACTAGTAGCTTGATTTATTTTAGTACATCTCTTTCATGAGGAGGTATAAATTTTTTTAAACTAAAGCTTCCAGAGGCAATTTGGCTTGGAATTGTATTCCCTGGGACTAAAATATAACGTGTTATTAGTCTTGTGAATATATTGTGGAAGGAAACATATTTTCAGGTGTATTTATATTCTCAACTAACGCAATATGAGGGCTGTATCTAACAGTGCAACATATGGAGAAAGCATTATATTCAATAATAAAGCAAATGAAAATAAAGTTAGTGATGATATCTAGGCAATGAGGTCAGCTACAGAACAAATATATAGGGTGAAGTTTTAATTAGAAAACAGGCTGAATTGTAAATACCTGAATATTGGTAAAGGAAGGCAACCAACCAATATCAAAGAATAAAGACATTAATGGCCCTACTGTGCTGAAATTTTAAAGGGCAAAGCAATCACTAAAAATCAGTAAATATGCCTGTGTTATTATTTTTGAAAGGTTCCTGAAAAGGGGTATTGAAAATATTTCAATAAAAACAAGCAGATATATTCAAAGTAATAAAACCTAATAAAATGTATATATATCTTCACTTTTTCAGTATTGAAATCTATGTTTTTCATTTCCTTTGAGTGAGCTCAGGAGAGTTATATGACTGATAAGAAATAGCAGCATCACTTGTTCTGTTGCTCAGTGCATCATGAATGGCTTTTGAGCAACACTTTCTCAAGTCAATAATTCCCATTACTGCATCAGAATCACGTGCAGTTTTTTCCTGTCAATTCATGACTTTAGCTGATAATAAATCTAACTGATTGTTTGGACTTATTGAAAGCATAACATTTGCCATACAATATGAGATCCAAAGCCAACCTTGTACAGAACTATGTCCCTGGCAGTGACTAGCATCAGATATGGCAGAGGAAGATAAAGGAGCCAAAGCTACAGTGAACTGTACCTAACCATAGTATGTTTGTGTGTTTATTTCTTATGAAATTACTGCAGATCACAAAGATTTTTCACCATCATTAACCTGCTGTGTAACTATTTGCAACATCAGACAACTATAGAACTGAACTCCTAATCATCCAAAAAGGGTACCTTTAGCAAAAAAATTGACTCAACATAAATATTAAACAAAAAAAAGTTATAAACAGAAGACATAAAATACTAGTATTATCAGTTCATGTCTTTTTGCACACTCTTTCACTTTTTATGTGTATTATAGTAGTTTCAAAGGCTTCCAGGACAGTGGGTTGCTGGGCATCTGGCAGGCATAGCCAAAGACACCATGTTAGTCTAGCAGCCATATCTCTGCCATAACTGTCATAGTATGATGAGACACTTTTTTTGATTCACACAGCTTCCCACTGTAAATCTGTGGAAAAGCAAGAACCAGATCCAGTGCTCTGAAGTCTTAATGTTGGTCTGCTCACCTTCCTCTCATCTACAAGTATAAAAACAACGGTGACTGGTCAGCCTTGTGTGCAAAGGGCAGAAATGTAAAACACTCACTGTAAGAGGAAGTGTGTTCTATTATTTTAAATCTTAAGCCATTTAGCTAAGACATCTGCTAAGAGGAGGCAAAGGAAAAATATATTTGCGTAAATAATATTACCATAATAATAGTATTATGCACATATCTATCTCATGTGTCCAAGGCAATAAGTTCACGACTTACTGTAGAGGCATAAAATTTGTGTTCCCATGAGCGGAACAGAAGGAAATCTCAGAATGTTTAAACTGGCCTCAATCCACTGAAATTATGCCAAATTGGTACTGATAAAGAAGTTGACCTGGCAGCTGCTCCTTTATTTTAGATTTATTCAATATACCCTTTTTGAAGTGATAAAGTTCTCTAATTAATGCCTTACAAATTTGGGGGGTTTTTTTAGACATTGTAGTCTGCTAAAATTGGACAGTTCAGGTTTAAGTTTTTATTTAAGTTTTCATTTAAATTTCTACTCTTTAGTAAATCTGTTATCATCTATAAGCAAATGGTGATTATCCTGACTTGCACAGAAAAGCAAATATTGATACCTGCTGACAGAAAGAATTGCTATCTCTCTAAAGGTGCCAGCACTAAGTGTTCAAGCTAATAAAGACTTGGACTAGGATGTTGAACTATCATTTTCACTATTGTATCGTATGTCAGCATTTCAGTTTCTTGGCTATAGTTTACTTGTAGGATCAGGGCTTTTCTGTTACTATGTTCTCTAAATTCAATCAATACTACAATCTTTGTTATAAACATAAAAGTGAAAAATAACAGTGATGTAGCTTTGTAAAATTCTGCAACCTTTTCTCGAAGAAAAGCTGCAGCATATTTATTCATTTATCATAGCTATTCTTTATTTGTATGACCAAAAAGTAGCATCAAGCCATCAGATATCTCTGTCTTTGCTGGTTTTAGATTTAGAAATTATTTGATTTTGTAGTTTGCTTTCTTGCATTCAGTTTTAGTCTTCCAAATGCATCTAAGCCTTCCAGGAGTTTTCCTGTATGCTCAAGTATCATAGCCTTTTAGGCCATTTCTGAACTCACTTGGAGAATTTTAATTTAAAATTTCAATATACTGCTTATATTAATAGACAAAGTACTTCCCACCCCATAGGTACCCACTTGCACAGTTGTTAGAGGGGTTGGCAGGATTTTAGGTGTCTAAATCACTTCATCAGTGAAAATGTTGGTCACTGCATCCCCTCAGATGCCAAAGTGGATTAGACAAGATTTTGTAATCATAGTTGTGATCTTGGCTAGCTAAACATGAAGTTGAAGTGTATTACTCCTTGGGTTTGGGAGTTCAGATCTTTTTGTAATGGGGCTGGCCATTTGCCTTGCTTTGATTTCTCAGTATGTGAGCTAAGGATAAGGTTCAAGGTGTTTGAGGTTTACTGCCAAAGATCTGTCCTGTTCTTTGAACATGTCCAAGTGCTTTGAAAAGGCAAACAACTGATATTTGAAGGTTAGAATATGTATGAGTCCTAGATATAGCACTTGGTAAGGTGTTGGAATGAGGTAGAAGGAAAAGAACCAGCTCTCTGTCCATATATTCAGTCTAAGGAGTCCTGTATGAAGCAGACAAACATCAGTTATTCAAACTAGTGTCTGTATTTAATAAATAAGCTGTTTTGGCTTTGACTGGCTTGAGGGAAATTCACGTTGTAGTAATTCAAGCTGACCCTACTTGCTCTCCTGACTGAACAAGATGTTGAGCAGAGCCAACATTAGAAAACAGATTCTTGGAAAAATGAGGATTTGCTTCAGGCAGCATGCAGAGCCCAACATGCCAATGCCAGAGCCCTGGAAGTTGGTCTTGCTGTCCCTGTAACTTGGCCATTCCTCAAAGAAGCAATCTCCTCTCCCACATCCGATGTCACTAGCTCCACCTCTCCGAGGACAATGAGTTGTATCTGTGTCTTCAGGACAGCCAATTTCAGGTCTACCTGCACTGCTATGAGCTCTGAGCCAACTCTAAAGTGCGGTATGAACAAACACTTCCCTCCATCCCTTTTGCCCTGTTTCTTAGAGCAACAATCCCAGTGCCACAGGCCGGCAAAAACCATTATATCTTCTGGTCTGACTCCAGCGATAATACAGGTTACAGTCTGCTCGCCCATTTGCTCTTTTAGTCTAGCATAGCTTTATCAGTTTTTTAAGCTACCAGAGTTTGTTAGATCATTAATGAATCAGGCAATGGGTAGGATCTTTTCAGATGGATTTTAATAAGTCAAATTTGGGAATTTTTGCTAATTAAGCATTGCAGCAGCAACACGTTCTTTGTTCTCCCTTTCTTCAAAGAGCATGAAATTAGTGAATCAGCTTTAACTGTATTTTTTTGTCATCATGTCACAACTTTAGTGTCCTTTTAACTGTGTTGGAGCCTTGCAAGTCAGGTCCAATGCTGAATTTGAAGGATGTATGAAGTGTTTTTCTGGACTTTAGCACTGCCCTTATTCACACCTAGCAAATGCAAAGCTATTAGGAATCCATTCCCCTGGAACGATCACACTCACAAAAAAGTGTTAAGAAAAAAGGACTTTTTCTCAGTAGGCAGAACTACTCTGATGGCAGAGTATCACTGTTTCTTTTTCTGTTCAGATTTCAAATGCAGCTGTCACTATACTATCTAGCAATCAGTAGAACTAGGAGGGCTGAGTTTAAAGAAGTTGATCTGAGCTGGGTTAAATACTGGCTGTATTGATGGCCGTACAATTTCTGGTCTAGGAATTTGTCAGGAGGAAGGGAGGAGTTACATTTCAATATTTTTTATGCATAAGTATGAAGAAGGTACTGTGGAAAAATATGGTCCCATAAATTTGGTTATTTTCAAATTATCTGTGTATTTCAATCCAAAGGAAAAAATATCTCAAGAACACAAAGGAACAGAATATCATTAGTACTTCAGTATTTTTTTGATATCAAGCAGGGAACAGGAGCTTGAACCCTGAATTTCCATCACATTCTTTTTAGACAATTTTTAAGAGGTCTTCTAAAAAGAGAGAGATTACTAAATTTAGAATAAATTTACAGTATGTTAAAATCAGTTGAATTACAAGTGTGCTCTGACATCAGAACGCAGGTGATAATATCGTCATCTGACCAAGCTATAGTCATTTGAGTATCTTATGAGCTGATGTTGCAAATAGCTGAATGCTGTGCTAGAGAGAGTCGGATTTCCAATCCTCTGTTCTCAGTCTCCAGATTGGTGTCTAAATCTGGGAGTTACTCCTACACCGCACATATAGAGTCAGCCTGGGATGTAGTTGTTTATTAAAGGGAAAGTTGCTCTGCTGTAGATCACTGGTATCTTTAGCTTTGCCCAGATGTAAAACATCAAAGAAGCTGAGTTACACTGTATGTTTACTGTTTTTTAGAGTGTATCCACCATAAATGAAAAAGACCTAGTAACAACCCTTAAAATTGTAATATTCTGTCTATATACATAGGACTGATACTGTATGAGGAAGAGAAACATAAGCTTTTGGTACTTAAGATCACCTTTCCTATTTGCAAAGAAGAAATGTTAGATTTGTTATAATGAAATATAAGCTAAACAAAGCCTTGCTCGGAAGAAGATTATTTAATAAGTAAATTCTAAAGCAGGGGATTAGAACAAATAGGACTCACACAGAGTAAACTTAAATCCTACACTGGGACAAACATTTCAAAACTAAACTCTGCTTAAAAAAACAACACAGGTTTGTAGGAGCCTTAGTTCTACTGAGGATTTGGGCTTTTAAATTTCTGAGAAGTTTGAAGATGTACCCTAGGTGAATGAAATGAGCAAGAAACAAGCAACAGAATAAATCTAAAATACCATCTGCATGTAGGAGTGTCTCTTCTTCTGACATACAGAATTTCAGTTGCAGTCAGTGAAATCATAGGTATGTGGGAAGACTGAAGAGTCTTATACCACAGCAGTGGTTCCCAGCTGACTAGCAAAGTAGCCACTGTCACTTAACAGACTGAGTAGGCAGTGTCAAGAAAGGTCAGTGGAAGATAGGTAAAGGGAGGTAAAATGTGTCAAGGATGAAGAAGGGAAAAAACCCAAACACAAAACCCCAAATCAAATGACTCTGTTAAGCCAGCTTGAAGGTAGCTAGTGTTTACGTAAAATGTGGGGTCTTGCAAAGGTCAGGTGTTTTTATCCAATGAAAAGTTAAAGTCCTCTGAATAAAATGAATAAAAGCATCTAGACATTCTGGGAACTGAGCCAGTGGGAACAGCAAATGATCAAACAAAAATAATGTTGAGATTTCTACTAGGAGAAAATGTGAATATTGCTGT
The DNA here is from genome assembly GCF_001604755.1 of Lepidothrix coronata. Taxonomy (NCBI): domain Eukaryota; kingdom Metazoa; phylum Chordata; class Aves; order Passeriformes; family Pipridae; genus Lepidothrix; species Lepidothrix coronata. The sequence goes on along the minus strand of NW_016690256.1, from coordinate 3,079,016 downwards.
CTTACAGTGTTCTCATGTAGCTCAAACAGCAGCTAACAGAATGCAGGCCAATGGGTTATAAATGCACTGTAAAGATTTGTTTTCTTAAGCTGAGAGGTGGTATGATCTGGCAGGATGTACCTCCAGCCTTTAAGGGAGGAAACATTGCATTGCTGTTTTACTTGTGCTCTAGCCTTTCTGTGGGGAAAGGAATCCTTCTTTTGAAGGCATCAGTGGAATAAAACATTGAGGTGCAGGAAACATCTCCTCTTTGCTGGCATCAGTCTGCAACGTCTTACTCTTCAAAGTGTCACTGACTCATTGAAATGTATTGTGTACACTCTCACAAGTTAGTCTCCGAGCTCACATCAATGGATTTCCTGGGCTTAGGTTGAAATGTGACTCTCTGTGTGGTTGGAGCATTGCCTGTAGGTTGTCAGTTACAAGGAATTAGAATTTGTCTCCAAAACTTCAGCCTTTCCTCTTGCAAACCAAAACCATTAGGTCGCACAACGAGCAAGGGGAACATGCCAGCAGAAGGGACCATTGACCAAGCTGTACAAAGGCTGGGTCCTGTCAGCAAGGAGCCTTACCAAATGATACACCTCTAGCTGAATCCTTGTTCCAGTGCTGATCCCATGTTGCTGGTCAGCATGTCACAACATTTTACAAAGCTGCCAGCAGAGCTATGGAGGAGAACAAGGTGAGGAAGGTAGTTTTGCGCCATTCTTATGCAGCTTGGGTTTGGCATTTTGGGGATCACCCAACCTAAGACCAAGTTATGGCTCCACCTATTTAAAAGAAACAGACCCCAAACCTCAGTGGGTAGAGTAAATAGGGTGGCTAATTGCTCATATAATGATTTGACAGCTGCTGTGGGGTTAATTAGACTTGGAGATATCTTCTTTGGTTTGATGGGATTTTACAGTAAATTCTTGACTCATTAATAACTTCAGTGCACCATCCCACTGCTCCTAACAACGTATCAGATTGTTTGGAAAGAGGAATGATACAGTGGAAAACTGCTTTCAACATCCTTTCCACAGACTGAGAGATATTTGGTAACACACTTAGAACCTCCTTTCCTTTCCTGAAACTGCAATTCAGTGCGTCTAGCTATCTGACTCCTCACCTACTCAGTGCTGAAATGTTCAGGTACCACAATAAAAAGGACATTTATTTACCTAAAATGATACATTAATGCAAGGTCCTGTTAGACCTCCATTTTCAGGACATGCCTTACATTCATTAATTTAATATCAATTTGCATTTAGCAGCCCTAATGATTATATAGGTCAAGAAAACTAAAATATCTTTATTCTCTGGGCGTTTCTTATCTCCTTAGAGTACGCTCGATTTGAGGCAAAAATCCATGACCTGCGTGAGCAGATGATGAATCACAGCATGAGTTCTGGGTCTGGATCCCTGAGGACTAATCAGAAGAGGTCACTGTATGTCAGGTAAGCAGGAAAAGCTTTCTTCTGGGAATATGTCGGCAGCTACCTTGTCAATGCCGGACCCGCGTTGTTAGCTCAGCAAGATGGGAAAGAAGTTTGAGAAGCTGCATTGAAATGAACTAGAAATGCATCAATTTTACAAGCACAGCAGCATTAATGTAAAAATTGGATAAAAGCCCTATTTGTCCTATTGCTTAATCTGACCACTTCAAGTAATTTTCAGAGTGTTATACCTTTATAGTGACTTGGGTTTATGAGATAAAAATTTCTTCCCAGTTGTCAGCTGTTTGGACATCTGAGATGGATATTGTGGTATAATGACACTATGTTTCTGTGTGAGGTCTTGCCCAGACAGAGAATGATTGTTCTCAGAAAGAACACTTTTTCACCAACACTTTTTTCTTAAAAGGCAAGAACTGTTATATGCTTTTCTAAATGCATGACAGACTGCTGCTATCCCCTTGCGTATGTTTACACTTCTATCAGTCTATGCTGCAAAGAAACCATGCAAGATCAAACCTGCAGATGAAATAGTAAACAAGTTGGTGTACGTATATTAAATAGGGTAGTTAATAACATGTGAATTGCCTAACTGTGAGCAGTGGTTGCAGTTTCGCTTTGACTGTGCAAGTCTATTGCTGTAGTCTTTGCTGGGTGAAAGACTGGATGTTGCCAAGTTGCCCCAGCAAAGTTCTTGCTGTCACTCATACCTTTTGGAACTTGTGGAGACTATGGAACTCTGTGCCAAGTATTTTAATAAACTTTATGATTATGCTTCTCTAGGCTTTCATTTTCATCCCCCCTCCTTCCCCCCCCTTTCCTCAGCCTCCCCATGCTCAGCATATAATTTGAAATTCCTGACAATCATGAAGTAGAGGGAAGCAATTTGTCAGCCTCTAGGCAGTGATAATTATTCACAGGGGAGCTAATTCAGGTGATAACATTGCAGAGATCCAATTAAGGCTAAATTCTACATTTTGTCATTATGCTCTCAGTGTGAAAGGGTAAGGTAGCAGAGAAGGAAGGGAAAACTTAAATGTTAGCATGAATGATCTTATTCTGGTGAGCTGCAACCACATGAAGTACTAATTGGTACTGTCGCCAGAAGAAGCAAGGACTGAAAGGGTATGGATCACTGTTACCAGTGGTCTTGCTGTTGGGCAAGGTCAGGTTGGAAGTGTTCTGGTTTTCAATGCATCTCTAACCTTCTCTGACCTGAATTAGTTTTTTTTTCCAGACCAAACACAGAGTGACTTTTTTTGTCAAGAGCTTTGGTCAGCTCCCTGAATATGCATTTTATGAAAAGCTACAATTGGATGTGTAGAGATGGTCCAAGCTTACTTTGCTTGGGGTAAGCAAGGAAACTTAAATGTGGGGAACAGTGGTACAAGAAGTCCAAGCCAGTAACTTCAGGTTAATTTCAGTTGTCACAGGTATAGAGGGCTTAGACAAAATTTATTAAAGAAGCTCTGACATTAAATCATGAGGACTCCCTTGCTTTCTAAACTCCTCAGAGAGGAGTCTAGGTGAAGCTGAAGCCAATCTTAGCCTTGGATTGTGTCAACAGTTTAAATGTAAGGAATTACACACGAGTGAGTGAACCGCTTTTGTCCTGCAGGTTTTAATGATTGGCAAAATGAAAATATTTATATAAAATTAATCATTTTTTATTACAAATGATCAGATAAAAGATCTTTATATTTACTATACAATATAAAAGCTAAAACTACCAGTAGTATAGTATAAGATAGGATAGTGCACTATATTGAAGCAATTATCGAAGCAATTATATTAAAACTAGCAAAAAGGAATTAATTATTAGAGATTTTATATAATTCACCCATATCAGCACTAGTGGGGAGATCTCTTCCTCTCAGCCTTGAGGAGTATCCTTGGAGGGTGCCCCTACACAAGGGAAGAATCTCTACACCAACACTTCAAGAAGGGTTATGTTAGAAGAACCTGACTGTATGAAAGAGAACTGGACTTCTATAGCATAAAGTAGTTGACTGCTAGTCACACATTTACAGGCCAGCTCCCATCTTATCTGTCACGTCCAACTTCGAAAAGCAGAATGTGTGCTTGGAGTTTGGTGGACCAGGGTGGTTTCAGTATTTCAACACCAAAACATCACCCTGGCGCCACCAGTAACTCATCACAGATAACTTGCATGACAGCTTGCATTGTATGCATTCTCTGATTGGATTCTAGGCCTTATTTGGGTAGGCCCTCCTGCCACATCTGTGTACACTAAAGGGCTGACAGAGTCCTGAACAACTTACTGGTTTGAACTGCAGCAAAGCTCAATCACTCCTGTATCAGTATTGACCTAGTAAGCTCTGCTGAGAACTGAGGCTTATTAACTTGCACACTGAGCCAAGCTGAGATATCTGTACTGCATCTGGATTAGCCTAGTTTTTCTGTATAGTATTGCTCTGTGTGCACCAATGAGCCTGGTTTTCTGCTCGTTTATGAAGTCTGGCTGTGGTCTGCCTCACTAAAGCTGCTATGCCCTGGTGCTTCACTACAGGAGTCTTTGATGTCTTAGCTGCTTATCTAAATAGCACTTACCAAACCATAAATGCAAAATCTGTTCTCCTATTCCAGAGTTGTTCCAACAAATGCCCCAAACCTCTGAAGCAGAAACCCACAAAAGTCTCAGTCACCTTTGTTAGCATATATTTTTTGCAGTCAAACCCACACAAGTGGCTGTGTCTATGTCTGAGCAGTCTGTTTGAGAGGCTTTGTATTTTACATATTATTATAATGTGTTTGTAGTGCAGTAGCACTACAAATTGTGCCCAGCACTGTTAGTTCAATTCATGTACAATAATTACAAAGGTAGCTTATGTCTCAGGCACTAAGGAAAAAATAAATGTTTGTTCAGAAATGTGCTTGTTTTCAAAGAAAATGTTCTCTTTATGGATGAACTCTTTACAGACAGGGACTCATGTAAAAAGCTGGGATCTAGCATTTGGTTTCTATTCTTACAACTCAGGGTACGTCTCTTTCAATGGATTATTTTGGTCAGCATGTGCAAGAGAACTTGAGGCAAATTACCATATGTTGCTGTAAATCTGTAGCTGTAATGCCAAGTTGATGATTCAAGTTTGCTGTTTTCCTTTCTTTGTAGTGTATGTATGTAGTAGTGTATGATGTAGGGATTCTGCTGTCCTTCACTGAGTATGCCAAGCATAGTCATTTTTTTTTTTTTAGCTAGAGAGCTTAATCAAAGTAAATAACTATACTCTAGGCAGCACAGGGAAATAAATTAAGATCTATATAGGTTGCAATAATTGAAAATGTGTCATTATCTGCTCATAGAAACGCCAACAAGAGAGGATGAGAAAGAGTACAGACATGCCAGCGGACACGGGGTTCAGTGGATGCAGGGCTTCTTCATTAGCTTACAGTCTATGATTTCCCCATCCCACCCCTACTAAAACAGCATAACATTGAGATATATGAAAGATATTATATTAAATGAAGTGAAGTAAAATGTAATATGGGTTAAAGGGTTGAATGTAAGACTAGAAGCAGATGACTGAAAGCAATTTAAAGTCACACTTAAAGATCAAGAATTATTCATTCAGAGAAACTGAGTAGCTCTTTGACATGATCTATCTGTGCATACTCTGGTGTTTCAGATTTTTCTCATTTTTTTCTTTCTTTATCCCAGTCTGTCCTTCTCATGCCTCCTGGAATATTTCCCAGGAATTTCTGATTTATTTTTTTTTCAGTACTACCTGTTCCTTTTGTGTCACAGACCCTGTATCTCTGTTTGGGATGTCATCAGAAAGTTCACAACACTAAAGGCAAAGTGTGACACTTTAGGGGAGAATGGAGCAGTAGGAAGTGCTGTTAATCCTTTTGGAAACCCAAAACCTCTCTGTCACTAAATCTCTCTGTTGAGGAAAAGAAATACAGAAAGAAAAGCAGAAATTGAGAGAGCTAATATGAAACATAGCAAATGTTATTTTTATGCTTCATTTGGTTGTGAAAGTGAATGAATTTAAATTGAATTCAATAACTGAAGTAATAGGCTAAAAAAAATTCAGCTATTATTATTTTGAAGTCATTGGAATTCAGTCATCAGTTCATGATGAACAAGGAAAGTAAACAAACCCATCACCAGATAAATGTTTTGCTATATCCACATGTAGCAGGATCTTTAGTGGTTCATATGCAAATTCATGTCTTCCTTTTTGTCTTTTTGGCTCAAGGTTTTAAAGTCTGATCTTGTGAGATTATATATTTGTCTGTCTTGAAAAAAGTATATGCTTTGCTTTATCCTTCTAAATCCATATCAATAGTCAAATTTTTCAGGCTATGTGTGGCTACTATTGCTACTCTTAGGAAATGCCAGATCGTGTTATTTAACTCATAGCTTATGGATCATGACAGGCTTTTGAAGAGTTAAGCATCAGAGAAGTACAGTCCTTTAAAAAATTTTGTGAATTCGAGCAGCCACTAAAATTTTAATATAAAATTGTCAAGCTTTGGAGAAAACTGGGAGCTTAAGGGCTTTTCCTGTTGATTTACTAGGTTCCTCCTGAGCTTAAAGTACTTCTGCTAGATTTGTGAGGGTAAAACCAGATACTTCCGTAATTGCTATTAGACCTACAAAGAAAAGGTTTTCAGGAATCATCTGACTGCTGTCTTAGAGTCTGTTGTTGGTTTATAGAGTCACTGCACCTTTTAAGCCTTATTCAAACTAGACAGCTTCTGAAATAATGTTTATGTTTATATTTAAAAACTCCAGTTGTCCAAAGCCTCCACCAGTCACTGTGGAGATGTATCACACTCTGAAGAAAAAATTCAAAAGTTTCCCACCTTCCCCAGCCCTTTCACTGCCACTTCACTGTTTTAAATCTGTTCAGTACCTTCAGTGACCAAATATCATTCCATCTCATAATGGCTTCTTGTTGCTCTGTATGAAGGGACTGATTGAGATTATTGAAATGCAAGTATTTCAACTTCAGCACTCCTTTCAAATATATCTGCACAATGTGAATGGTACAGTTGGCTGTAAAAGTGGGGGTGGAAATCGGGGCTGGGGCAGGACTGGATCCAGCTGTAACGTCAGAAGAAGTGGTTCTGCAGCTGCCTCTCCACTGTGCAGGGAAGGCTAAAGGGGGATGTGGGCCCCAGGGCAGAGCTTGTTCCTAATAAGATGAAGAAGCTTATGATCAACATTTTTGTTCCAGTCCATGCTGCATTATTTATAAATACTGTGCACAGTGCAAAGAGGTGCCTCTTAGTCCAATATATTTTTGTCTTCTTCTAGCTGGAATTAGTGTTTCATAGCTTTGATAGATATGTGCTGTACAAACACATAGTATTATGTGTTAAAAATTAATTTGTTCTGGTTCATTTTTTATTGAGCCAAGAGGAACAAGAATCTGAAGATTTTTCCATGGTAACTTAGCAGCAGCAAAACAGAAGCCAAGGCTGAGGTATTTCTGGTTGTTTACTCTGATTCCCAGTACAATGAATTCTACATTAGGTATTAGACACCTTTATACAGATATCCTGAATTTAGAAATTAGCATGTTGCTGTATCATAGAATCATAGAATGTTTTGGGTTGGAAGGGGCCTTAAAGATCATCTAGTTCCAATCCCCCTGTCATGGGCAGGGACACCTTTCATTGGAGAGACATTGATTCTCAGCACATCACAGAAATTCTCAGTTACGAAGTTTGTAGAGTTACAACTGAAGTTTGGTTGAGGCAGTTTGTGAAGACTGAATCTGGTATCTGGGACTGGTTTTATGTAATGACTGTTAAAGCCACTGTTCCATCTCCCTGTCTTCTTTGAGGCAGTGAACCCCCACAGGCCACTGAACTTCAGGTTAAGGCTCCATGGGCAAAATTCTCCTGGGAAGCTGCACAGCTGGTTGCAATGCAGTCTGAAATCCACATGAGAAATGCAGCTTTTGGAGACATTGCAGTAGTGAAACCTGAACACGTGATAATATCAGACTGGGTGACAGAAAACTCTACTACATAGGACTGGAAGGAGAAACTTGATAAAGATACAATTGCATCAGGGGTTTTCAGAAGAAGGTACTGAGGGAACTGGAGAGACATATGAAATGGTCATAATTAAATACTCCTTACAAAGAGAGAGAATATTTTTCTTGAAAGATGTATGTGTATATATTTTTATATATATATATATAAAGAAAATCCAAATGGATATGTTAGTTTTAAATACATGCTATATCTACATACACATTGCGAAATTTTTCACTGAAGCTAGTTAGTTGCCTAGTATCTCTCTTGAGTCAGTGGAGTGCACTTGGCACTTTCAGAGTACAATTCATCTCATCCAGAAGTAGACATGGAAAATTGCTCAGGCGAATCATGCCCTAAAAATGTCTGTTTCTCACAGTTGAGTGGAAGGAGCCTTAGGTGATTAGTTGAGATGTAAACATCTATATTAGAGACACTTCAAGTTGTGTGATCTGAATCCCACCCACACCGAAAATCTTTCTCTTTCGCTCTCATACACACGCACAGAGTATTCATATACATACCTAGAAGAAGCTGTAACATCAAGCTCTCTGACTGTTGTCTCTGCATTCTTCTGCAACGTAGCTTTGAAACATCAACAATTTTGTTTAATTAAGCTAGTTTGTTCCCCATATTCTTATCCCCCAGGATTCCTTCTGAATTCATTTGTCACTTTAGTTAGTGCTACCAAGGATCCACATACACTCAGTGCATGGTCATCAAGCTGGATGAGTTTATGACTCCACCATCTCACTGTAGTTTCTTTCAGTATTTAGAGCACTGTAGGTCAATCCAGATTTCTGGAGAGCAAATGTGAGTGAGTTTGGCACCTAGACATTATTTTTTTGTTTTAATGAGGAAATAGCTATAGCTTACATAGCTATGCCTGTACTTTAATGGCATGATAGAACCATTACAATTCCCTTTGCTGAACAGTAAGTGGAGGAAAGTGGAATTTTAGTACAATTTGTTCACCTACCTCAAATTCCTAGGTAATTGAATGGTCCAAATTATAGCACAGAGTGGAAACATGCATTCAGAAAATCTGTCATAAATGGTATAATGCAGACATGTTTGGAAATGGCCAGATAGGTACACACATAAACTACAGTCCTTAAATGGCTTATTGGACTTGAAATTCCTTTTCAGGCTGGAAAATTGAAACCTGCTTGGGACATTACTCATTTCACACATACTGGTTGAGTTTCTGAATATTCAATTACTACTTTTTAGCAGTTCTTCCTCTTAATATAGATTTTTTTCCAGATTTTCCTGGCACCAGTATTCTCATTGGCTTCAGTGAGAACTGCTTGAATTCAGAACCAAGAAAATAGTGTAAATCTTTATATTTCAAAGCAAGGAGGGTCATTCTCTGTGCTTGAGAGACCATTTCCCCAGGGGGAGGTTTAGAAGCTGAACAGTATCACTGAAAAACTATTCACTTGGGTCTTCATTAGTTATCAGAAACACAGAAGAACAGCGAAGGATGAGGGCTATGCTGGAATATAAGAATCACCTAATGCAATGGGCAATAAATCCAGTAGTTATTATTTATTACTTTGAATGTCATGTTTAAAGCAAAAACATCTAAATTGAAGAAGGAAGAAGGAAGAAGACACCAATTCTTGTCTTTGACAAAGCAAATGTAGTATTTTCTTACAAAATTCAAACTGTTTATGTGCTTAGAGGTATTTACAAAAATTACAGCATTCATTATTCTTCTGATAAGAACAGAGTAAAGAAAAAATTAAAAATTTCAACTGAAAATTGAAGAACAGAGAATATCTGGAGAGATCTGTTTTGTTGGGTGTTTTCTTAAGGTGACCTCTCATTGATGTCAGGGGGAGCTGTGAGCATTTCACATATCTGTATATTATGTCAGTGAAATTTTGACAGGTCCTTAACTGGAGTGTCTTAACTATTAACTGATGTGTGTTAACAAAGACTCACAATGGTGATGCCAATCTTAGCTGAAAGATGGATGTGAGAATTATTAATCTTGGACTACTCACAATTCGAAGACCTTCAGGCTTATAGTTTGATGGCATTCTGGTACTAAAAAAAACCAGCCTGAAATGTGATGTTATAAATACAACAATATGCCTCACCAATAACCTAGGACGGTGAAAATCAATTTATTTGTTATATAGTCAGTTGAAACTATTAGTCACTTCATAAGCTACTACAGTTTTTCCTAACACTTACTACACTTCTTATTCATCTGATACTTTTTTGCACTGTTGATACTAATGAACAGCTAAGGAAAAATGAAGTTTGTTTGCAATTTTTAATAAGATTTAACAGACAAAGAAGAAGCAGTTAATGGAGAGTGAAAACTGAAGATATAAACACATCAGTCAAACAGTCTCATCTCTGCATCTGACACCAGCTCTTTCCTTCACATCTTCATGTTTATCATATCTGCTGCTCTTAGGTACCGGGTATGAAACGAGTTCACTCAATTCCTTCCAGACACATGGGTGCGATGCAGTGTTAGCTGCAGCATGAACCAGCAGCCCAGCAAGCCTTTTATCAGTTTCTCCAGTTGTGTTGAAAAGGGACAAAAAGCAGATTTATTTCCATGTGGTTGTGGCTTTGCAAATCATTGACTATTTTGTGTTCAAAATTGTGAGCTAATGCATGTGGAAATGAGCACCTCAAAGGACCGGCTCAAAGGATAGCCTACAGTAATCTGAGATAATAAGCTCTGCCTAAAGTTCAGAATAGAAAAGAGAATATAAAGCACTCCTTATCAAAACCATGCTTGCCTAATTCATTTTATCTTTATATTATAAGTAAAACTTGTTGGATTTTAAATAACTGGCTGAAACCTGGAATCATGTCCTCAGTACTGAATTATTAATGCCTGCTGAAACAGCTTTTCTTTTAGCAACTTCAGAAGGCATAAGTAGTACGTACTTCTGGCCATTTTTCTTATTACTCGGTTTCATAAGTTATTGAAATAATGTCCCAGAACAGGTAATATGCTTGACATGATGTCTGCTTTACAGAAACAGCACACCTTTTTCTTTTCTTAAGAGGTGCTTTAATAGCTTTTCATTGCACATATATTGCGCTTTCCAGTTCCCTAGAGTGACTGCCTGCTTTCTGCTTCGGAGACTAGAAAGTGTCAGCTAGAATAATATCCAAGCCAGAAGATGATGAGGATGAAGATCTTAGCCACATGTGGGAATATGATTTGTTTGAAATTTTTATAACCAAGATAGACACAATTGCAGCCTCATTTCTAAGCAGAGACTCAGAACATGATCCATCGATGTGGAGGGGGGGAGGTGAAAGCGAAGATAAACTGTCTGTGACTTAAAATGGCTGAAAGTGAGTCAGCAAAACAGGCATTTAAGCTGTGTCTGTTCTATGTAAAAAAGCAGTCTTATCCAACTAATAGTTGCTTGTGATGTTTCCATGTCAACAGCTATAATAGGACACCGTCAGTTTGTGCAGTTCTCAACTGGAAAAGTACAAGACAGTAAGTTAGACCACAAACACAGAGAAGAAAACACTGAAATAAAAGCTTTTGCGAATACAGTCAAAAGTTGGAAATCTAAATATGTGCTTTGGCCCATAGCGCAGTGGCCAGTTTGAGAGAAAGAAGATGCTTAGCTCTATTGAAGAGTTTTCTACCTGAAATCTTCTACAGAAAAGTCAAAAAGCCACTGTAGAACACGCTCTCCAAATCAGCAGTGTTGAAACAAAGCTGAGAAGTGTTGAAACAAAGCTGAGAAGTTTTGAAACAGGACAATAACACTGCTGAAATGGGCAGTGGGAATTCCCATTCAAAGTTTCTTTCAATAAAGACAAATGAGGAGGATCTTTCATCTTACTGCTAGGAAGTCTATCTATGAGAAGGTAGGCCAGCCAAGTTTAAGTGATGAGGCTAAGTGGGACCAGTGGGCTTTTCTCGCGCTTTTACTTCTCATTAGGAATAGATATTGCTGTACTAATGCTATGGTGAGCCTGGGAGGATGGGGAATTGCCAACCTGAGTTGGGGATCATAGGGAGCTCCTCAGGAACTCCATTTGATTGGTAAGAGTATGGTACTCGGAACACCAAGGTTGTGGGTTCAATCCCCACACATGCCATTCACTTAAGAGCTGAACTTGGTGATCTTTGTGGGTCCCTTCCAACACAGTATACTCTGTGATTCACTGCCACCTCACTCTTGTAACAAGGAAAAAAGTACTGAGTCAGAAAGATAGGTCCTCTCAGGCATCACTGACATCATGTAGAATAGACCCTGGCTTAGATGCAGCTACTTTACTATTTTTGCTGGGAGTGGTGGTTGTGTGGTGCTGGTTGATACTTAAAGCTGGTGTCCAAGTGGACCCAGCTCAGCATGCCAGCCACAGCAGGCTGCTGTACCAGTGCAGGTTTTGCACTGTTGTCTCTGTCTCTCTTGCACACCAATCTCGACAAGTAGGATTTGATCCTCTCTTAACGTGCCTCATATTCAGAACAAATGGAGTAAAACATTATTTCAGAGATTAACACATCACTGTGTGTCTATATATATGTGTGTGTGCACATCTGCATTTTTCCATGTCTCCAACTTCATCTTTTTTGAAGACTCTCATTGTGGCTCACACTTCTCTTGCATATTCTTACTCTAATTGCTTTAGCTACAAATGTAGCAAAGAAAAGAAGACTATCAGTTATCTGGTGAAGAATTTGCCAGATGTTCCTCATTAAATAGGAATTATAATAACTAAACAGTCACCCACTTTCCACAGATTCTATTTCTTATGCTTTTTAATTGACCTTGCAGGCAACCACATTCCTTTACCCAACACACCTGCTTAGCAACACATAATACCTACTCCTATAAAAACCCCTGTTTACAAAGAAAGCAAAAACGTGTTGCAATTTCTGCTCCCACATCTTCCTTCTAGTTGTTCAAAAGAGTTCTGGCATAGTGGGCAGCAGCTGAAAGCTTTCTGAAAAAAACTAGGACAGAGACAGTTACTTGACAACACAGAAGGTTTTGGTTTTTTTTATAACCTCGTATTTCTAACTGCTTAGATTTTAGTTATGTCACATTGGAATAGTTTTTAACTTCAGGTGCTGCTCGTGATACATATCCTCCCCATTTCAAAAAAAGTATCAATATTTATTTCATTCTGAAAGATCTGTAATTTTCCTTTTTCTTTTAAAAAGCACTATCTCTGCAGCCAGACTTTTTCTTGTTGATGTCCTTGAGACATTTTACAGTCCAGGTAGAGGCTGCAGTGACCCACTGTAGTAATTACTCCTTTCTACAGAGACTGTAAGACAATTTGTACAGAAAAGGATCATAGATTATCAATGATAAAATGGAAGAACAACCTAATTGCCATTCAGCAGTATTTTGCCTCTTTCTTGCAGATGATTCAAGATGCAAAGCCATACTTCAAGCTGTTCCCCTCTGTACCCAGCCAGTCAGATTGTTTGTCTGTCATTTTCCATGTTGCTGAGAATACTTCAGGAACTATTCTTGTAAAAAGTAAAGTTTAGTTTTAAAAAATGTCTGTGGTTTCTTCATGTATTTCTGTACAAGGAAACAGAACCCATCCTGAAAACAAATTGAGACTAGACAGACTCAAAATCATTTTCAGTAGCACTGCAGAAAACATGGTAGAAGCAATGTTTCTAACACAGTTTGCAGATTCAAAATGCAATCGCCCTTTCAGTATAAGCACTGAAAGTAATTTTTCCTTTTCTGTACTGGCTGTCAGAGGATTGCCACATCCATTGAGAGCTATTGTGGCAAGAAGGCTCTGCTGCAGGAAGAAGCTGTGGATGTAATGCCCTGTGTTTCATCCAGACATGACATTACAGACACAGTAACATCCACTGTTATTAATTTAATAGCAAATTCATCACATTATTTAATAACTTAGATTTTAATACTCTATATTGTTTAGGACTCTAGTGTCTGGTCCTAATTTCATACCTACCTTTCTTTAGCAAAAAAAGGGTGAGCTACAGTGACATTAGCAATGTCAGAACTAGGTTCCTAAAACCTCTCCAGGGTTTTGAGTAACAGCATCGCTTCAGTGCACGGCACTTCATCAGATCTGATTCCCATGAGTTTCATTCTGCTAAAGTTAGCCCCAACTAAATTACAGTTAGAGTCATCAGTCTTTACCCTGGTTTAAGCCAGAATCGTGAGATGTTCCAGACGTAAAAATGAGAATTCTTCCTTCATCATTGATATTTGCATGTGGATTCATATTGAAGGCCTAGTGAACTTTAGCAGATCTTTCAGCAAAACTGAACTGGTCATGAATTTTCATGATAAGTCTTTGAAAATCTATTTGTCTACTTATACTTTAATAATTAATTAGAACATCAGTAAGAAAAACAAAATACAAATTATTGTATTTTGTTTGTAAGTGGACCCTTACAAACTTCATATCAATTTCTGTGTTGGGCTTACTATCCAGTCAACACATAGTGGTTACTGCTAGAAGATGATGGGTCAGTTTTCAGTCCACAGCTTACTACATCTCCTGATGCATGTGCAGTAACCACAGGTTATAAGCTTCCATGCAAAACAGATATGAAACCTGGTAGTCAGGTGAGTTTCACTAATTTAGTGGCAAATAACTGTTCCTATAAATCTGGTATCATTCTCCAAATGCCTGAGAATTTATTTAAATATCTAAAGGATATGCTGCCTTTTCATGAAGACCAATAAGTATAACTTTTTATTGTAGCTACTGTGTTAATGCAATCATCTTTTAATTTCTTGATGTTTTCAGGGTTGTAGTTTAACCTTAATTTGTATTATTGTTTGATGCTGATTTAGATTATGTTTAAACAGAACATAGACACACAGGGATTTCTTTTAAATTTCTTCTCCTCAGTGATCAATTTATCTGCCCTGGTCTGTTTGCTGCTCCACCAGCACACAGTCATTCATTTGGAAATGTCGCTTATAGGGTTCTCTTAAGAATATCAAAACAATTTAAAAATTTGGATAAAATTCAACAGATAGTTTTTCCTTTAATGAGGATTGCAGCAGCTTCAGCTGTAAGAAATCTGGAGAAAATAATGTAAAAGAAATAATCAGCAGACAGGATATTTTTCTCACTGAAAGTATGAAATAATAGGCAATTTGACTGAATTAATGACGTGAACATTATCCAGCGTAATGCCAGAACTATTAATGAATTTAGAGCCTGTAGAAAATGGGGTTGTTTTCCTCTCAATAGAGTATGAAAGTCTGGTATGATGGGTGGGTTTTCAGCTACTTTAGTTTTAATTTGTTTGTATTGCCATCTGAAAGACATCAGGCTTGGACAGACATAAGAATATACTCCCTTTTAATGTGGAGAGTGTGCAGAAGGATCAAAGTTTCCTCTCCCTAAACTTCTTAACTGCTATTATTTCCTTGCTTCAGTGCAGCAGCTTTTAATTTGCATTAAGATAAGTAAAAAGAAAATCCCTACTTGTTTTATAGGCATTTGAATTTTTAGGAAAGGACACTTCAATTATACTCAGGTTTCAATGCTGCTTTTTTAGGAAATTTTATAAAATATTAAGTTGCTGCAATTGCACGTTAGGTGTTCCATCTATGGATATGCACTATATATCCCATCACGTTACACAAAAGATTTGCATTTATTTTTCTACTAGTTGCCTTGAGCTCTGAATATATTCCAGAGCTACAGTGGGCATCAATTTGAAATAGAATTTTATTAGATTTAGGAAGAGCAGACCAATAAGTATCTGAAATATGGGAAATACTTTATTAAACATTCTGTAATAATTACGTCTTCTACAAAATCAATAAAAATCCATCTGCAGTCAATATAACTAGCGGTAATGTGATGTGAATCAAGGAGTCATATGCTGCCATAGCTCAGATAAAACTCTTAGTGTTAGCAAGAATTTTACTTCGGGTTACTGTTTAGAAGTGCTCTGCCTGTTTAAAGAACACAAAGAATTTTCCATCCTATCTGAGTTCTTTCTCCAGGAAGATATAAGTGGTATCATTCTGGAATTGAAGAGCTCAGATTCTGCATGGATTTAGTTCTTAAAGATACACAGTTATTGTTAGAGATATGGAGTGATGCTGAAGCACTACAACGAGCTGTTTGTCCACTGTAGTACACCCACTTACAGTTATTGAAGATAAATAGATTTTGAATAAATCATCTCAGACTCTTTCAGTCACCAAACTCTGAAGAGCATGACATCAAACTTTATCTGAAATTTCTGAATTAGATAGTGTGAAAAGCGGTTGGATTTTTTTATATTGCAGACAAATGGAAAAGGAGATTCACCAGAGGCAGTTTTTCTAATGGGATCAGAAGATTACTTCTAATGCTTCAGTTTCAGATCAATATGGCCAGGCTCTGTTTGTAGTTCTGATGTATCATAAACAAGAAAACCCCAATAGGTTTAAGAAAAGGATAATCCAGCTTTTCCTCTCTGACTTCTGACATATCATTTACGTACTGGAACTACAAATCATGAAGAAAACTCCATTGAAAACACATCACTATATCCTTTTCTTTGAAAACATGTCACATATCCAGCCTTTCATCCATTTCTGTTATGAGAGGCAGAACAAAATAAAATAAAACTATAGAGTTTGCAGTGCTCTTACTTCTCTGCAGAGCTCTTACTTCTCTGCAGAGCTCTTCTGGAAATGAGCTGATAGCAATTCAAGGTTATTGGAATCTGATCTTAGAGCCTTCTAAGTCAAGGACTTCATCTTTTCAGTCAGGAAAAAGGGAATATTTCTTGTAACTGTGTCTTTATTACATACCAAAAAGGCTACACCCACAAGAGATGTTTGGGTAAACAACACTTGTGCTCTCTTTCAGTATTGCTAGAAAGTAGACTTGCTAAAGTTTAGGTCAAATACTTGAGCAGGATTCTCTCTGACTGATATTTATACCAGAAATATTAGAATCTCTCAAAGTGAAACACTGGGTATGTTTTTCTTGTTGCACTTTACCTCTAATCACACATTGTACATGGCAATAGGACTTTATGGGGTAAAGAGTATTTATAAAAGCAGCTGTGCAGACTATTCTTGGAAGAATGAAGTACCAACAGAAGTATTTGAGTATAATTAGATCTGGAGAAGTGCTTGTATGAAAATATAAATACTTTTTAGATAATCATGATAGTCTGGGACTTAAAGATTCTGTATTCCTGTGAATTATTTTTTTCTAGTGTGTGTACAGAAAAATCTAATCATCTCCAATTACAAGAATAATTGAAACTTTATTTGAGATCATTAACTAATTTTAGAATTTATTTTCTGATTTCTTAGCGTTTTTCACTGATAAAAGCAGTCATCTACCAGGCAGCCTAAACTTTCCTCTGCCGATATTTTGCTTGACATAGATTTCACTGATGGCTGATTAATTGGAAATTTTTCTTGGTAAAATAAAAAATTAGGTGTTACTGTTTTGGCTTGCTGACTGATTGTGCTCTGTAGAAGGGGGCTGTTCTTTATATTTCCTGAAGGCCTATCATGTTTTTATGGAGGGGGAGCATTTACAGTTTGACTCCAGTGCATTTGCAGCTTAAAATTACAATGATTTAATAATTATGATAGCCGAATAGAATCACAGAAAAGTTTGGGTTGGAGTGGACCTTAAAGATCTAGTTCCAAGCCCCCTGCTGTGGGCAGGAACACCTTCCAGTAGATCTGGTTACTAAAAGCCCCATCCAACCTGGTCTTAAACACTTCCAGCGATGGAGCACCTACAACTTCTCTAGGCAACATGTGCCTTACCACCCTTACAGGGAAGAATTTCTTCCTAGTCTAAAGCTGCCCTTTGTCAGTTTAAAGCCATTTCCCCTTTGTCCCATTACTACATGCGCTTGTCAAAAGTCCCTCTCCAGCTCTCTTGTAGGCCCCCTTTAGGTGCTGGAAGGTGCTATAAGTCATCCTGCTTCTCATATGAGCAAGAGAAAATAATGTGAGAAAGATGTGCTTCCTGTTTCTATTCCCTCTTAGGTGCCTGGTGGGAATACCTTGTTGCCTGGAGTGGAAATAGTTCTTATTCCCTTTACACAAGGGTTAAATGCCTCCTAGAGCACAGACCCCCAAAACATACATGGAACAAGAACGTGTCTTTCCTAAGCAAGGAATGAACATTCTTGTGGATGTGGATAGTCACTTTATATTAAAGGATAGTATACTGCTAAACCTGCCTGGAAGACTTCCATATGGTCACCACTACAGACATCTGGATAGTCCTATGGTTAGATCAATAGATTTAGAAAGACGAAGTTTGTTTTCCTTCTCTACCAGGCCATTCCCATGATGTCCTGGGACATTTCAGTAAGATCAGGCACAAGCAATAACCCTTCCACCAATTTTGCTGCCAGGGCATATGACTGCCTCATGCCTAGCTTGCCATCCTCAAGGGCTCACAGGGCCTGCAGAGGGGTGTGATTCCATGACCTATGTCAATGAGGAGATTAGTCAGTTTGAGCTGCAGGACTTTGCACTTGTCTTTCTTGATTCCTGATGGCCACATTGACCAGCCATATGCAACAGGCATAGACCTCAGGATAGACATTCCATCACAGATCCCTGTGCTACCCTACTTCATACTGTCCTCCAGGTAGAGTATGACTCATTAACCACAACCCTCTGAGGCTGATATCCGGCCAGACTGTTACCCAAGTAGTTGTCCATACATCCAGACCACAATGCCATAGCGTGGATGCAAGAATATTTCCAAATACAAGAATCAGAAGTCTTATTAAGGTCAAGATAAATGACGTCCAGTGTTCACTTCCATCCACAAACATAGTCATTTTATTCTAGATGGACATCAGGTCTTCCAGACATGATTTACCCATAGTCAGTCCCTGCTTGCTGTTCCCAGTCCTCTTTTTGTCCTTTTCTTTAGTATAAATTTGATCCAAATTGGTTTGCTCCTTGACTTTCTGAGGCACAAAAGGAAGGCTGACCTGTGTGTAGTTCCCCAGATCATTTGGCCTTTTTAGAAGATGGTTTGACATTTCTAGTCATTAGGGACTGCTCCTGATCTCCACAATCTTTCAAAGATGACAGAAGTCTGGCTGTGACATTGGCCAGTTCTCTCCACCCCCTTGGACACAGCTCATCAGGTCCCATGGTTCTTCATGGGTCGAGTTCAGTCCTCAGCACTGCTGGTCATTCCTACTCCTGAACCACATCTCCAAGCACAGCACCCTGGGAGACCTTGTTGGTGAAGACTGGGACAAGGAAGGCATTGAGCTGATCAGCCTTATCTGTGTCTGCTGTCACTAAGTCATCCATGCCATTCTACAATGGACTCACATTTACTTTGTTCACCCCTTCTGCTAATGTAGGTGTAAAAGCACCTGTTGACCTTGACACCACTGGCAAGCCTCAACTCTAGCAGAGCTTTGGCTTTCCTGAAACCAATCCTTACATGCTTAGGCAATGTTTCTAAATTCCTGCTGTGTAGCTGTCCCTGTATCCACCCCTGTAAGCTGCATTTTTGCGTATAACATGGTATGCCAGTGATCAAGCATCACACAATAGTATCTGCCCAGTAGCTCTAATTTCTTGAAAAGTCCAAGTTGCATCTTTCTTTTCCTCATATTTTATCTGTTCTCTATACATTAAATCATAGAATCATTAAGGTTGGAAAAGACCTCTAAGATCATTCTGTGCAACCATTAACGCAGCACTGCCAGGACCACCACTAAACCATGTCCCTGAGCACCACATCTACATACTTTCTGAACAGTGATTCTACCATTTCCCTCTTCTCCAAGATATTTTCCATCATGACATTTTTTTATGCTCTAATTGGTTAACATACATGAAATATACATATGAGCTGAAATTATTAATATCACTCCATTCTGTCCTTGCTCTATCTGTCTCTTTAATGTTGTATTTGGGTGGTTCCAGGTCTCCACATCCTTCTCCATAGTATACTGAAGGTATCTTGTGTAAATTTCCATTAGTCCTTTGATGAACTACAGGCAACTTGCGCATTAATCAATTATCTAAGACCTCATCAGTCGCGCTTTTCAGCTCTTTATTACTTTGGTGGCACAGCTACAGTCATTCCATTTCACATCCTTCACAACCATGCTTTTGTGTTGTGTGGAACTCAGAGTGAAGGGGATGGGATTTTGGCTGTCTGGAACACAGGCTGAAATGTACAAACCTGGAAGATGTTCACTGTGATTATATTTACAGCCATCTATTATTTGGGGGGGGTTGAGTGAGAAACAAATTAGTGGGACTCCACTACTCAGTACTTCTTCCCCAGGGCAGAGTTTTGAAATATTATTGATATACATTTCCACTCTTGCAGTCCAGTTATGTCTTTCAAATGAATTTTTCTAGCTTGATTTCGATTCAGTGCTTTCTGAGTTTCAGAAAGAATGGGATTACACTCCTTTAAAGAATACTCTGTTCAGGTCCTTGCATCAATATGTAAATAAATGGTAATTGAAACAGTACACCTTTATCAATGATGGATTGTAGTGTTGTAAGAATTCTGCTCAGTTTAATAACATCACAATTCCCTTTGATATAAAAGAGCATCACAATAAATTCTCATCCATTCAATGATCTGACCAATTTCTCAAATTTCATAAAACATCAGCTAAAACATAATTAAACCATTACGAATACCTTCTTATTCTGGTCTATCTTCTTCTCAAACAAATCACCCTCCATAATTAATTACGTGTGATGAGAAAAACAGATTAATTTTAACTACTTGAAAACGTATTTGTACACCTAATACGACACACAAATCATGCTGTTTCAGCAGCATTTCTTTTAGATTCATGTTAACTGGAGATGAAGAAATGCTTAAATTGCAGCAAGGCATGGTAGTGTGATAGTCCCCATGTTTTATTGTTCTGTTTTTTTCAGGCTCTCCTAGACCTTTTTAATAATATAAATCTTTTCACTGCTGTCACATCACTCCTACCTTATTTTAAAGCCTATTCTCATCATTTTCCTTATGCTCTGTAGGCAAGAGATAATCTCGTTTTATTTGGTAAACCTCTAGGCTTTGTTTTGTAAAACTCAGGGATGAGCTGCTCCTCTTAATGACAGGGAGCAAAACAAGTCAGCTTTTAGATAATGCCATTTGGTGACAGTCTGTGAATGAGGCTAAAGCTTTTTTTTAGGATTTTCCCAGTATTTGGTTCATCGTTTTTGCAGCAAGTGCTGTTCTTTACCCCTTTTTTTTCTTAAGGGAAAGAACTATGAAACCTCTTTCGATGACACCATTTTTAAAGTGATGTGTTGATTTGTTTTCATTGATCTCACTGCACAGTATTTAAGGAATTGATGTTGCCATTCAGCAACATGGCACACTCCTGTTCTCCCTCAAGCCACCACAAAACAGGTCAAACCTTGAACCACCATTCTCCATACTGAATGGTTTTCAATGTCACTCAAGGAGAACAGAATTCTTCATTCAAGTAGAGAAGTTAGCAGTATGTATAAAAACATTGTTGCTGATTGATGGGCAGAGGAACTTGGAACTGACTTTGTTAAAAGCATTTTTCCAAGGTGGTTGTTGACGTAAGCAATCCTCAGGCAGCAGGGTGAGGATGTGGAGACAGTGAGCATAACTGACTCAAGTATTACCTATAGAGTTGATAGAAGTACACTCAACTTTCAGGCCACTTTATGAGCTACAAGAGCCCAGCTTTGGCATCTCAACATCTCATAATACATGGCCCGTAAAGGGTGATCCAAGGTGCCTAACTTAGTTACATAAATTCTATGTACAGTAGATGGAAGTGTTGAATAAGGAATTCAGTCTTGCTGTGCTAAGCAGGGAGTTTGACCAAATGCATTCTCAATGGAGCTCTCTTACAGAGCACAGCAGCACCTTAGGGGTGGATTGGGTTCAATCATGCTCCCCTGGATTTAGTTTACAGGAAAACTAAATGTTAGAATATATCTGAATTCTCAATCTTGCTGAAAGCCTGGCTTCAGTCTCTGTATTAGGTACCAAATCTTCAGGAATTTGAGGCCAAAGCTGTACAAGTGAGGATAGGCACTTTATTGAGCAGCAATATTGTTTAAAATGTAAGGAGGAAGAGGTGGTGGTGATGATGATGTTCCTCAGATTTTGCAAAACACTCTGGCAGGGGCATATCCATTTTCCCCACATTATTGCTGTTTTAGTCAAAGCCAACGTGGAATCACTGATGACAGTAAGGACAGCTCATTCTCAATCCAAGAACTGCATTCTTCAGCTGAGGGGTCACCACAAAGTTCTTTCTCCTAAACTTTAACTTTTTTGACCTCTCAGTCACACTGCTTTTTCAAGAGAAGGGGTGAAAAATGTCCTTTCCACAAATGTCAACATGGTTAGGGCATTTTTTGAAGATGAGAGAGTTCTAGCTTTGAATCCCTTTAGTGTGCTAAGGAAACTGCATTTATATGTCCCACTTCCTCAGGAAGCAGTGTGGCAAAATATTGAATTTCTCATGCTCAAAGAAGTGTCTAACCAATAGACTACTAGAAAAAGATAAACATCATATCTGTGTTTTTGAATGTGAATGGCCTTTCCTATTATAGTCTTTCTGCATTCACTTTTGTTAATGTTTGTCAGACCTATGCTTTGAATAGGTTTAAATATATAAAATAAGGTTTAAATGCAGTCTGGATATCTCCTGGCTTTAAATGTGAATTCCTTAAATGCTTAAGTGAGAAAGAAAGAGACATCCCGCTTCTCACAAATTTGTGAGAAAAAATGTAGTCTAAAATACTTTGTCTACTGAAGGGAGCAGAACTCTGAATTTTGCAGTAGGGCTTTGGTGCTTAAATCCATCTATGTTCATTTTAGGCATTAAAAATTATCAATCTGAATCTTATTTTCAGCTTTGAGTAACCTATCAGTCTCCAGAAAATTTTATCATAGACTGCATTCAGTACCCTTTTACCTTACTATACTTCAAGTCACTATTAAAAGAGTAAGATTATAAATGGTCTTGATTTTCAGGATCTTCTGAAGCTTTCTGAATAGTGATCATCAAAAAAGTCCAAGGCAATTACAATCACAGTCATAGCTACAGCTAAAACAAATCACATGCCAGCCTGGAATTTTACATTGCTGTAGAGATCTCAGAGCTGCCATTTTCTCTCAAAGAAACCCTTAAACTAGCAGGCCATTTCAAAGATAATATCAATGATTAGCAAAGAAAATATCATAGTTAATTTGGGAGCCACATTCGCGTTATGAATTCATTTCACTCCAAAATAGGATTTTCAGCTTTTCAGCTTTCCTTCAAGGCCAAATGTAGATAACTTGTTTTTACGACAGTTCACTTTGGAGATTTCTTTGGGCAGCATGGATATGACATCCCCAGGTCTGGATCCCTTGACATGGCACACTCTCGCGGACTTTAGGAGGTTCCCATACACTCTCATACTACTTGTTTGGGACATGTAACACTATTCTGGTGTCATGCTGTAAAACTGTATTGTACTGTATACATTGCTTTAACCACTTTGCAGAGGAAGAATATCACAGTCATCAACAAATCATTTCTCAGGGCCATCGGAAATTACACAGGCTCAAAGCAGCCCTGAGCCCAGTACTAAACTGTGTGGATGGTGTGTGCACGAGGGATTAACCTTGGACAGCGAGGTTGCAAACTAGTTGTCAATACTGAGCACTCTCTGGTGTAGATATGTCTAACT
This sequence comes from Lepidothrix coronata, assembly GCF_001604755.1. Classification (NCBI taxonomy): domain Eukaryota; kingdom Metazoa; phylum Chordata; class Aves; order Passeriformes; family Pipridae; genus Lepidothrix; species Lepidothrix coronata. The sequence continues at coordinate 3,055,891 of NW_016690256.1, read as the reverse complement.
GTGTAAATAGTCTAATAATAAGGCATCTCCACCCTTTTATAATTAATTTATTTTAGGAATTGTTCCTAAAGAAGATCTTCAAGACAAATATCTCAGTCTAGAGGAAATTTGGTAGACAGTGAAACCATACATCTGGGTTATGTTGATTCAGAAACGTCAGGGTATTTTTACATAGATGTCAAGTGTTACGAGCTGCTTTTTTCCCCCTCAATATAATTATTTCACATATGTCCAACACATTCTGTTCAATCTGTGTCTTGTGAGGATCAATTTCATGACATTTATAGTGAAGATGCACTGTTGTTTCTAATCTTGCTACTCTTTAAAATTCTGCACACATTGCAAGAGACCCAGCAGCTGTTGCTTTAAAATGAAGATAAGTAGGACACTATGCCACTTGCGGGTGCCATCATTACAGACCCATGTTACTGTTTTCTGTCAGTTAGAAGTTAATTACTTCATTTTTTACCTTGTCAATCATTTAGCAAGAGACAAGAACAAAGATATCTTTAGGGCATACGTGGCATCTTTTTTCTCCAAGTCATTTTTTGCATGAACATTAGGATGATATTTCCCTTATTTAGTTTATTGTGAAGGGTAAGCAGAGAAAAATATTCCTTAAACATTTCTTTAGACGTTGTTGCTGCAGCATTTATTTAACATCCAATTATAATAGTTTCTTTTCCCTAAAAATTAAACATTTTTAATAAATTTGGAGAAATAGTTTATAGGAAATTTCCCTTCTATTCATATATTTAGCCAAATGCAAAAGGACCTGGTTTTGTAGTGGGAGATTTTCTCTAAAAATGAGGAATACTTGAATTAACTGCAAGAAGACGTTAGATGTATTCAACTGCAAAAATACGGACATTAGATGTATTCAACAGTTTGGTTAAAACCCTAATATTACTGTACTAGGTAAGAAAGATATGCATGCATCCACAATCTTGTAAACTTTAACATATTTAGGTAGGGGTTTTTTAAATCTTGTATGCACTGAGCCTTGTACCAATAAAATTCTGTAACAAACAAAATTTAGTTTTGCATTGAAACAATGAGTTAGCAAGATTTGTGTTTTCAGGAATATTTTGTGCTCTTAAATCTGTGAAGTGTTTTCTATCCTTATATTAAGTGTAATCATAGAATCACAGAATAGTTTGAGTTGGAAAGGACCTTTAAAGGTCATTTAGTCCAATTCCCGTGCAATGAGCAGGGACATCTTCAACTAGATAAGGTTGTTAACCATGCAACACTACTTGATAGTGGAAAACCAAAAGATTACTCAAAATAATATTTAATAAAATGATTTAAATTGCTTTGATTTAAAATTCTTAGTAACTGCGCCAAGAATTTCAAATAAAAATTAAATGTACCGTCTCTTCAAACCTAACCATCAGAAGAAAGAAAAAGAGAAGGACGTTATATGAAAGAAGTGTTTTGATAAAAATAGTCATATCCACCTCTCAACTAGGGTTTTTCATATCACTAAGCTTTCTCTGAAGGAAGGATGAGGTGAAGAAACAGAGATATAGAGAATGACTGAAGAAAATTGTTGTCCCTAGGAGTGGATCCCAGCTGTTTATGGGCAGCTGTATCACATATGTACAGGTGGGGTTTCAGGTTGAATTGCTTAGTTGATTCAACAAATATGGCAGGGCATAAACATGAAAGTTGTCTTTCATGAAGGTTGTCACAAGCCGAAAGACTACTGTACAGACCAAACCCAAGCCCCAGTGGTGTTGGGTGAGTGTGTGAAAGTGAACATGACCACCAAACTCAAGTTAAAAGAGCTCTTGATGGATTTTTCTCTTCCTTGGAAGATCTTTCCGGCCCATTTAAATTCAGAGTCCACAACACCTACTGGTTAATTGCATACTGTATATTATCTGTTAGGGGCAAAATTACAATTACAATTCCCTCCATTTCTTGTATAGTGAGAACAGTGAACAAATGTTCTCTATTCCCTCTTTCCTGAAGTTCATTATTTTATTAATTTTGTTATACTCTTTTCTTGATCATCTCTTTTAAAGTTGAGGAGGTTCAGTCTGTATAGTCTGTTCCTTGAGAAAATTGCCCTTATTTGATGTCTCTGCTCCTTCTCTGCCTTTTCCAGGTCCTTTTTGGGATGAAAGGATCAGGACTGTCCGTAAAGTTGTGTGAATGTCTGTATTGTGGTATAATAACAATTATTTATCTTGGGTTCTTTATTCATTTCCTTAAACTGTGTTTACAAATTTGCCTTTTTCATTACTGCCAAGCATTGAATTCATGTTTTCCTAGGAAAAATGCTCAGGGTTTCCAGTACATCTTCCCTGAGACTATTTGCTTAGCTAGTGTATATCAGTATGTAGATTTACTAAGGACAAATATTCCCCATGCTTCCCTTTGCATTTATTCCCGTTGAATTCTCTACAGTCATAGAATGGGCTGGAAAGGACCTTAAAGATCCTCTTGTTCCAACCCCTCTGACATGGATAGGGATGCTTTCCACTAGAACAGGTTACTCAAAGCCCCATCCAACCTGGCCAATGTGGGTAACCTGTTCCAATGTCTCACCATCCTTATCATAAAAAATTTCTTCCAATCTCAAACTTCCCTCATTCAGATTATAACCATTACCCCTTGTCCTATTGTAACAGACCCTGCTAAATGGTCTGTCCCCATCTTTCTTATAAGACCCTTGCAAGTATTGAAAGGCCACAATGAGGTCTTCTTGAAGCCTTTTCTTCTCCAGGCTGAACAACACTGAGCAACCCCAACTCTCTCAGCCTGTTTTCATTGGAGAGGTGCTCCAGCCTTCTGATCATCTTCATCACCTCCTCTGGACTTGCTGCAACAGATCTTTGTCCTTCTTAAGTTGGGGACCCCATATCTGGAAGCAGTACTCCGGGTCAGGTCTCACCAGAGCAGAGTAGAGGGACAGAATCACCTCCCTCAACCTTCTGTTCACACTTCTTGCAATGCAGGCCAGGATTGGCTTTCTGGGCTGCAAGCACACATTGCCAGGTGCGTTATCAAGTGTTTTATAATCCAGTCACTGGACATTTTAAAATCCTTTTACAAGTCTTCTGAGTCAATTTTTGGGTTTTCCACCCTTGATACTTTGGTGTCTCCAGTAAATATTATTGCCTCATTTTTCATAACCCTTTCCAGATCACTTTTGGGAATTACTCTGTTGTGAAAATAAAACCATCTTTGATAACCCTTTTTTCCTATCCTTTAAACATTTACTAATCCTTAATTCCTCGACCACTATACATTTTCTTGACATTTTATGTAAGAAAGACTGTTGAAAGATTTCTGGAAATCCAGGTGATATTTCTGGTCCATGACTTTAATACTCATAAGGAAGTTAAGTAGATCTACCTGTTACTCAAGTCAGATTTAATTTATTTGTTGTCTTCCTTTAAAAAACTGGCTCAATATTTTCCACTTCCACATGTTTGAGTCATTCATCTCATCCTGGCAATTTATTACTATTCATTTTATTGATTTGTTATTAAACTTTGTCTACTGACACATCAAGTGCAGATGGTTCCATCGACTTGACAGGTCTGAAAGGCTCTTCTGTGGGTTCATCCTTAAACACATTCTGTACTTGATTGTAAATAATTCATTTAGCTTTATTGCTGTGGCCTTTTCTTTCCTCAGCTTTCTTATTACACCCCAATGCCCTGTGTAATTGGTATTTAGTTTCTGAATGCTGCACAATCCTTACTGTAGCTATCCTCCTTCATGGCAGGGAAATGCCATCTATTCTCACTTTATAAAGAGAGAGGCAAGGTCCCAGAGAGACAGATACTTGGTAAAGGAAGCTGAGTAATGAAACACTCAGGTTTGCAGTTCCTCAAAAATGTCTCCAGCTTTGAGAACAGAACTCCCAAGAACTGATCGTGTTGATAAAAAGGTATCAGCTTGAAAGGGAGAGATGAATTTGATGGCAGAGACTGGATTCATGGCAGCAAGTACACTGAGTGTTGGGATACCTACAGTAGCCAATTGAAAAAGCTAGAAGAGATGTGTCTGAAGCTCCAACTGCTGTTGGTCTCTGTGATTCAGAGCTGAAAGGCACACCTTGCTGCCAGGCTTTTTTTCATGCCTGCCTCTTGCTCTAGCAAGACCTTCAGGCTGGTCTTACATGAGCTGCCAACAAGCATTTGAGGAGGTAGAAGAGTATGCCAAAGGTGCTAACAATAATGTCTCAAGGCCAGGACAGCCTTTCTGTGTTCTGTTTTGCATCTTGGTTGTGAAAGGATTTGAGATGGCACATCCTCTCCTCTGTGTCCCTGCAGAGCATGTCAATGCAGAGCCATGTCTGTCCCAGGGCCTGCTGCTCTCTGAACAGTGAGTGAGCTTGGCCTCAGGCATAGTCTCATACTGGAGATTAGCTGAAAGTACAGACATCTCCACTGCAGCATGCAGGAGATCCCTCATCCTTGTGTAAAAGGAGGAACATTAATACAAATTCTTAAAAACAAATCAAGAAAATGAAAAATCTCAACTCACCTAACTAAAGACCTGTACTACAATGGAACTGCAGTTAGTGGCAGTAAATTATTGCTACAGCTGTGGGAGATACAAAGATTTTCAAAAGTGGCCCTGCTACTAGGAAGATTTTTTGAAATTATCCCTCAGAGGCAATCACATGCTGCAATGAGGTTTTAAATGCCTCTCAGGTAAAAATAGTGCCCATATCTTCTATTTAAAGAAATAGAAGCTCTTGCTCTTAAGTTCAGAAAATGATTTTAAGATACAAATTTTTGAGGTCATAAAGCAGAGGAACCTTTGAAGATAAATCAAGTTTCATACAGTATATTTTTAAGGTGTTTTTAAATTCATGTTGATTTCATCATATCTTGTACTGATTTGCTTGTTTACATAAAAAAAATGGAATTTGTTCATCACAATACAAATCACTCTGTTCAGAGACTTTCCGCTAACTTGGTTCACTTTACAGAGCTTACTGACAAAACTGTAGGGATACATCATAGCTATGGAAAAGAAACCTTTCCAACTTTGCTGAAGAAACAGATATTTCCTTAGCTAATGTTTGATGAAAAATTCTAAGCTAACGAGACAGACACTGAAGGAAAATTATTTAAAATATGGCATTTGCGCTGCTAGTTGAAAATTATGTTAAACAACCAAATGGAGTTTGATCATATAAGGCCAGAGGTAGAAATGGTAGAGCTGAACATATGAAAAATGTTTGGATATAGATTAAGTCAAGTAATATAAAGATCACACACCTGGAAACCAAGTACTGTGGTCAATCTACAAAGTTAAGGCAGATTCATAAAGGTGATTTGAAACTCCTATTTACACTATTTATTGCTGTTCAATGCAACACAGCACTATATATGTTATAGCAGCTTTCTTGTTGCTGAAGTAATACTAATCATCACACATCATCCTCAATCAAGGAGACACAAGGGTTGCCCTGCTCAAAATTTTTTTGATAGAACACTGACACATATATGAAAACTCCCCAGCCTCCACAGTAATTGTTCCTCCCAGTCCTCTATGAGTTTCCCCAGCTCCCTGAGATGTCTGGCAGTCAATGGACTGCCTGGGCAGCATCCTTCACGCTGGGAATCACTCTCCTCGGCCCAACTGACTGGTGAGAGTCATCACCTACAAGCAGAGAAAACTGTCAGCAAACTAAAGATTTCAAACCTGATTCTCCTTAAGCCACACATTTTCATATTTTGTCACCTGCAGATATTTCAAGTGTTTGATTTTTTTTCTATATGTATTGTTTTATCAGTGTTCTAAACACTGACCATTTTCCATATCCTTTCACCTATCAGCACTAATGCAAGTCATGCCAGACTATTTCAGTTCCACACCTTCTATACCTATTGTCTTCTATAAAAGTGACATCAATTTTGTTTTACAACTACCCTGGCTCAGAAGAAAGGTGCATCTAGCCAAGTGTCTTTTCTGTGACAAGTGTCCTTTCTGTGACACCAATTAGCAGATGTTTAGGGAACATATAGGAACCGGGCACATATGGTCTGATCCTCTCCCTGCTGTTCACCATAACCTTCTTCAAAGAGAGCATCCTTGCTCAGCCCCTAAATCAATGTATTAAATTCCATTGCTGTTTCCGTGTTGGAAGTGAACAAATACGAAGTTTCTACAGCTTGCAAATGAGGTTATGAAATATTAAAATTCTAAGAATTGGTCCTGGCAAAAAAGCTTGTTGATTAATATTTCAAACAATCTCGTATACATCGAGTGAAAGAAAAACATCTCTTCAGTCACAGACATTTGTTTGTTCTCTTTCCTGCTTGTTTGTTTTTCCATGACTCCCTGGGATATCAGAAGAAAAAGAAAAAAGAACTTATTTCAGGTCCTATTCTGTAAAACTCAATTCATTTTAATGGCACAGTTGTTGTATAAACAAATGCTAAATAACAGTATAATTTATACTTCAGGCTTTTCTGACAAAATGTGTAGCTTCAATAGGTGATTCCATCTATTGAAATCAAAACCATTTCACCCTTTATGTTAAATTTATCCATCACAGGCATTTATTTGACCACTTCACCATACTCTCTGAGCACTTCACAATACTCTCCTTAAATATTTTTATTTAACAATTAGAGAAACAGGACACTGAATTAGAGAAATGTTCACACTATCTATATCAGCCTGTTTTTCTCATCTAATGTAAATGCTCAGAATTATTCTTTTCCCGTAGGTACCTAGCTGTCTTCTATACTGTCTAGGATGTTTAGATTCCTCTAATATTATCTGCATTGCAGCCAATTTGTCTTCCCAAATTATGAACAAAAGAATGCCCTCCCTACTGTAAGCCCACAGCTAAATCGGCAGTGCCTACACTGCCCGAAGATGGCTCAGCTACTCGACACACTGTAGTTCCCAAATCACTACAATACACCCTTGTCAGCCATGGTGAGGTACAGCTTTAACATGGCTAGAATGCTTTTGAGATTTCTTTAGTGTCAGTGTATGATTTTGAAAAATATCACCTGAAATTTTACACAGCTTCTGTACCATCCTCAGTTACCTCCATCGAGGCACTTTTAAGCAAAGAGAAATATTTTTACCCACTACAAAAAGGCTGTCTCTCAGACACCAAAGTCGAACTGTCATTTTATACAGAACATATATTAAAAATTCTTGAACTGTCCAAAAGTGATAAATATGGTCTAAATTTCTGTGTCTGAACATATTTTATACTTCAGTCCTTCTGAATATATATTATCATAGGTAATTTAGTTTAAAGAAGATCATTCTGATGTATTTCCAACCCCCCTCTCAAAGTATGGTCACCTTCAAAATTACTTCAAGTTGCTCAGGACCTTATCCAGGTGAGTTTCTAGTATCTCCCAAAATTTCAGAACCTCTGCACTGCCTGCACCAAGGCTGACTTTCCCCGGTGAGATTCTGCCCTCTCCCACAGGTTCAGAGCAGCTCCACTGATGACGAACTGATCCCCAAGTAATGCAAATGTGAATGTGGTCCAACACAATTCCTTATTCCTACATGACTTGTTTTATCAAGGACTGGATTTTCAGAAAAGTTCTTGTCATGCTTTCTATGGACTTCTGTCTTGGGGGAGTGGGTATGCTCCTCCTTCCTGCAGTCAAAACAAGAGTTGACCTCATGCATCTTCCTTGTTAAGGACAAGGCTTGTTGTTCTTATAGAGCTTTTTCTTCCTCCAGAGTGGAATGGAAGGAAAGGAAGAGAATATTTAATTCAGAAAGGACCTGCAAAGACCATCTAGTCCAACTGCCTGACCAATTCAGGACTGAACATAAAGCATGTTGTCAAAGGCATTGAACAAATGCCTCTTAAACACTGACAGGTTTGGGGCATGGACCAGCTCTCAAGGAAGCCTCATCAAATACCTCATCAAGGCCAGCAAGTAAAATAAAATGAGGAGATTTTCGTATCAGCCCATGGTGAACATGACACACAAACACCTGTTAAACTGATCTCTTCTACAACTTTCCAAGCTACAAAACTGTTTTGTAGAGGGCATTATTCAATGTTTTTAAAAAACAGCAGAAAGATGCCAGCATAACCTATAAGCCAGTGAGGGAATTACTATTTGTTTATAGCTGTCAGAGACATAAACTAGGTTTTTATCATTTTTACCTCAGTCTTGTATTTCCTGTACACACAAATTTAACATTAAAGAGTATCGTGTTTCAGCTTCTGGTATGACAAAATTATTGATTCAGGCTTAGGAAATGGTAGTGTTGTATGAGGTTTCAAACTGAGTTTTACATCCTGAAATGTGCTATTAATTTCTTTAAAATAACTTTATAGAAATTATTTACCTAGGAGCAATATTAGAAAAGCAACTGCATCCATTAATTATTTTCTACTATGTACAATGTGTTATGGCACAGATAGGTCTAAGTAAATCTAATCTGCTTGAAATTGGCCAGATTACTGGAATGCTAAAGAAAATTTAATGGTAGGAGGAGGGAGAAGAACAGTCTGATTTTCCTGGAAGAATTATTTTTAGGCTTTTTATTGCCATGAGACTCATTTCAAATGAAGATAGTAAAAGGAAATGTCCCAGTTCTGTTTCTTAGTGCCCTTGCTTAAATTGGGAATTACACACAGACTGAGGGACTATCGTTATGGACAACACCATCAAAACTCTTAGCTTCATTCATGGTAGAAACTTATCCTAGCTCCTAGACCATCCAAGAGTAAGCAATCAACATGCTTCTGTTACTGCACCAGTACGTTCATCTTGTCAGCCTCAGAGCAGCTTAAGGCAAATTCTGTCAGTGTTAAAGCTGCTTAGGGTAAGGTTTTCAAAGCGACTTAGCAATTCAAAATCTAATCTTCATTGAAAGCCAACAAAACCTACTCTTGGATGTGCCTAATTTACCTTTAAAAATGGGATGCAGGAACTTCTGATGTTAGCCTTAATCCTGCTTTTGAGCACATGTGAGCCAGGGCTCCCAGAGAAGGAGGGTGTGGATAATGCAATGGAGGGAATGACAAGCTGCAAGGAGCTCAATGCAGCGTAGGCTTAATTTTCTATTTAAAGGAGAGAAGCTAAGAATTTTAGTATCATCCTCTTGCAGCTTTGTTTCAGAAATATTAAAATACATATTGGTGCTGTTAAACGTTTTGGGTAATAATGGTCAATAAGCACTTTTATCTTCAAAGTACATTTCTAAAGAGGATTGACAACCACACGCAGGGAAACCACCAAATCTAGACATTAAGAAGAAGAAGTAACAATCACATTGTTTTGACACTGACGAAGTGACACCAAAGACCATTATTTTAATTTATCATTTTTGTTTGTTTCCCCTTTTGAATATTCTGGCATCTTATTTTTAAGCTTTTCTCTGTTGAGAAGCAGACACTAGTGAAAACTGATGTTGAATTATTCATTTGACTCCAGAAGATGGAGGTTTATAGAAAATATAATCTACTAGGAAAACAATCAACCCTGTCACAGAGTAAAACTTGAGATAAACCTCTTATGACAAGTAAGGGTTGACAAATAAGAGCTCAAGGAATCCACAGAATTGGTTGACCAAATAGTACATCTCTTCTCACAGCTGCTGCTCTTTCAGGCAAACTTTCTCTGCTATTTGCATTACAGTTTAGAAGATTTCAGCCGAGTGCAGCTTCAGGCCTGTGGCATTGATTTTTGTAGAGTTCCACCTTGTAAATCTGACATCTTTAGAGATTTCATGTTTGGCCTCATGAAGCAGAGGTTATATGGAGACACCTGACCTTTGCACCATAAAAATTCATCTTTGCACTTCAGTAGCATTTGGATTTTTGCAAAATCACTCTTCAAAAATCACCCTTTTAAAGAGACAAAGTTAAAGCCAAAAATTAATTGCATTGCTTCCAGTTGAAGTCTATGCTAAAACACAAAGGACTCACTCTATAGGCAACCTCCCACTGATTGAGTGAACCCTTAATGAGTTCCTCAAGTTTTGACCTGGAGACAAAAGGTTTTTATGATTTGTCACAGTTGCATCCAGCAGAGTTTATGGATTTAGTACATTTCTCCACATTAGGTAGGACAATTAATTTCCATAATTTTCAGTGATTTTCCGCAGTGTAGTTCCCATATACATAGAGCATCTCATTATCTCAGCAGAACCTACTCGGCTGACACAATAACAATGGAAATCCGAATTCTGACTCTTTCACTGTCAACAGACAGAATTCAAGGCCAAGCAAAAACCATTAATAAGAAAGAGCTATTTCAAACAAATATCTTGACTTTTCTATAATGCCCTCTTTCATCAAAGACAGAGCCAATGTTCTGCCTGGTTAATGCTTTCTCCTAGTTTTGCTTGTCTACACTTTTTCATAGCTAGAGAACAAACTTTTTTCCAATATCAATTTCTAACAGTTGGAGTATATAAACAGATTTCTTATTATATGAATAAAATAGCACCTCCATGCTAGGAAAGTCTGTAGAGTTCCTCACCTCTTACAACAAAAGTAAGAATATTCAGACTGGCAAAGCTCCAGTGCTACTTGTTGATTTCTAGGGGGAAAAAAATAACATATTAAAACATAACTAACATAACATAACATAACATAGCTGGCACAATTGTCTGAAATTTGGCTGATGTGGTCTTTTTGAGTACTAGAGGCATTGTGCTCAATCCATTTCTTATGATTTTTGTCGTCATTATCTTCAAATTGCACAAATCATAAATGTGGATCATTTTTCCATGGGAAGTTTTCCAGATACTTAATATCCTTGTCCAAAAAAAAAGAGAAAGCATCATATATGTGGTTGGTAGTAATAATTATGTTATCAGTGGGGTACTTTTTGTGTGCTGAAAATTTCTTTCTTAAGTATAAACCAGTGGAAGCACAAGGAATTCTGTGGGCAGATTGGTCAAAATGGAATTTTAAAAGTTGCTAACAGCTATGGGTCATGATTAGGTCTAAGAGAAAGCAATTGCAAGCTACAAGGTATCTGAGACAACTACCTAAAAAACCCCACGACCCAAAGCAGATCCTTGAGTTCTATTGTAATATTTAGAACTACTGCAGACCAATTACTTAAAAAAATATAAATTCAGTGCTCTTTTACAGTGTATTCTGCAGTAGTAGGAAGATACATTTGGGTGCAAGGAGATATGGGGGTGGCTACAGGCTGTCCTAGCAGAATCATAATTTTCCCTTTCAGTTTCATTGTCTTTAAAAGAAACACCTTATTTTATTTTATTTTATATGTTTTATTATTTTTTATCTTATTTTATTTTTACCTGGGGGAAAAAGTCCCTAAATGAATGTTCTCAGACAGAACATAAGTTACTATGAGAGAGAATGACTTTTTGTCTCTCGTGTCAATACACACAACCCACAGGTTGCAATTTCAGGGGAATTACCCGATAGTTTAAAGTATCCCTGATTTGACATCCAGTTACGTTTCCTTTCAGGATATGGATAATCTTAAATGTCACAACACAGACATCTGTGCTGAGAAACTGCACAGATGCCTGAGAGAGAAACCAGAGATACAGTCAAGCAGCAGCTTTGCTTTGTATGGGCAGGAAAAAAACCAAACCCAAGAATAACACAAATTTCACATCATTTTGATGCATGATGGATAGGCCAGGTCAAGATCAGTCAGAAATTATTTCATTTCTTTAGAAAAAACAACTAAGTACAAACCTTGCCGAAGTTTCTCAGTTTGGTGTGAAATTTAAATCCCACTCCCAAATTTGGGATGTTATTGTGAAATTTCACACACAAATTCAGGGGTGCTGACAAAGCTTTCCAGAATCAAGCTGCTACTACAAATCTTCTCTGGAGTTTGTCAAAATACCTAAGGCTAAATCTAATAAGTGTTCTGACCCGAGACAGTCTCCTTGTTTTAAAGCAAACCTCAAATCTGCGCATCTGGACTACATTGAATCCAGTGCAGATGTATTTAAAAGCTTCTGCGTTTATCACAGATGAAATAGGAGGCCAGATATTCCTAGTCAATAAATTATGGTAAGGTCAAGGCACATGCTCACAGCTTGATACCGGTTTCAGATGTTTGCAAGCAGAAGGGGACTTCCATTTGGCCCTTTTGTGCCCTGTAAAATGCCAAAGAAACAAAAAGTGGGTGTTCCCTGAAAAGAATTTCCTTTCTGCCAGCACAAGAGAAAACATGAAAGAACTTCACTTTCTTAAGCCACTTTAGAGTTCCTGCTGGAAGGGTTAAGGTCAGGAAAATCTGGGAGTAGTATGAGTTCTGTCCATGTCCACAACTGAAAGACTAAAGCTGTCAGCCCTTGCTCACTCTCAGATATTTTGCCTTTAACCTAGGACATTGTATGCTGTGTGTAGCAAGACCATGAAAGTGCAATATACTGGTTGATATTTCTGAAAATGTTAACTTAAATTTTTCAGTTCAGTAGAACCCATTTCCTGCACAGAATATGAGCACTTGCTAAAGACCCAAAAAAGCTCATCATCAAACATAGGTATTGGCTCATAAGAGCTGACATTAAGCATCATGGTTGGATCTGCAAAGTGAGCAAAATATTGCCCAAGGGCAAATAGCAGTCCTCTTTCCTGATGTAAACACCACAAAAAAAATATCTCCCCCTTCTTAGTGAAACTTTTCTGTAGCTAATGCTGCTGTCTCCAATCCTTTTTCCGTTGAGGTCCATGACATAACTCTCTGCCAAATTTCCACCAGGAGGAAAAGAATAAATAATTACTTGGACTGAATGGAGAAACTGCTGAATGAAATAAAGAAATAAAATGGTAGCAAATGGAAAAGGCTTGAATACAAATGTGCAATAGGATTTGCTGTGCTGGAGGTGCCTTAGGAGCAGCTAAGCTAACACTCTAAACTGTACATGACTGGGATTATCCCCCATGGCTCAGAACCCAAACCTACCGTCTTTCTAATTTAGAGGCATTACTCCTTGTGCTGTCTTTACATGCCCTTGTAAAAAGTCCCTCTCCAACTCTCCTGTAGACCCCTTTAAGTACTGAAAGATCATGATAAGTTGTCCTTGGAGCCTTCTCTTCTTCAGGCTGAACAAACCCAACTCTCTCAGCCTGTCTTCGTAGGAGAGGTGTTCCAGACCTCTGATCATCTTCGTGGCCTCCTCTGGACTCACTCTGACAGGTCCACATCTTTCTGGTGGAGACCCCACAGCTGGACTCAGTCCTTTTCTCCACCTTAAAAGGGAGGTGCTTTCAAACTGTTGCTGAGAATGGTCCCTGACCTGTGGTAATGTCAAAACGTAACATGGCAACCGTGTCGCAGTGCCCTGGTATGACTGATTATCGTAACACAGATGCTGCTAATACTGTCCCTCTCAGCCTGATTGCAGTAACTAAGGTTGAGGGAATCAGCTTTGTAAAGAGTCACAACACCATTAAGATAGGGGGGAAAAAAAAAAAAAAAGAAGAAAGGAAAAAAATAAAAGAGAAAAAAAAACAAAGAAAAATCAGGAATCATGGTATCTATGAGTGATAGGTCAAACATTCAGACATTTTTTGTTAAAATTACATTGTTGTAGTATACTCCCAATAAAAGCTGTTCTTCCAAGCAGCTCCCCTCCCACTCTTTCAGCAGAGTGACAGTGTATGACAGAATCATCCTGCACACAAGGGCTATTCCAGCAGCCTCCAGTCACAGCAAGGAGCACCTCAGATCTTCCCACATCATCCAAGGAGAGAGCAACCTTTTTTGTAAGCTGTACATGTAGGATTTACCTGTCCAGCTTCTCCAGATGGAAACAAAGTTGGGAGGAGATGTTGAAAGTCTTTAATGACATGCCACTATGTGAAAATTTAACCCTTTTAAAAGAATCTTAATTGTGTTGCAGTGGATTCTTCTATCAGAGAGCCACTGTGCTCCCTGTTGTAGCTATAGCAATGAATTACATTAGTGTTTCTTTCATTTTCTTCTAATTTTTTTCTTCAAGCTGAGCCTGCAAGTGGGTGGAAATAAATCTATTACTGAGAGTGCAGCAAAGACAGCTATGAAACTTGGGGTCTGATTCTGACTACAATGCTGAATTACTGTCTAAAACCAGGCAAATGATTAAACCTCTGTACACTGGATTTCCCCATCTGTAAAAAAATAGGGCAGGGGTTAGGATAGATGTGGTGAAGAAGGAAAATAACATATATCTCCCTTATGATGATGCTGTAAAACCTGATATCTGAGAATCTCTGTTAGAGAAATTTTCAGAGAAGAGAGTAATAACCTTAAGTGATGCACATACAGATATTCTGGCAGATCATAGAAGAGTTAGGACTATTTACAGAAGCTGAAGATCTGTCTTGCTAAATGTTGTTGTCATTTCATAATCAAGAGAATGACAAAGAGCAGTCTGTAAATTTATGTACAAACTCCCATCTGTGCCAGAAGAAGAAGAAAATAATTTCAGAGATGCAAATAAAGCTGCCACGCAGCACCTGAACTGTATCAAATTACAGCCATAGTACAGTGATATGGGAGAGGAAGACTTTGGTTTTTTGTACTGAACATAGAGGAGCATTCAACAAAATATATTGCTATACTCTAAATGCATTAATATCCCTTGCATTGTCAGGAAGATTATGAAGACTACTAACTTACAATGGTATTTACAGCATTAGCTGAGGAAGCTAAGAGGTTTCTCTGTTAAATTCCCTTTTCAGGCTTAGGAAAATCACTTAGTCTTTCTGTACCCTATTTTTCATGTTACAAATGCTGGTAACAATGTAGACATTGTGGGTGTCAATAGGTTGCAATATATGGCATTGCACAATGAATTGATTTTCTAGTATGTTAAAGCTGATATATTTTCTCCTATGTCAAACATTTATTACTCTAGCTGCAAGAATAGGTATCATTAGAAATAAAAATTTACTGCACATATGCTTTTGGACATACCTCAAATGCTGAGATATGTTAAGTGGAAGAAATAAAAAAGATGTCCCTGTTTTAGTAGTCTTCACTGCCATGTAAACACCTCCCTGCATGTTGGGCAGTATATTACAGCTTGGCAATGGCAGTAATTTAATTCCAAACAATTTCTGAGCAATGAATTTGAGTGCTGTTGTGAAATGCTTGTTTCATGTTTTACACTGATGTGGCTTCCTAAAAATTATTAAGGAGCACTCAAGCAAAAAAATAGAACCTGTTAGGTTCTGCCCAAATTACTGCTGGGATTAGCCTAGTGTAATGATCACTTCTGAAGTCTGGAGTAATGTCAGGGAGGCAAGACCCACATAATCCTAAATATTTGCCACATCCAGCTTGTTCTAAATGTTTGCACCTCTGCTTCACTTCTCAGGACTGTATTTCTTCATTTTCTACAAGCAGGAGGCTTTTGCCAAGAACACAGAAACAATACTTAGCATTTGAATGGCACTTTTCACTTTCAGAATATTGTACAGATATTAAACAGTTTTCCCAAAACTCATGCAAAAACTGGGAACTGAGGAAAAAAAAATTTTAATGTGTTAATGGAGATTTGGTGCATATACCTTATGCCTTTGATAATCACACCCACTCCCATTGCTATTTCTCTAATAAGGGAGCTAAGCTGGCCAAATCATGATTTCACTACATCTGTTTAACTAGTTAGTAGCAAGCTCTGTTCCCTATTTCTGTATTTTATTCACATCTCATAGTAATCACTGTGTTTACTGTATTTGTAACCTCAAAATCTGTTATCTATCTTGTGTAACCCTGAGTCCTGTTTGTGAAGTACACTGTCTAGAAGATAGTGAACAGGAGTTTTTCCGATGCTGGTGTGGTCATAACATTGATGACAGCTCTAGAATGAAAGATAAATAATTCAAACTGATTCCCTTCATTATTAAAAATTGAGTATCCCAATTCAAAAGTAGACTTAATCAGCTGACTTGGAAAGAAAAGCCTTACTGCCACAGAGAAAGCCTTGTAGAGTTTTGGGTTCTGTTCTATATAATCCAAAAAAGGGCTGAACGATGTATGCAAGCAGCCAACTGAGCATGAAAGACACCTGAAAGACAAAGATACACACAAAGATGTGCTTTAAGATGCACTTTTATAAGTTGTGGAGGAAAAGAAAGTAACTGTTAGTGTTCAAGGCTGTCAAATAAATGCCATTAGAAAGTTGAAAGGTCATTGAGATTATTATTCTTTAATACTGCATTAAAAGACACTAAACATGAGTTACAGCTCAGTGCCTTGGAGAACTGCCCAAGCAACCCATGAATAAACAGACTCAGCTATATAAAATTGTATAGTTATATTAGCAAGTTCAGAAAGCTCATAACTCTGCTGAACAGGCTCTCCAGTATCTGCACTGCTGTGCTTGCATTCTGTGGAGACACCTCTAATTCGTCACAGAGGGAGCACTGTGACATGTCTTCATGGGTTAAATCCTCTGGCTGGTTTGAATAACACTTCTTTACCATTTCTATTTGTTACGGGTGGGAGTGGAAGGTTTAGACAAAATTTATTGAAAAGCTCTGCTGTTGAGTCAAGAGATGCAGAAAGGATGCCTGGTTTTCTAAACTCCTTCTCAGAGAGGAGTCTAGGTGAGGCTGCATCCAGTCTTAGCCTTGGATTATGTCAATAGCTTAAGTTTAAGGAATTACAGAGGTGTGATGGAACCACTTTTGACACACTGTAACAAAGCAATTATTGAAGCAGTTATATTAAAGCTAGCAAAAAGAAATAATTATTAAGTAGAGGTCTGATGTAACTCACCAGTACCAATGCTCATGGGGAGATCTCTTTCTCTCACATCTTGAGGAGTAACCTTGGGGGGCATCCCCCACCCAAGGGAGAAATCACCACACATACACCCCAAAAAGGGTTACATCAGAAGAACCTGACTGTATGAAAGAGGACTGGACTTTTATAGTATAAAGTGATTGACTGCTAGTCACACATTTACAGGTCAGCTATCAGCTCATCTGTCAAATCAGACTTCAAAAAAGCAGGGTATGTATTTGAAGTCTGATGAAGCAGGATGGTTTTAGTATAATTAAAACCAAGATAACACCCTGGGTTCAGCATTTCATCTTGCACGATAGGTTGCATTATAGCTTGATTGGATTTTAGGTTTTATCAGAGTGGGTCTATCCTGCTGCACTATTAGACATCTCATTTTGGAAGACTATTTTTCTGGTCCTTCTCTAAATAAAAGGAAAATATGGTGCTCATCTGTCAGAGAGGAGTGATGGTTGCTCTTTGAAAAGGTGGCTTTCTTGTTGGATTGGGTTGCTTATGTCCTCTCCTTAGCGCACAATATTTAGCAAAGATGCCACTATTTTTTAACCTTTCCACCAATAATGCCCATGGCATGGCAGAACCTACTTAAGGTTTCTAAAATATTTAGTATGTCATCTGGGTAAAGAAGCTTGCATAGAACAAATAGACTTTGCTGAGGGCTGAGCTTGACTCTTTGATGAAAATTTCAGTGCTTGCAGAATGCAGCATAGTATCCTGTAAGACTTGGATGTCATTATCTAAAAACATGAAAGGGCAGAGCAAAAAAAGGCATCTTTTTCTGTCTGCCCTGCTCAGTTCCTTCACCAAACAAACAAGAGGTCTGCCTGCATTAATTTTGTATCACGTCAGTTGACACTCAACACATGCAGAGGTGTTATTTTTATATACATCTGCAAGACTGAGCACAAACAGAACTGGGTGCTGTTCATCAAGTAGAAAATTAGAAATGACATGCCAGCCTCTTAAACTAGATTTTGCAATTGGAGATTCAAATTGCACTTGCCGCCTGAGGTGGTGAGGATGAGAATGCCCAGGTCTCCCTATTGCCCAAGGTAGTCATGTTCACTTCTACATGCATACAACGGTGCCTAGAGTGAGGACCTCCATTTGCTTTATAGCTGGGCCAGCCAACAACTTGCAGAAGTATGTTTTACAAAGCCAGAAATGTTATCAAAGTTGTAAGTAAAAATACAGCTGTGTTACCAACTTAGACCTGGCTCTTAATTTGAAATGTTTAGGAAAGAGCACTGAAGTCAGCTCTCATGTCATTTTCGTTTGCTAATGGAGTAATCAACGTCTGTAGAGCATCAGCCACAAAATCTTTCTTTCAGTGAAAAGTATGCTCAAAAATTCTCTTGTCTGAGATCTAAAATCTCATTTTAATTAGCATTGCACATGATTACTCCAATCAAAGCAAGTCAGTGGCAAACATTGCCATCTGCATTCGTCATTAACATCAGCTAGCATGATGGCAGTCTGATTTTAAGTTAACACGTGGGCTCTGAAGTACAAATGTCTGTTCAAGGACAAAGAACATTGTCCTACTTTCTTTCTGCTACTTAGCTTTTGAAACACAACCTCAGTCTTAGAACTCAACAAATACAGAGCATTTCCGGTATGGCAGGTGTTTTACATCTGGGATATGGCAGTCTTGCTTATTATCTGCAACAGAAGATACTGTCCTTCATTTTGGGTAATTTAATTGTTCCTGGAATCAGGATTATATGACATCTGCCCAGCAATCAGCACAGCTGCCAACTGTGTGGTTAGGGGTTTTGAGACATTGATAGGCTTCCATGGCAAGGTACACAATTATTCAGTGAATTTTTGAGACAGTGACTGTTCAATACAATGGTAAAATTCTGACCATGGCATGCTGAAAAGGGCAACACCAACAAGGTAATACATTGCATGCCTGTTTGTGTATGCACTGCCATTTTCCAGAGGTCACGTATCATTAATTGGTTAAGCAGAGGTGTCTAATGATACTTAACTGGATATATAAGGTTCTTCATCAAACGTCCTCACAGAAAGCTGCGTATGAGAAGCAGCAGATGACTGATACTGATAAGAATCCTTTATGAATGTAAATATTTAGTAAGATATAGCCAAGTTTTTAAAGAAATTGTTCCACTGCTAAGCCATCATTTTTTTCCAAAGGTTACATGAATTCCAAGAACACTTACCAAGGAAGGCACAAGCATAACTAAGCTTATGGATTATGTAAAATTCAGCAACCTTTATCCTCAGAGAACGGAATTATCTGGGCATTTAGATGTTAGTACAAGACTCTAAACTCTTTAAAAGAAGACATATTTCAGTAGCATTTTTCTTCCTACTGAATCATACTTTCCATGCAGAATGAGTGTTTATGAGAGTTTTAAATTATTTTGAGTGCATAGTCACAACTCTTTTATAGTCATAACTTCTTTCAAAGTTCTCCTTATTGTGAGAGGTAGCCTTGAGTGTTTTAAATCTACCCACAAAGATGCAATAATCATTCTTTGCAATTACACTACAATGCACAACAATTAATTACATTGAATCCTTCTCAAAGAAGTGTGTACCAGTGAAGAGATTGCCACAGTTTTATTTCTGACAATAAAAGAGTAGGAATTATCAGACACATTGGGATTTTACTGATCTAACATTTCTGTAGCCAGGTTTATAATCATATAATTTTCCTTATAGGAAATAAATATCAGTTCTTGACAGGCATGATCTTTAAACAATATTTTACATAGGAAAAATATTTCCAAGTATTTTTTCATGTAAGAAATCAAGATCCGGATTTTTAGCTAGGTAACTCCAATGAGTAACCTGCACTCATTTACAGTCTTGCTAGGATTCATGTGCAGGGTCTTCCCCTGAGAAACTGGGGTACATGTACCCTGAAGACTGCTGGTGCAGGTGCCGGGCATAGGACTGGATGAGGCTCAGAGTTGGTATCGCTGTAACTTGGTAATACAGAGTTCAGGGCAGGCTGAAAGTCTTTCCCAGGATCTAGGTTAAACACTTAGGCAGCAAATTCATGCTGAACTATGCCCAGACACAGTGTGATACCCAGGTACCTTAAAGCTGGCTTTCAATTTGTGCTTATGGAGTCCCTGGATTTAGATATACATCCTATGTTCACATATATGTCCTATACATGAGGTTTTTTTGTATAGGCATACACAAGGTGGAGGTCCACTTCAAACTGGTGGAAAACATCTTCAGCATTGATGAAAAGAGCTAGGGCTGCTTGAGCGGGTGCTGTACTACCGGGGAACTGAACACAGGGAGTGAAATCTGTGGTGCTGTCTGCACCCTAGGTGCATTTGAGGGGTGTATGTCAGACTAGCACTACTCTAGTCAGGGCATCTATCCGTTTAGTTTCAAATTTTAGAAATACAATGTTGGCAACCCAACACAGCTCCAGGACATCAACCAAAGCACTGTGAGTGGGAATAATCAAGAGATTCCCTTTGAAAGCTTACTTCCAGTCTGATCTAGATGCTAAGTTATATGCATCCATTCACCTAAAGAAATGCATTACACCGAGCGTAGGTTTGGTCACATGTTTAGTCCTCCCAATGCACCCCTGTCTGCCAGACAACCCCTGTCTGACCAAAAGAAAGTCTGAAAAAAACCAAGCTCAACAGCCACATGTGGCTGTTGGCAAGTTGACAAGAGGGACTTTTTGGAAAGAAGCAAGGGTTAGCTGTTACATAAAATATGATTAGTGCTTCAGAGTAAATGTTTCCAAGACTGATATAATCACCTGTCTTCATATCTTTATTTCCTTTCACAGAGCCATGTTTGACTATGACAAGAGCAAAGACAGTGGCCTCCCAAGCCAAGGACTCAGTTTTAAGTATGGGGACATCCTTCATGTCATCAACGCCTCAGATGATGAATGGTGGCAGGCGAGGAGGGTCACTCTGGAGGGAGACAGTGAGGAAATGGGAGTTATACCCAGCAAGAGGAGGTGAGTGCTACCTCTTTCTTTTTACATCCTTGGTCATTATGTTAAAATATTTAATTTTTTTTCCAAAGACAGTGTGCATCAATCTACTAAAACTCTGGGGAAAGTTGAAGAAAATGCCAGAGTTATTTCAATTGGAAGATACAATTTTTGCTGTGTGATTCAAGGAATTCAGGCTGTTTAACTGTACTGAAATGAAACTCAAAAGGTGACTCAGTTGTAGGGGATTAGTAACTTCACAAAGAAAGAGGGGAAGAGGAAGAGATCACCATCTACCAAAGAGCTTCTGCAGAAAGAAGAATAACCAGAACCCAAGCCTGGGAATAAGCTCTGAATTTGAAGTGGAGCGCATGTTTTAATGTCAGGGTGATTAGCCATAGCATCAAACTGTAATGAATGTCTTGACATTTTCAAATCAAGACTATGTCTTTCTTTTGAGAGACTAATAGAATTAAACTTCTCAGCCTGTGTGATGTAAAAAAATGATGCTAAATTATATAATGGTCATCTTTAGCTTCAAAATCTCTTAATTTAACCTCTGCTTGCCTGGAAACTGATGGACAATCAATATAACAGTAAATTTTTCATATAATGTAAATGAAGGAACTTTCAGCTGCTCTCCAAGCTAAATCTGAATCTTTGTTTGTCTGTGATGGATTCATGGTGACTGCTGGAGAGAGAACAGCCATCTGAATCTCTCTCATTGTTTGTGTTGTTTATTCTGTCTAGATGCTTTTGTAAAATTAGCCACAAGTCTCTGATAGTATCAGAAGGAGCACACAAATCAGTATTACTTCCTGCCTCTGTTGATAGTTGCTATAGAAAGGTCAAGAACTGAAAGGGTAGGAGGAAAATGAAATCAGTCAAAACATATTACAGCAATTGCTCTTTTGCAGCAATGCTCTCATACTGAATATAAACTTTTTATTCTTAGCTATTTCAGCTTTAGCATTAATATAAAAAAGTATCATGCCCATTTTTTATTGTAGAGAAACGGGATGCTTGATACTCTATAGAGCACCTGCTGCTGTTTCAAGAGAGTTGGCCCAGGTACTAATAGAGTTTATGATACTCATTATTCTAAATCATATAAAAGTAAACTGAAAGGCCATCAAATACCTTGTTGACATGAGCCCTGTAAGGACCTTATTTTTTCTAATCATGACCATATTTGAATAGCAACCACACCTGGTTTTTCAGCAAAGAGTAATTTTGAAGTTGGATAATAGAGAGAAATAAAAACTAGGTTATAACTTTTAAGATGGAAAAATGTGCTCATTAACCAGAGTTAGTCTCTAGATATTTAAAAAGGAATACTTGCCTGCTACAGTAAACACCGTTGTAATGACACGATTGGATCACACATGGAAAAAGAGGGAAGTTTATTCAGTTAACACTAAGGAAAGTGCGTGCACAAAGCTCACTCACAGTGTGGTGTCTCCTATGAAAAACTACAAAAAGCTGTCTTACATAATAAGAGAACTATACAGGGGGAAATGGCAAAGCGAAGCAGCTAATTAAGATGTGGAATTGCATATCCTGTAAGGTGGAGAGGTTGTATGTGCCTAAAGCTATTTGGGTTACCTGCACAGTGGTGTTTTCAAGGACAAAAGATAGAGGTTCTCTAGTCAAGGTCAGACATATAAGAGAGCCTAGGAATAAGATGTAGCTTAGGAAATGCTGGGAGAAAACAGAATGAAAAAAAAAATTAAAAAAAGAAAGATGAGACAAGATGAAAATAGGTTAGTTAGAGACTAAAAATAAGAGTCTTGAATTTTAAAAGATGCAGTTATAGTTACCATGCTCTCCACTTGTCATCCTGATTCTTTACTAGTGAATCTGAGAAGCTTGGAAAAATCAATAGCATCTGATTTTCTGTCTGCATTAATATAATGACATGATACACCTGAGCTGGGATGGGAGGACATTGCTGTTATTTCATAAGGTTTCAGTGGCACAAGGTTATTTTTATCAATGCACTGAAAAGCGAGTATTGTTTCTTTTCTGTGGATTCTGGATGATTCCTCAGAGCCAGTGAGAATGATGTGCTCTTGCCAGCATTTTCTGTGGTCATTTACACCACCCAAGGGGAGAATGAGAAATCAATGTGCACAGGGCTGAGTTAAAGAAAATAAAGCTCATCATATCTGACAGAATGTGCTAATTCAGAGTTGAATTTCCTTTGCAGGTATGCATTATTGACTGTAAGAGGCTTTATCTAAAGGCCCGGGATTCATCTGACTAAATATAGGATACCAGGGCATGGAAACCTTCATTTAAGCTGTTGACTCCAGAATGCTATGCATCTTATAGTTTATATGGGATTATTTCTATAAACGTTCTATTATATGCCATATAACATATGTAATATATGTCAGTAAAATATTGTGGTAGAAAGGAAGGAATAAAAGAAAGTCTGTAGCTGTTTCTTGGGCTGTGACTAGTGAAAGCCCAACTTCCTACAATGCTCTAAATTGAAGGGATTTTATATTTGTGTTATATTTTTCAATCCCCCATTCATTTCTATATCTTTTTTTATAGGGTCTGCATTTTCTGGGGAGTTGGATTAGTGGGGTTTGGTTTTGGTGTTGTGCTTATATTCCTTTTCCTACCTGTGGAATACTACCCCGTGGGATTTTGCACTTTGATGTTTTTTGCACTTTGGGCCAGGGAGAGGCTGTAGAGATCCAGGAATTGTTAGTTCCAGGGTTAGTCTCTTAGTTATCTGCTTTGCTATTTCAACTCCTGTACAGCAACAGCTAAGACATAATTACTGCATTTTCCATGAGATAAATCATTATAGAATAGCTCTGAAAGCCGGTAACCACTTCAGTTCTGTTTTTGAGAGAGACATACACATGTACACAAATATATCTATATAAATGTATGTATGTATATAAACACATAAAGCAATAACAAGTACATTATTTTACTTCTCTGAGGTGCCATGTAATGGCGATTGCTTTCCATGTATTTAGGGTTTTTTATTTTTTTATGGGACAGCCCATCATGCGTGACATTTTAGCATGAGCTGATTAGAGAAATTTTGAATGATAAATCAAGACTCCTCTATGACATATGTGATATACCAGAAGAAATCATAATTTAAAATTATAGGGGAGCTACCACTCATTATTGTATCCAGGATGTTGGATACATTACCAAACTATACCTCTCAGTTATTTAATAGCATTTGAAAGATTTTTTTGTCCTTAGATTTCAGTGCTGCTGTCAATGTGTGGACTTGTTGCCTCATTTATGGTTAAATTGAAAAGTCAGGCTTTAAAAGGGAGTTTTGGAGGGCAGCACTGCAGCTAAAAGAAGGTTACCGAAAGAGACAGCACAAAGAAACGGGGGTAGCCCCATGTTTCTCCACTCATCTGTGCAAGGACCAAATCTCATGAACCAATGACCTCTGCGGAGATTAACAAAAATTAAATTCTCAATACCCTTCAGTTCTTAAATACAATTGCAACCATTTCTACATTTTGTCCATTTGTCAGTATGTATTTATTGTCTGATTACAGCTGTTGTTCTCAACCACGAGATTGAGTAGCCAATTGTGTAGGAACCAAATATAATGCTCTAAAGGTGTTGTGGTATTGTATCATGTTGGTGTTGGGAAGCATAGGACTTCAGCGTGAGAGGTGGCAAACCACTTCAGTTGCAATTTACCAATCACTAAATAGTTATTATATAGTATTAATCAATGAACATTTCAGGCCAAATTTTTCTTGGTTCCACATCTTCCCAAAAGATTTATCCAAGCTATGTTTAAGGTGACAGTAGGGCACAATTATATCAGGCAGGATGTCCAGGGTGAGGGGACAACTACCAGCTCTGTACCAATGTCTCAGGCAGCCTGCAGTATTGCCAGTGGACTATGGCTTATGTATGTGAATTGCTCCCTTATCATTGAAAATTTCTATTTATACTAAAATGACCAACAGAACTAGATTTATACTGGATTTTTGTTACATTTACCTATATATATGTATAGATTTAGATTAGAATTTCTACATATGCTGTGCTTTTGATCATGAAAATTTTTATTTGCCTCGTTGTGGTTCCTATTATTCATATGAAAAAAAAAAAAACTAAGCTTCCCATAAAGGGCAGCAGCAAGCTGAGCAGCCTATGTCTAAGATTGCCTGCCCATGGAAACACTCACATTAGAATGAGCAAAATTCACAAAACCAATGTGCATAAGTCAGAGTGTATTAAATTCCTAGACAGATACTCTAATTCAGTAGTAAAGAGATTTTAATTTGCTGTAGCATTTTACACCTCCAGTTCTTTTCACTTTTTCTTTGCTGAGTCCCTGCACACAGACAAGCTCCTACATTGCAAGCCCCCCACAACAGCAACCTCCCACCTCACGAATGTCAAGCTTCAGTATTTTCTATGATGTGTGCATATCTGCTTGACTTGAGTCTGTGGGTCCGAAATACAGCCTGAGATTTCACACAGATTGCCCCAGAATTACTGAGCGTAAATTCTCGCCACTTTTACTACTGCAGACAGTGAGGATTTGGCCTTAAAACACTGAAATAATTACCTTAATCTTTCTATTGTCTTTAAGATGTGCAGTCACAAAACTGCTGTCAGACTGGACATCATTCTAAGATACCCATTTTTAGATAGTTTAAGTACATCTGACTGCAAAATGTTATGCAACTTATATCTCTGTTGTTACCAGCTGGAGGTGTATGATGGTACCAGCCTGATATTTGTGTTCTCAAATACACAACATTCTCCCCACAAATGCATGTAACCACTCTCTTCTTCCAGAGCAAAGTGGGGGGAAAAGTACAAAAACTTTCTGTTTCACAAAATTTTGTTTCACAAAATGTTTGTTTCACAAACATTTAAGGACAAGAAACAAGAGGTTTTCCCAGCAGAGAACTCCCTGTGGGCAAAAAGCCAGCTTAAATTTGTTATTCTGCTCAGCTTGGCAGAAGGGCATGTTTATCCACTCAAGTGAGTTTTGTGTTTAATGGTTTCCTGTAAATTGTCTACCTTTCTAAGATTTTAATAAGATTTTAATCCTTAGATGATAAAACTTTTTAACATGGCATAATCATGTAAGCTTTGTCTAAAATAAGTTACCTGACTATACCTACTAATCTAATTGGAAAAATTAAGTATGGAATAAAATTGGTAAGTATATGTAGGTATAAACTTCTTCCTGTGCTCTTGCAATGATGGGAGACTTTTGTGCCGAAGGAAAACAGCTGTTAGCTTTTAAACAGAAAAAGGTTGTTCTACAATTTTATGAGAATTCAATTCCTAATGTCACTGGGTCTACTCTTTTCATAAATATTGACCAGGTGATGAGCTGCTCTCTATAAGCAAGTCACTGACAGTGGAGAGCTGAACCAGAGCACATTCTCTCCTACTGAAAGATACGTGTTCAGTTGCAAAAATGCTACTTCAAGAATGCTCAAAAATAATTTTGAGAATGGGAATCTTGGTAAGCTCAGACCTCACATGAACAATAGTAAGCAGTGCAAAGGACGGAAGCAATAAAAAGCTATGAACTGAGACCACTGATTTAAACTATAAATAGTATGTATGTATTTTCACTTATCTCTCACTTGATGGGCAGGCAAAACAAGTATAATGCAGATGACCTGGAAATGGAGAAGCAAGATAAGAAGAGACATACTAATAAAGATACAAAATGTAGGAAGCTCTTTCAAGTACCCAATTTGCATTGTTTTTTTCTATTTGCTACTCTCCTCACTACAGTACTCATGCTGGATTTGGAAATAACTTTCATTGTGCAAAAAACCTCAATGCAAAATCTGTGCAAATTAGGCTACTGTTACAATTTTATTTCATCCTTGAAACCAATTTGCAATTTGCATCTGTATTCTACATCAGTGATGGATACTGTTATTGAAGATTAAAGCATGTCTCACTTCATATTCTACGTTTCTGCTTTTAGAAAGGCACTGACAAAACTGGTCCATTAACCTCCAACAATGAGCAATCACAGTTCATGTCCTGTTCAGATATTTGATTTTTTTCTTGTTTCCAGCACAAGTGAAGAACTGAAAGTCTCATTTTGAAAAATCCCACAGGCCCATTTTGAATAGCTACATGTGGCCAGAAACACAAAAGCAGATAGACATTGCAGTGTAATAAGTCTTGCATCCCAGTAATAAGTTCCTCAGAGGAGCAGGAAGAGAACAGCACCCCAAAGAACTGAAGTCTTGAAATTGCTAGTGAGGGAACCTGAAGGCTGATGTATGTTTTCAATATACTGCTCCACTCTTTTCGCTTTACATGGGAAGAAGAGAGTGAATCCTGACCATCTCCGAAAAAAAGGGCCAAATGTGTCTACTACCAGGAATGTTTTAAAGGGAAAGTGAGTATACAGCGTATACTCCAACTGTCCCATATCTCAGAGGGTCTTAGACAATTTCCCTGTACACAGCTGTGTTTCTGCAGGGAGTTGTGCTTGGAGAATGGGTGGGAAGATGGAGGTGAAATCCCCATCAGTTGTGCTAGGTGGTGCTCAGGACTCAGAGCTTTTCAGCTCCCAAGTTACATTTGAATGCTGGGAGTAGGTTTCTTTCACCATTTCTTGAAATCTCTTTTAGTTTTGGTGACTCCTCAAGCACTTTTGAAAATGGGACTTGAACCATGAATTTGTTTTGGAAATGATATCTATGCTTTCCTGATCCCTTAGGTGTAGCTGTATCAAGCAAATATGTAATTAGAAAGGAGCACAGCAGCAATGTGTACATCAGACAAGTCAGGGCTGCATATCTGGGCCTCTGCAAATTTGGCAGACAGGAGTCCTCCTCCTTCACTTCATGTTTTTGCATAACTCCCCATAATCCTGCTTTGTGCAGCAGAGGTGAATGAAAATGGTTACAGTTTGAAGTGAAACACTCCTTCCTATATATAAGCAATTTCTTCAGATGATGGATCAAAATATTGTTCAAGGGATAGTGGGTTTGCTGTCAGATAAAGCAGTGTAAGGAATTGACACTCATATATAGACATTCACAGTATCAACTGCTGCAAATAACCTTTTGGACCTAAACTACTTTTTAATTTGGGAAATAAAGGCAGTCAACTTTATTTTTCCTTAAATATAGCAATTACAACCCTGAAAATTCAAAAGTGCCAAAAATGTTTGAATCAGTGTTCCTTTAAAAAGCGTATTTTCTAAGAGCTGGATCAATTAATCTAAAAGAACTGGTATTCAAAACTTTGTATCTTCATCATTTTAGTTCCCTTTTTAGCTCTGTCTATGGCAAAAGTGTCCTGGTAGCCCAGATGAGAAATTCTGAGAACACCGAAATTCACTGCAGTCCTGCACCTTGACCATTTCAACAAAGATTAAATTTTTGAAGAACCAAAGCTAAATTCAAACAGAGTTCTCCAGAGCACATAAAACCAAGGCTTTTCAGAAACTTAGGTTGATTCCTTCAGGAAAAAGAGAGGTTTGTTCCTACCACTAGACCAACCCACTGCCACAATTCAAGTCCCAAACCAAAGACGTGAAGGCAATAGAGAACCTGAGCTGAAGCACTTTAAGAGCATATTATAAATTGGACAAAACCATTTGTTTTGTCCTAGCCTTTTTCTAATAGCTAACCTATTTCTTTGACATTTCAGGCAGCAACAGTAATGTAAGCAGCCTGAAACATAGAAAATTTCAGCTCGTAAGTTTACAGTTCAGCTAAATTATAAGTAACTGGGAACAGTTTTATTGTGGAAGGTGTCAGGAAAATTGTAATGGGAGGCAACACTGTGCTACCCTTAATACAGTGTCAGATGATGAAAGGTTTGGCATATTCAGTAGGCATGCTGAGCATATATGAACATTGTTGCTATGTTTGCCTGGAGGAATAATGACACTTAATGACACTACTTAAAAACTTCTTAAGGCAATGCAGAATGTTTCTGCAGTTCGTTATCTGTCTGCTATGCCTCTAGAAAGCAGCAATGCCTCCATGGCTGCTATTGCAACTTTTATAAACTTCATAATATTCACTCTTCAGGGTTAATTTCCAAATTTCTTTATGCAACGAATGTCATGTCAGTCATGGCTAGGCTTCGCGAACAAAGATTTGGGAAAGGCTCTATCCACATTTGTTACAAGCACGCTGGTGGCTAATGAGGCCAAT
>NW_016690256.1:2943731-3026537 GCF_001604755.1 Lepidothrix coronata | reverse complement strand
CCATATAAGAGAGTGGACAACACTATGGCTCTGTAGACACTGATCTTTGTACTTTTATGCAATGAATAAGAAATAGTTAAAAACAGATGTTTTAGGAAGTTAGGCAGGGCTGGAATGAGTTTAAATGTTAACACAGATTCATAAGTAGAATATTGTGTTCATTTGTGCTAATTATTTCCTCAGAAGGTATCCATCCTATTTAGGCAATTACACAGCCTCAAGTCTTCATTTTTACCGGTACTACCAAGGGACTTTATCTGCTAATTTTAGTTTGAGACTGTTCATGGCTTTTTAATAACATAGATTGAGTTTGAAAGCTGCATTTGAGCTATTTCCATGTGAATATTCCACATGTACAGAGAAATGCATTTAATCTAAATTTAAACTGTAGCTATAGTAACCAACATTCACTGTTTTTCAGTAGGACATATATAAGCCTACTCAGACAGAAAGAAACATGTTGTGTTGATTATCATTCTATCAAAACCCATGAATTTTTATTTTTAAAAATAATTATCAGAAACTATGTATTCTTACTACCCAGACTTAGAAACCAAAAGATTAGCAGGAATGTATTCTGTTGACATTTGTGGGAAACTGTGAAAGTTAGAAGAGGGCCATATGAGGACCACTTTGGAGGATATAACAAATCTCACTTTTTTCTCAACTATTTGTTGTCCAATAAAAACACAATATTGACCTCTTATAAGCTGGCTTTGCAAGATTCAACTTAGATTTCCTAGAGCAATTGCCAATTTAGACAAATACGGCTAGAATTTCAATTTCAGGTAGATGATTGGATTTTTTTACTTGAGCCAGTGGATTATCAGATTTTTTGCTTGAGTCAGGTGATAGATTCTGTAGATGATCTTGCAAAGTTAGGAGATGTCACTTTTACAGTAATGTCCATATTAATCAAGGTAAGGACATGACTAGCCTTATATTCAAGTGAATTGTGGCATTCACTTTACATTATTTGTACGATTTAAAATTTACTCCACCGTGAAGTGCACTAAGGTGCACAGCTCATTCTCTCTCTGTCCTTGTTTCATTCCTCCGACCATAGAAGAACTCTAAATTTTGCCTCATTTTTGAACAGCATAAATTAGAGAGAGTAAATCTGTCCCTGGCACGCTTTTCCCACACTCCCGTGTGTGTTAGGAGGCAGTGCTGTTCTGCTGGTGCAGGGCAGCCAAGGCTCCTCAAACCCAGTCCTGTGTTTACCAGAAAACTGGTGCTTGGCTGAGGAAGAGACCTCTCTTTTTAATTTATGAAATTTGCTTTAAATGCTTGCTTTATGTATAGTAAGTCTTGAGAGAGCAGATATCAAAGATATCATACAAAATGCTGATATAATCAACATGTGTTTCTTCGTTTGTGTTTTCTTATTTCCAGAGTTGAAAGAAAGGAGCGTGCACGCTTGAAGACGGTGAAATTCAATGCAAAACCTGGTGTAATTGATGCAAAAGGGGTAGGTAAATAGTGAAACCTTTTGACATTGCACTTTGCAAGTGTTTTATAAGTTTCAGTGTAGAGAAAATTTTAGCATCATAAGGAATATTTAGGTTGTTGCAACAAAGACCTACAGAATAGCGAAATATAGACAGGAGATTAATATATATATAAAATTATTTTATATATTCTAATAAGCTGTATATTTATATATATAATATATAATCTTTTAAATATTCAATTATTCTTTTTATAATAATACTGAATGACAATGCCTCCTAATGGGAAGATACTAAAAAAATTAAGAGCATTCTGTGATAGCTGTGATTTTAGTTAAATGAGGGATAGGGAAGAAAAGACTTGAAAAATTAATGCAGATGGATAACCGTTCAATGAAATAGGGTCAGAAGTGTAAATTCCCTGGCTTCAAAAGCTGTTAAATCTCAAATCAAGGGCTGAAAGTTAAGAAGTCCCAGATGCAAAAATTTAGGGTTTGGATGTTCTGCTTTGACAGTTGTGACAGACATTGAACACTAGTGTGTTTCACAGCAGGCACAGTGGCAAACCAACACAAAAAATGAGAGTTCCCTTCCACCAGCGGTGCCTGCACAGAACAGCATTCCTGCTGTCACCACTCCACAGCATTGCTGTGATTGTACCCAACAGTCAGCAGTTCTCACTAGCCTGATGTCCAATATCCTATGTGTTGCCATCTGGCTAGCAAGCATTACAGCATGAGAAATGCCCACAGTCCTGACTGTCAAGGTATATTTTTCTGCAGAAGTGTAGCTTGCAATTGTAGCAGTAGTAAATACTTGACATTTGCAGGGATTTATTTTTGAAAACAGTCCAGTTGGCATGCATGGGATTTACAGCTAAGGGCTTCTGTGAGCAAACTATGAGACAGAGATTCAGAAACCATCAGGAAAAAGTCCTGTTTGGTTGAAAAAAAACAGGACAGGGCCAAAACCGCGTGATGAGAGGACATGGTCATAAGTAGGTGCTAGCAAGGGAAAGAACCAAGTGGTTCAGCAGGTCCCTTCAAGACCTTCTGTTGCTGTGGCCTTTGCATAGTTTGAAATACTCGATCTCTTCTTGCTTCACTTTCCCTCTATAATGAATAATTTCTTTATCCCTGTTTATTCCATCCTTTCAGACAGATTAACAGGGTAAGAATTTCCTCTTGCTATGAACACACAGTTCCTAGGGCAGTAGTTTCCAAGCCTCTATATGCCAGCAAAATAATATTTCAGACCTTCAAATACTTCCCTCCTACTGCTCTACAGAATAGTTCCTGAATTCATTTGCAATTGCACTGATTGAAACCAGTTTTACAGACTTATAAGGCACACGGAATCAGTCTTCAGCCTCTGAATATTATTTGCACATGCAGATAACTTTTGTATAAAATACATAACAAAATGTATTAAGAAAGAACTGATTCATCTCATTGCATTTCTTCAGGACTCAGAATTCTGTTTTTCAGTTTGAAATGACCGTGCTTTGCAACCCTGTAAATTAATGTTGTCACTTATTTGGGGAGATAATAAGTTTTATATTGCCAATAAAATCACTTGTTAAATGTCTGTTTCCTGTACATAATCAAAGCCTCAGGGGAATAATTCATTCATATAACTAATGGTCCTTATTCCTGCGAGTCTGTCAAGAATTTAATTAGCTCTTGATTCCCCAAATAGTTTTTCCATTTTTATCATCAGTGTAGCATTAATATTCCAGCCACTCAATGTCATTGTTTGTTTCAGTGTTTAGGAAATTGTATAATTATAGACCAAAACCATTGTACCCTTTTGGGACCAAGCTTTCTATTTTAGTGCTTGCTAAAAAAGAAAATACATATATATATATATATATATATATATATATATACATATGAAGTCCTACAATTTCAAAAGTTTTGGGAAAAGATAATGGAGGCCTGTGATTGAAAGAGCAAAAAGAAAAGGAGAATTCACTCTTAAATTAAGCATCAACACATAAAATGTTTGAGTACATATTTGAATATACATGTATGTTCATTTCAGGGGTCAGCATTTCCATTTGGTCTTTCAGTGTTCAAAAAGAAGTGGTATAAACTGCCTATGCTTTATTTTTTTATCCCCTTTTTTTTTTCTTTAATCTGGAAGCAATTCAGCCCAAATAAACAGGGCTGCAGTAGGCCCAGGAAAACTCTTTCGTTTCGAAATTAAAATCAAAATTCAGATAGGAATGAGTTTATGTGTGTCTGTGGCACCTTTGGTTCACACGTTCATGACTGTGTGGGCAAGTGGAACTGTCTTAGTTTACTCTAAAGATGAAACTGAGAGAAGACTTTTCATGGGATATTCCTAAATTTGGCCAGGAGATGTGCATATAAGCATTTTTAAAAAGAACCAAAACTTAACTGAATATAGAGAATCCTTGGGGGGTTTGCACAGGTAAAAGTGTTACCCTCTTGCAATTTTACCTGAATCACTCCACTGGTCCCAAGTCCTTTCTTCCCCTATAAAAGTAATGTTCAAAAGCTAATAACATACAGCAAAGGTTTCCTGATGTAGTACCACAATTTCTTTGCAATAACTCTGATTTTAAAGTAGAAAATATCTAGTTATTCTACGGGTTTATAAATTCTTATGCATTTTCATCTGTTTATACCTATTTTTAATCCCAAATCCAGCGATAAGATACAAAGTATTATGCATAGTGTGACATTTGTAGTTGATCAGCACTGAAAAGGTGTTAAGAATGCTCAGCAACACAGTTGACAAACCTATTAGCAGGGAGAGCCAAAGGATAATCTTTTCAAAGGCCAAACTTGGGGGCATTACTTCATCTAGAAAATTAGCTCAGCACTTCTTAAAAATGTGGTTTAGAATATTTATATCACTTTAGGTTTGTTTTATTTGACTCCTCCAAACCATGGCTTGTGAAATTAAAGTCTACAAAATCAGAGTGGATACAAAAACAGTGAATGTGAATCACAGTTAGGGAGATCCAGAGAAACCTTCTGATCTCAGGTTTAAATAAGGCAATGGATAGTACCTTTCCATGCAATAATTAAATTCTGATGCTCATTATTACAGGACGTTGTATAAAAATAAATAGGAATAAAATAAAAAGGAATTAGATACATTAGCAAGCAATGGAACCAGTGGCATCTTTTAACATCTGATTTCAAGAAGCAGAGAGGTTATAAACAGGGAAGGATCATGTTTCTTCTACTTTTCCATTTAAACATCTGCTATTAGACTTCAGAAACAGCTACTGGGCTAACTGGATCTCCAGCTTAACCCAGTCAGGCTATTTTTGTTTCATATTCTGTTTATTTTGACCAAAAGAAATGATTTTGACCAAAAGAAACTTATTTTTTCAGGTTCAGAGACATCATCCAAATCTAGGTCCTATTAGCATTTTTAAAAATATCAAACCAATTACAGATGTTAACACCTCTGTTGTAAGGAAAAGAATACAAATACTGGTATAAACAGCTTCATTTCACCAAGCAAAGGTTGTGCTTTTGTTGTATTGACCAAATTCAGCCTCTAGCTTCATTCATATAATTGTTGTAGCGATCTTCAGCAGCTTTTCTCATTGTTAAATACAGTAATGATTTCCTAAGCATTTATTATCTCAGTCTTTGGGGATTACTGGTCTATGGATAATCAATGGAAAATAGAACGGCCCAAAGGTTTATGTCTGATATTTATCCTGGAGGAAGCTACAGAAATTATGTAAGCACAAACTTAATTAATTTAAAAGTATGTTTTATGCTATGTTGATCTCAAGATCATATCCCAAGTATCTTCTGATGCTCACCTTTGCACCAAAAGGATCAGAACATATGAGTAGCTGTGACCTAGGTTATATATCTGCCAAAGCAGCATACTGAATTCTTGGTGACTCCCTACCATAAGCTTCAGACTGAATAAAAGTAGCCTTTCCTCTCCTAATCCTAAAACCCACAGGTTTTGTGCGCTTTTCAGACTTTTTACTGAATCAAAAAGAGTGTCAAATGATGAAAATATTACAGAGTGAAAAGAGATGAGCCAGTAATCTGCTTTTTTCTTAACTGCTGTAATTATAACAGGTCTTTCAAGAGACAAAAATAGCACCTTTTGCTTTTCTCCCTGTCAGATCATATACACTTCCTTGACTACCTCTTGAAAATATTTTTACAGTCAAAACCATAGCTCTTTGAAAGATCTTTAGCAACATCTCACTTTTACTAATATTCATGGATGTTGCCTGTTTCCAGAGAAGTGTTTGAATATCTGGAAACATAATGTTTAAGTAAAACTTGATTTTATACAGAGAACTGGTTTTTGATACCACGTACCTTTTCATTTCACACTTTATTTGGCCAGTGACTCCACAATATTGTCTTATGGACAAATACCCAATTTCATTTCCCAAAAAAATGAAAGTCATGTCTCGCACAATCTCTCAATTTTTAATGTGTGTGTCAGGGTTCAGGAGGGTATTCAGCCCATGTTTACTGGGCAGCATTTCCAGATGGGTGCCTGCCCTGGTAAGGCTGCTCAGCAGGGTGCCAAATGGATGAGGTGCCTGCCAAGAAAAGGAACTCTCCATTCCTCCAAAATCCCTCCCAGCAGCTCTGCTGCTTATCAGCAGTGCAGGTCCTGAGCTGTGACCCACGCCATATTGCTCCATCACTACCCATTAGGGTTTTTTTCTATTCACTTAGTTTGTCATCCTAAGTTCTTTTCATATTTCAGTCGGATCACCTACATCACACTCAGCCAGACTCTTCAAATGCCTCCGAATGCATTTATTATGACAGTCAGAAGCTTGATAGCATTTAATAATATTTCTTATGAGCAGATTCTGTTTACAGATATCACAGCCCTGCCTGCAATGTGAGGTCGTCCTCTTGCTTTGTTGTCATTCTAGCAACACTGCACTGAGATACAAAAGGAAAAAGCAAAACTTGACTGAGGTAGCAAAATCTGTATTGTGGAGTAAACAAAACTCTCTGCATACTTAATGCACCTGTCCTCCAAGTGCTGAAATCCAGTGACTGACATAGGACCCTTTTGACCGTTTATTAACTATTTCGGGGGGGGAGGAAAAAAAACCAACCAAACAACAAAAAAAAACCCCACCTATTTCCAAACAATTTATGCTCTAAAAAATTATTATATTTTCACCCTTAGTCATCAAATCAGAGCAAAAATGGTCTGTAGGAAACTCAGGTGGCCACCAAATCTAACCCCTACCCTGTCTTCTATGACTTCCTCCTGTCTCCCAGATTTGTCTAATCTCTGCTTAAAGACCTGCCACAGCAGATATTTCATATTCTTCCCAAACAGCCCTTCGGTGCTTCACTCTCGTCATCATTCAAAATTGTTAAAATGCTGCAGTTTAAGTCTGTTGTTATTTCTTCTTCTATGCATGTATACGGAGACTGGATTATTTGTCTTCGTTGTCACAGACCAGAACCTGCAGTCACACCTGTCCTGGTCTCAGGTACAGAGACTGTGCTAGTGGTTCACCATGGCAGATCTGGGTGTATCAACGCAGAGAAATAGGCCTTAATCTCAATTGAATCCTTGATTCTCAGAAAACATAGCAGTGTATTAGATTGTCTATACTCTCTCTCTGTCTAATGAAGATTTTTTCTAACATCAGTGTTTTACTAGGCTTAAGTTTTCTAAGTATAAAGCTTCACCACTTTTATGGAGTAGTTCTGTAGTCTCTAATCTAAAAGTTTTCCACATTTGCAGTGGATTTTAACCATCTTTTTGTTGCACTTCTTTGCTAAAGATATTTGACACGATGAATGGATTTCCTAAAGTGTTTGTTACTGGGGCAAAAATAGAAGAAAATACACAATCTGAGTACATTCAAAAAGCTGCAAATTCGGAGAGCCTGGTAACACCCAGTCTGTCATTTATGGTGTCATCTTTCTGAGAGAGACAGAGGGGAGACCTCATCATAGTGTACAACTTCCTCACAGTGGGAAGCAGAGGGACAGGCATTAATCTCTTCCCTGTGGTTACCAGTGACAGGACCTGAGAGAATGGCCTTAAGTTGTGTCAGGGAAGGTTTAGGTTCAATGTCAGGGAAAGGTTCTTCACTCAGAGGGTGGCTGGACACTGGAACAGGCTCCCTAGAGAAATGGTCACAGCACCAAGCCCAACAGAGTTCAAGAAGTGTTTGGACAACACTCTCAGGCACATGGTGTGATTCTTGGGGATGGTCCTGTGCAGGGTCAGGAGTTGGATTTGATGATCCTTGTGGGTCACTTCCAATGCAGGATATTCTATGACTGTGATTTTATCTCTGTTGGATTTAAGTTCTGTCAAAGGCTGTAAGACCTCCAAAATGAGGGTAGCATTAGGTGTCATGGAAGAATCAGATCTCAGCATTGTTCCTGTTTGTGGAACAGCTTGTTTCTGGGAGAAGACAACTTCTCCCCATATCGGAGGAAAAGCTGGATCTCATTTTTCCAGCTGCCTTCGCCCTTTCATGCATTTTCACATCCTCCCCGGCTCTGTCTTCATGCTTCGTGATAGCATGGTGGCAAGCAGTAGATACTGGCTGCATTATTGAATTGATCTGACCCTGCATTATTGGACTGCCCTGACCATTCCCCTTGAGCTGAACATTTTTTGCTCAGCATTTCTCCAAGGTAGATTAGAAATACTGCTGTCATCAGCATCAACTTCACTCATGTGCTGAAGTAATCAAATGAAATTCAAATGATAAAACAGCACATAGCCAGGAAAACTTAACTCTGCAGTTACTCATTGCTCCAGGATATCTTGAGACACTCCACAAAGACATGCAGTAATTTAATAATAATGCATCTTGGTCCTAGGTCACAGTCAAAAATAAAGGAAAACAAGTGAGTCTTCAGTTTTAATTTATGTCATGGTAGCAGTGTTGACTCTGGCAGGGAACTGGTATGCCTTAAGGAATCTACTTTTTTAGAAAGGTGAAATAGTTCTTGAAATTGTGAAAAATAATGTCAAATTTGAGGCTTTTACTCAGCTGAAGTGAAGAAATATAGCTTTCTTTGAAAAATCCAGTAGAAGTAGAGTATTTGAAAGAACTTCTTTCAAATTGAAAAACATACTAAATTAGAAAACCTGTGGGTCTGTTTTCCATTTTTTATTTTATTGAGGAGTACAAATTCTAAATATCTGCAATTTGTAAGCATAATGAAATAGAGTAGAAACTGTGAGAAATAAAGGATTTGTCATTGAATTTATTCAGGTGATGAAAAATATTTCTGTCTGTTGCAAGCTTGTCAGTCAAAGAAAATACTAATAGAGTAATTTTTTCAATTAATGAGCAATACAAATACATGTATTTTTTAGATTTTACAGTTTTTTCATCCTGAGAATTGTGTGGAGTTTCATTTATAGGATAATATTATAGGTGGCCTCCTCCTATTAAGGAGTATAGTATCTGTGTTTTCTATCCCAGAAGAAGTTTGTGCCATCCCTGCTTAAGTAAGAGAATGCTTAGGGGAGTCACTGACATGAAGATATAGAATGCAATGTTTAAATCGGTCACAGATTAAATATAACAGGGTGAAAATTTACTAGCATAGGTAAAATACCAAAGTTTAGAGCTGGGAGTTAATTGTTTTTCTTCTAAACTGTTTCAGCAGAAATTTTTGCTGAGTTAAACTTCGTGTGTGTGCTAATTTTATAACTTGCTGTCCAATATCCTGAATTAAATGGTAGGAAATTTGCATGTATGTATAGATAATGCCATAAATACTTGGCTTTTCTTCTAAAAAATTGGTTGAAAAGAAAAATTTATAGTATTGGCAATAGATTGTCAAAGAATTAGAAAGAGAACAAGGTTTTCTTCTAGTAAGATTTTACACAAAGTTCCAGAAGTGCGGAGTTAAGCATTAACACTCATCCAGAAGATACGTGCTCTATATTTCACATGTTTATTTGCGGTTCACTTAAATTTAAGCATCTCAGTGATGATTATCTTAGCAACTCACAGGCCATGTTTGGAAGATTACAGGGACACAGGAACTGCCAGCCTGGGTCAAAGACAAAGTCCATCTGACTTGATATCCTGCCTGTGAGACTGGTCATGTGAGATGCATTACGGGAAGATGCAGCAGCTTCAGTTCCTATGCAGACCTCAAACTAGTCTCTCGGAGACTGACTTTGGGTTTATTTACCCATGCCTTTATTTATTATAATGTTGACTGTAAGGACTAAATAAATCAATGCTTTAACTGAAAACCATTAACCTGGTAAGATTCACTGAGGTGAATCCTGAGCCAGACCCTTGCCGTAATTCAGCCTGCTACACCAGTCACCTACAAGTGCAAACACTCTTCCTTTAACTCAAAAGAGAAATTCAAAAGTTTATCTTATCCAATTATCTTTCCGTAATTTGAAAGCATGTAGATATTTTAAATCTTTCTCCACTCCTACTTCACAAAATAAGAATAACAAAGATCTTTATGCAACTTATTTTTATGCAATGGTCCATTTAATGCAGTAGTTTGCACTTGCACAAGTGTACAGCATTTGATTGCATAAATGATTCCACAAAAAACAGTGATAAAGGAGCAATCTGGTGGTTTTTTTAATAGCGCAGATAACTAACACCTTCTGTGTCTTTACTTATTAATGAAATTAATTCAAAAGACTGCATAGAGACCAAACCCCTCAATTTCATATTAAAACCTAAAGAAACACCAGCAGTCAATGGAAATCAGAGTTATGAAAAAGACTTAAGAAAATAGCAGATCAGAAGTGAGGAATTAAGATCAAGTGGATAAAGGATTTTCCTACAGAATACTGTAGGAAAACCTGTGGGTCTGGGCTGGTGATCAGACAGTCCTAAAACTTTACCAAGTGCACACTAGTGCTACTGTTGATCTCTGGGCCTCTTTTGACATTGTTGTTGCATAAAGGGTGCTGAGACAGGTTCACATGCATGAAGATTTGTTATTGGGATCAGTAGCTGATTACATACATCAGCTCTAACAGGGAAAGTTACTTTTTGGCAAAAAATATTGAACAGAGTAGAGGAACATTTGGGACAACATTGCCAAACATCCAATACATTTTCTGACTCCAGTTAAAGACTTGAGGAAGGAGAGAAAGGCCTTCACACTGCCCATGTGGCTGCAGTGAGCTTGGCTAGGTCTAAGCCTGCACTGGACTGCAGCACATCTCCGTGATTCTGGGTCTGTGAGCATCTCATCACAGAA
Source organism: Lepidothrix coronata (assembly GCF_001604755.1). Lineage (NCBI taxonomy): Eukaryota > Metazoa > Chordata > Aves > Passeriformes > Pipridae > Lepidothrix > Lepidothrix coronata. Next base: position 3,015,871 of record NW_016690256.1, on the reverse strand, counting down.
ACATGGATAATAGAGCTAGGAGAGGCTTGTCGTTTAGCTCTTTTTCTTTCACCACCCCTTTTTCTTCAGGCATTGCAGTGTTATTCCCCACAGTACTTAAGACTAGCAGATTTGTTTTAAATGTGAAAAAATGATCTAGGCTTTTCCACTTCTCTTGGGGCAGATTATTCTACATCCAAATTGATTTCACTGTCAAGGAGCTGTCTTATTTTCACGCTATTAATTTCAGTGCTTCTGTTTGAACAATTCCTTCCCACCATCTTTGTGTACAACCTTCAGATACATGTAAATGACCTTGGCTGTCACCTATGCAAGTTTTTATGTTGGCGTTTTAATCTTGCTAACAACAATACCATCCAAGTTAGCACATATGAGTACTCCCTTCATACCTTGCACCAATTTAAATACATGTTTACAGAATTGCTTTTGCATTCTTTCTTGAAAGTCTATTCATCCTTCTGTACCCCTGGTAGTTTGTGTTGTTTTTAACTGTTGTTTTGTTAGGAATTAAAATTGAGTTGCTGGCAGACAAGTGGCAATAAGTCAGTCTTAGAAAAAGATTATTAAAATTCCTACTCATGAATACTAAGCCACACTACCCTTTTCTGGAGAAGCTATACAGCATGAAGCTTTTAATCAGTATTGTACATTTTCATTTTCAATTGCCAATACCCAAATCTCCCTGCAGCTTCATGGAAAAACTAATCAAGCAGTTATCTTCATCTGAGCTCCTTCTCACCCAGTTTGTTCTCACTTATCAAAAGAGATCATCATGTAAAAATTCAATAAGGAATGACTGTAGCCCAGGCATTACTTTTCCCAATTGCTTGAAGTATCTAAGAAAATTTAAGGCTGAACTTAACAGAATAGGTATGTTCTTCCCCTTCCATCTCATAAAAAGACATAGGAAAGTTGGCAAGTGTTGCTTGCCACCATATATCTGTGTGTTCAGACTGTGAATGAAAGATCTACATCTTAAAGAATATACTGTGGTCACCACACAAACAGGCTTAGAGTTGCCACTATCAACTCCTTAGCTTAGCTTCTGCATGTCTGCATGCAGGAGTGCTTTCTGTGTGTGAACCCAGTCCTTGGCCAAGTTTATGGTTACACCAGGAAAGCAAGAATTGCTCAGTCGTGTTGGCTTTCCTCTAGACTTGTCAAGTCATTTAACCTCAGTATACTTCATTCTTAATAAAAGAAACTATCATGGCCTGATCAATAGTATCCACCAGGTCATAGTGTAGTCTTGGTCCCCCCAAAGTGACTTTAGGAGGACACTGCCATGGTCCTTGTATTGCAGATGGGACAATGAGGCAGAATGTGCCAAAGTGTGTTTTGACCCATGTCCTCCATGTTCTGGCAACTTCAAATTCATCATGTGCTTGGTATTGCCAGGTGAAAAAGCCCACTGTAAAAACAGATATGTTTGGAAGGAGAAATAACACTGAGAATCTGTTACAGTCCAAAAGCTTGCTTTCTGGTGTCAGTGTAACTTTTTGGTACGATGGGAGAGATCTAAAATGTAGAGGTTTAACAGTGTTTGAGTGCCCAAAGCTTTATTAAAGTCAGTATTCAAATGAGTAAAAGAATGTCCCCAATGCAAAAGGTGTCAATTAAGTATAGAGAAAAGGATTGCAGAGACACACTGTTGATAATAAATTTTGTATATTTTTACAGAATGCTGTGTAAGTAAGGGTTTTCATTTAATTTAGGCCAAAACCAAGTATTAAAGAAGAATTAAAAAAACACATGGCAGACGAGAAGCAGTAAAATTAATTTCTCATATACGCTGCTGGACCAATCTCAGAACAAAACTGACATATATAATCATGTGACATAGAAACTAGGTTAAAACATAGCTCAAACCAGCCTAAAAATAGATGATATGTGAAATTCATCTACACCCTGCAAAAAAAAAATTTCACAGCCAGTACTCTGGAACAGCTTTCTCTCAGGTGATCCCTGAACACTGCTTCCCAGCTCATGACTGAGGATTAGCATTGGTTGAGTGAAATAGCAAAAGAAAGCATTCCCAAAGTAGTTGGGAGTTTATTGGCTTTTAGAAGACAGAGTTGCTGTTAGAGAACCACAAGAAATCTTTCCCAAAGATATTAGGCTCTTCTGCAAAGCATAAAGAGGACAACCTCTGTCAAGAGCACATTTAAAAACAATTTGCAAAGAAGCTCAAAGGAAACAACAATATAGATGCCTATTTCAGTATGGTGCAACAAGACACTCACTGTTTTCTGTGATGTTTACCACTACAAAGCAACTTTTGAAATTGGATTGTTTATTTAATGTTACATGAAAATTTTTTTTAAAGACCACTATCCTGTGAGCTGATGAGTAACATATATATGGCTGCTGTGCCTAGGGAAAAGCACTTAAAATACAAAACCAACATTGACACAAAAAAGTACTGAATTGAGTTCTTGAGAAGAAGAAACACACAGTGGTTTAATGTCTGTCACAACCAGGGAAGGTTGGTATGTGCAACTCAGGCTTACATAACTGGGGATATCCGGGGATACTTGGTCAAGCAAGAGTGCGCATCACGATTATTTTCCTTGGATTCTTCAAAATAGAGTCTATGCCTAAGTAGTATCAAACAAGAATTCAAGCCAGTTCACCAGTGAAAGCTTTTCTCTACTTTTTTTCTGAGAAGAAACTCACTTTCATCACAGTTCAAATGTTATGAATTATGTCACTGTTTTGTTGCCAAACAGTCCTTGAAAATTTCATTTGCCTTTTAGTCTTCAGCCCTTGTCTGTTTAAAGTGCCTACTAATGTCAGCTCCTAGATTAGTGGTAATCTGTGTGAACTGATGGCAGTGACATATGAAAGTAATCTGTTGTACAGGTGTTTCACTGCCAGTGAAATGCCCGAGTCATTTGCCATCACAGGTTTGTACATCATTCTTGGCAACAAACTTGTGACTTGTATGGGAATCCATTTTAAGGCCCTTTTTCACTGACTCAGAAACTCTGCCTGCATAAATGCTGTTGAATCAAGCCAAGCTTGCTATCACAATTTGAATTCCAGTCGCATGCAACTTCTCCATCGAACAGAGAGATGTAGGCAAATATCTCTGTCTCATTTATCCTACATCTACTTCACAGCTTTCCAGAAAAATAGGGAGCCCATGGCTTCAGAGTATTAGACAGGCCTCGAATTTTCCATCCTATAGGAATAAAATTTCTCGTATATGCATCTGAATTTTGCAATTTAACCTTGCCACAATTCTTCATATGCATGATCCTTCCTTAAAAAAGAAAATGTGCACTCAATGTCGGTCTCTACTCCTCCACCAATGGAGTAAAATCTAGAATTAACACCGTGTGTGCAATAGAAACATGGTTTTATCCTGTATGGCTCCCTCTTCTCTCTTTGCCAAGCCCCTTGTCTCTATACATTAGAGATATAAATTGTGATATCTGTAAGAAGCATTTTGCTGAGTGTCTGCAGGATTTCATATCCGTAGGGTAGAGACCGTCAGCCTGAGTTTAATCCCATTTATATTGGATACAAAACCAAAATCAAGGCTCCTGTCTTTGGTGTCTTGGGAAGACACATGCACTTAATGTACAAGAAAATAAGTACTTGGTACGCCCATTCAGTTAATACCATGGACTAGTTATTTCTGTAAGCTTTCAGAATCAGACTCATTTTAGTGTTTTATAGTATTTACAGTTTCTTTCTTATTTTAAAGATGAATGCTGTACTACACTGTGATAGTATATGTCATTAACATGAATATACACATTTTTTAATGTAGAGAAATATTTTCACATGCATAAATATATTTTTATGGTTTTAGTACAACTAAAGTCAGCTTTATTTTAGGAACAGAGCTTTTTACAGGTGTAAATGCAGTGACATAGTTGCACATAGTAGTCATCTGCTATGAATTGCTAGATTTTGACCATCCAAATTGAAATGGAACAATATCTTATTAAAAAAGCAATGCAGTATTTGAAACTGCAAAAGAAGGAAGTGTTTATATAATACTACAGTATATCTGTCTAATTTGGTATATACTGTTAAATCATGCATAAGTGTGAAAAAAATATATGCTTTTCTGGTGAAAATGTACTTTCTGAAGTTTTTACTCTAGACTGTTGGGGGAAAAATTGAAAAAGAATATATATATGTTATTTCTCATATAACCTCTGTGAAACAGAGCATATTTATTTATCAATTTGATAACATTCTTTTGAATTCCAAAGTGAAATGGCATTCTGTAATGAAGTGATTGTCATTTTAAAACCCCTTTGCTTTTTGAAGTGTTATTGTGTATGTATAGTTTTTTCCCTTTAAAAGTGTAATGCCAATAGTATTCCTATGTCAAATTCAGATGAATCGTGACAAACAACATTTCCACAAACAGCAATTTTAACATACTACAGTTCCTTTCTTTAGAAAAATAAAACAAATTATCACAAAAAACACATTTTAATTTAATTATATCCTTTAGGTCATTAAAGTGATGTAATGTGCATGTCAGTCCTCCTTTCATCCACAGATTACTTTAATCCTTCATGTGCTTTTTTCTTTTTCCTCTGGCTTTCTTTCATATTTGCTTTGTTTTGAAATTGCATGCTGTCTGGATTATTTGTGCATGACCTCCACATTAATTTCACATTGAATGTTTACATACTCTGAGAGATTTTCATGGATCATTTATTCTACATGTGCATTTTTTTCCTTTGTTTTCAGTTACTAAACTTTAAATATGCTTGAAATGTAAAAGTGGCATGAAACTTTTGTGACACGAGTATAAAACTATTTTAATGAAGATTTTCGGTACACATTTTCCAGAAATACATATTGTAAACCACATTCTATACCATGCTTCCAAAATGTAAAGAAATAAATTATATTCTGAGACTCTAAATGTATTCCATTTCAGAACTGGAAACAAATACTGGTTATATTCATTTCAAGCAATGACAAACACATGAGATTGGTCATTTAAATGATTTAAGGAGGTCTCTGCTCTGTTGGAGGTGATCATTTGCAAAGCCCAGTGTCTGGGCATTGTATATGTTCAGAGACAGTGTAGGACATTGTCTGACTGACAACACAGATAACTTCAGACAAACACTATCTGCAGCTCTGCATAGGTGCCCTCTAGAAATGCCAACTTCTTTCAATTGACTGTAGAGAGACCCTATGTCCTTATTTAGTATTTGAAATAAATGTCCCAAGTAGGCATATCCTGCTTTTACATAGTACAGTGCTATGAGACCTTGCAATTGTCTATAAAGTCAAAGGGTTTATCATGTAAAAAAACCACAATTTCTTCTGTATTCATTCCTCATTTGAAGAATTAAAGAGATATGTGTTGCTTAACATGCCATTAAATACTGCTTATTAGCAGAATTCTATCTCTAAATCACATAAAACTAAAGTATATACAGAAGACCCTAATGAGTATATATGTATAAAACAAAACAAAGTATTTTTTTAACTATGCCCAAAAAAAAACATTTAAACACACTTAAGCTGTTGATGAGGAGGCCAAATAAAAAAATTACGAAATCAGCAGCAGCTACCAATAAAGGTTTTTTTTATTTTTAATTGGCACAGGGCTGAAACCACATACTACAAGCAAATCAAAGGCTTCTGTTTTCTACTTTATGGCCTATTCTTTTCAGCCAGTTAATTAATCCTGTGCACAGTCTGCTATGACTAAACATGGGTGGCTTGATCTCAAAGCATGCTGAGCCATCTGCAGCTCTTCATCTGAACAAGCCAAACACGATAGTTTCCAAGTAAGGAGCTGAAGGCTGTGACTTGAGACCTCTGGAATCAAATCGATCCGGTCTCCAGGGGCTTTGCCTTCAACCTGCAGACCTCACTACAACCACCTCTGATTTGTAAGCCACTTGGTTTGTACTGAATTGAGTCACTACAGTTCTCTCCACTTTTACAAACTAGTTGTTTTGTCAGCATGAGTGTGACAACAATTAGACGTCCCTGTTTTTGCCCCATGCCTTTTCTCCTTCACAGTCATTCAATGACAAGCGTAAAAAGAACTTCATCTTTTCACGAAAATTCCCATTCTACAAGAGCAAGGAGCAGAGTGAGCAGGAAACAAGTGATCCAGAACGTAAGTAACCTCTTGGAGACGATGTCACATGCAGCAGCACATAAAATGGGTGACACGCATGATACCAGTATCCCACACATCTAGGCAAATATCTGTCATAGGTAGGCAGGAGAGGTATTACTACTGTGACCAATGTATGACTGCAGTTTGGATCCAGCTAGTCCTTCCATCCCTGGAAAAAAACACTTTCAGAAGAATAAAACAGTGACCTTAATTTTTAGAAGTGCAAATGTGGCTCCTCAAAGTTGTTGTGGCACCTGTCATAAATCTAAACTTGTTTCTCAGAAGTATTCCTAGATCAGAATTGGCTCAAAATAAGGCAAATGTGATTTCTTTCACAATACTAAACTAAACTATTACTTTTTAAAAGGTCTGTTCTAGTATCTTTTTTGCCTTTGATATTCTACAAGAAAATTGCCATGGGCAACTTCACTGAAAGTTTAAAAATTAAATGAAGCAACTATGCTAACAGCTTAAAGAAGTAAATCAGATCTTGGAATGTGTACCTCCATGAGAATTTACTGCTTACTTAAATTATATAGGGAACTAGCCTTATTAAAAATATATGCTAGTTTCAAGCCCAGATATTTACTTTTTTTCCTTGATAGTTCTCTCCTAAATTTACCCAGTGAGGATAGTTTCTGGAACTTAATTTTTCTGGTTGTTCCTTCTTCCTCACGGCTCCAAAAGGCATGTATCATGGTCACTGCCTCTTTCATTAGATGAATTCCCATAGAACATGGGCCTAAATTTGTTTCAGAAAGAAAAGGCAGGGATCCAGATTGCTCAATCAACATGGTCAGTCATGGTAGTATCCATTTCAACTCCACTGACTTCTTCCTTCCTCTTCTGCGGCTGTTCTTCCTTTCTCATTGCTCTCTCTGGGGACTTCCATGCAGGACATCCCCGGATTAGGTGACGACGGTTATGGAACAAAGACTCTGAGTAAGTTCCCAGGAATGGTCACTGTAAACCCTTTTTTGTTTTGTTTTGTTTTGGCTTCTGTATCTTCTCTGAGGACCCTCCACTCCTAGCATGCACAAGATAGAGTTTTATTTGTTACCCAGCTGTGAATGCATTAAAAATGTTTCAATCGTTTTGTTCTGCATGACAGTATTAAATAACATACAGTGTATCAAGCAGACACTTTCACTTCTTTTGTAATAACACCTTTTGTTTCTGACAGTATGTTATTGTTCCCATCATGGCAGTTCTGTAGAGTAGCATACCTAGAACGTGTTTTGCTGCCTAGACTGTTCTTTTCGGCAAAAATTCCTCCCTCTCCATCTAAAGGGAAAGTTAAACATTTTAACATGATCACAGCCTGATGAGGTCAATAGAAAATTTGATTATGCTGTTGCTTCTGCATTTTCAGCTTTTTGCATGGGAGTGTTTGTTACTTTGCTGGATTTTAGATTAGTAGTTGTTATTAATGGACGAAGTCATTTGCAGGCTAGAGAAGACCATGAGTTCTTCAAAGCTAATTTTGGACCCATTTCACCATTAGCAACCTATTCTCTGTCACACCTTAATCAATTTCTTTTTCTGATGCAGCAATCCTGTCTCAAGACTTGGCATTGCGGAATGTGTAACATGTCGGATCATTGCTCAGAAACAATTTTTCTTCCTCGAAATTTAGACCAGAAAAACTGTATAGAATAAAATATTTGCAGCTGATTTCCGCATACATAGCTACATTATATTCTGTATCCAGAGCTAAATAATTTTTAAAAAATGCCACTTGCATGTGTTTGGCTTCTTCTTCCTCAGTTCTTATTCCTTTTCTTAAGCACCAAGTAATTGGAGCAAAATGTGTGTGAATGTTAATGCTGCATCACCTACTGTTTTGTATGTGCTTTTTAATTGCAGGAATGCACATCCACATACACAGTTTTGGAGATTATTCTGTTTCTGACTGATTTGTTGAAGGGACATTTTAATGGTTTAACTTTAAGCCATGCAGTAGCTCACAATTCAAAGATGAAAGCTTCATCTCTTGTACAAGGAAAAACAGTTCTGCAAGACTAGTTTTGTCAGTGATAGATAGCAAATGTCTCTGCCACCTGAATTTTAACCATTCTGGGGTCATTTAAGTGTCATAACGGCTCATTAGCAACAAATGCAGATCCTTTCCTGCAAGAGAAAATTAAAATACTTCTGATCTGATAGCCCTCCTGATTATTTGTGTCCCTACAAAGACAAATCTTCATAACATTCAACTATTTAAAAGGTAACTAAATTCTGCAAATTGATATGGGACAAAGTAGCACAGAAGTATTATTTAAGGCTCTATTTCCTCTATTAATATCGCACCTAGTTTTCAATTAGTGACACACCTATAGACATTCCCACCCATTCAAATTTTATTAATATTCAACTCAGATATGTTTTTTAATGGTAGTTCTTGCTATGAAGAGTATTTGTTCTTTTTTAATAAAGTTCTTCAGGGTCCTGTATACATGTTAGTTTGAGATAAAACTTGTTAATTTGCTATGAAATGCCCAAAAGTCAATATGCTCTTTTCTTCAAAATGTAAGTTTAACTTTTTGAAGCTTCTTCCTAGGCCCAAGATCAAGGTTTTCCATTAATGTTTTTATAAGATATCATCCTCTCTCATTCCTGCTGCTCCAGGAGCCCCATCATTCCCAATCTATGAACTCTAATCTATTAAATTGGTACATGGGGGAAATGCAGCACCTTCCAGAGACTAGGCAGTCTTGGTGCTGTTCCTGTCTTTCTCATTAACTCAGGGTGCTCCCAACTTTATAACCATTATGCCGTTGGCTTCTAAATGTCCTGAGGACCAGCTGAAAAGTTTCAACTGTCAAGTGATCTTTCAGATGGAAAGTAATCAGCATTTCTACCATATTAAAACCACTGTTGAATATGGTCCTGCAGAACTCCTGGAGATCATATAGCATGGTCTTACTGACCATAAATAGTCTGTTGACACAATTATGGAATAGCAACATTACATAATATAGATTGCACTTCCTTTCAAGAGTATGATAATAGAAACAGGACACCTGACTTGACAAACCACAAAACTGACCAATTATGATAGTTCTTACAGTCCTGTTCACCTATCCAGACTGGTCTAGTAAAGGTTTTAATACTCCAATTCAGATTCTGAGGCTAGACAATGACTGGAAAAAGACTTCTTCCATGTCTTTTTTCTTACTTTTGTCATTGAATTTGTCTTCTTTTTTCTTTTTTCTTTTTTTTTTTAATTGGACGGGGTAAAATAGATACAGTTACAATATTTGATATAAAAACAACTTTCATGTTAATTTGTTAACCCTTCAAGATAATGCACAGTGATTAAAGATGGATACAGAAGTTTAGCGGGAATAGTTCCAGTGCATTAATAATGATTAACGATGCACATTACTGATGGTGCAGAATAATATGAACAGACACTCAGATTTTATTAAATTACTCAAGACATCCAGTGAGATGCAAGTTGACTATAATATACATTGAAATTAAATTATTAAGAGACCCCATTTACTGTCTCATCAGGAAAAGACATAGCTTTGCCATGACACATATCACTAGCTAATACATATAGTCTCTTTCTGAAATGCCACAAGAGAGAAAGCTTTCATTTTACCTCTGTAAATTATCTGAGCATTTTCAGGTGATGTCACTGCACAGTTTTTATTTCCTCTCTGCATAACTACCTTTGCATGACTGTGGCAGTTCTTTTAAGTTTCTGCTGTGCTGTGGTGCTTGGTTATGTTCTTTAATTTGCTGTACTGTTCTTGCAGAACATGTTTCTTCTAATGCCAGCGATAGTGAAAGTAGCTACAGTAAGTTACTGCTTTCATTAGAGTCCTTTTACTTTGCATTGCTTGTTCTGTTTGTTTCTTTTATTTTGTTTCTCTCCTTGCTACTCTTTTGTTAATGTTAAAAAGATGGAGCAAATGGCTTGGAATTCAAATTTATAACCACATCTTGAGTACAAAGCTGTAAAAGAAAACTAGCAACCGTTATAAGAGAAGGGAGAAAGGTTGTTATTTGTGATGTATTCTGGGATGTAAAACTAAACCTGGCTTTAGGTAGTCAGAATTATTTAGTTTAGTGACAAAGGTCTACTTCAGTGGGGAGGGGGAATTTTCTTGGTGATCTTTTAAGAGTAAAATTATTCCATAGCTGTAGTCAAATCTGCAAAAGGCATCCACCCTACAAGGTCACAATTTTCACTTGCATTTCTGCATGCCTGTATGAAGGGCTAAGAAGTAGTCCCAGAATTTTCGTTGAGCCTGTAGTTTTGACAGTACAAATTTCATAATGCATATTGGAGTCTTAAAAAAACAGTAAGATAGACTTTCACTGCTTAGGCACTGCCACTGAATGTCACTGATACCCTGTAGGTGGAGATCCCAACCCTGCAACGTGGTTTGATTGGATTTACCGACTCCACAGGATCATATAACCAAGAAGCAGATTGTATGTTCTGGGTAATTCTTTGTAATGCCCATAAATTTAACCAATACAGCTATTTTTCTGGAAGTTCTGAAAAGCAGAAAAAAAACAAGTCATTAAATAAATTACAAGAAATGTAATAAAAGGTAACTAAAATGACAGATTGCTTGCAAAATCACCCAGTTGTTTCATTTTTTCAAGCCATTTGCTTAACAAATCAAGTTTTCCACCAGTCACTCAGCACTTGTGCCAAGCACCCACATACATTCAGGTAATCAACGGTATCATACATAATATTTACTAGTCTTGATATAAGGCATAGCAGTTGAGCTCTATTGATAAACACTGGTTTGTTTCAGTAAAACAGCTAACCTTATGCTGTTCAGAAATGGTAAATTAGTTTGTATTCTCTTGTATTGCAAAGGTTTCCTTGGAAAGCAATTGCCAGAGTCACAAGAAAACAGTAGACACTTGAATTGCCAAGATCCAATTCTAAACCATTTTATTTTTAATGTATCCTCTACTTAGGAGGAGAGGGGGATTTTATGTTTGAAATATAAGATGCTCTTTGCAGACTGACTTTACAATCAGGAATGAGTCAAAAGGTTAAATTTTCAAAAGTTTGCATGAGTCAAATCTCATCCAGGTCTGTAAATTTCAGGGTGAGCTCAGGGTAAAAGCCCAGAGGATAATCTAGGCTAATGAACTGTCCCAAACAGCAGACTTAATCGGAGAGCCCAGTTATTTTGGGCATGTCCGCAAAACCTAGTTGCCAAATTTCGTCATAAGACGGGACAGGTAGCCAGTTCTTCACTGGATGTGTAATAACTTAAAACAAAGTGTACGTTTTCAGGTGCAAGAAAGGTACTAGAAATGGTTTGGGAAAGTTAGCTGCGACATAGATACTTGGAAGGAAAAGTAGTGTTGGAGTAACAACTACCCATGGCAGTCACTCTCCTTCTAGAGTGGTTTGTACCTGGACAAGATCCTGTCTCACCCCAGCAGCATCCAGTTTAAATTCTGCTGGCTGGATCTCCCCAAACACTACTGGTATGTCCAGCAACTGCTGCCTGGTGGAGACAGATATGCCATTTAGAAGCAGAGGAAGCCAATTTTAGATTATGCCAAGTGCAAGTGGCATAACAATAAAAATGCAGGACCTGGTGCCCAAAGGGCCTGATTTTATTTGCTAAGGATTCATGGGCGTGTGCCACGTTGCAAAGTTGTTCTTTACTGTGATGTGGTGTCACCTGGAGGAGAATCTGTGTGTTCAAGGTGAGGCACTACAAGTTGTTTCACAAGGACATCATGTGTGTTCACTTGCAAACTCATCTAGCCCTCAGTTTGTGCACTGGTGAAATGAGAGGAGAAAAAAAGTGAAGATGGAAAATTCATGGGCAGCATAGAAATAGAAAACTGGAGGAATCAAGGGGTTTGTATGATTTTGTGAGCCTGTCCCCATGCCCCTTTTCTATTTGTTTCCCCACCAAATGAGCAAGAGGAAAGAGGTTGCCTGCACCACTGCTTTCTGAACTGTGGGAAGTTGGGGCAGAGTGGCTGGAAAGGTGCCTGGCAGAAAAGGACTTAAGAGAGTGCTGGTCAACAGTGGCTGAATATGAGCCCGCAGTGTGCCCAGGTGGCCAAGAAGGCCAGTGGCATCCTGGTATATATCAGCAATAGTGTGGCCAGCAGGACAAGGGGAAGTGACTGTCCCCCAGCACTCAGCACTGGTGAGGCCACACCCCAGATCCTGTGTTCTGCTCTGGGTCCCTTGCTCTGAGAAAGACACTGACATGCTGGAGCATGTCCACAGAAGGGCAGTGAAGCTGGAGAAGGGTTTGGGGCACAAATGTTATGAGTAGCATCTGAAAAGAGGTTGTAGTGAAGTGAAGCCAGTCTCTTCTCCAAAGTAACAAGCAACAGGAAGAGGAAATGGCCTCAAGTTGCACCAGGAAATGTTTAGATTGGATAGTAGACAAAATTTCTCTACTGAAAGGGTTATTGAACATTGGAGTAGGATGCCCATGGACGTGGTTAAGTCACTGTCTCTAGAGGGATTTAAAAGATGTGCTCAGGGTCAGGGTTTAATGGGGCTTGACAGAGTTGGACTTGTCCTTTCCAACCTAAATAATTCTATGGTTCTATGAAATCAGCAATTCACACCTTGGCCAGATCAAAGAAAAAGCGTATTGGTAAGAAATGACTGGTAACTGCTGGGTGTTTTCCTGCAGACCTTCATATTTGTCTCTGTGAAAACAGGCCGGTTGGAGTCCAGAGAGACGTGTTCTGCATTTTTTCTAGTGGATCTCTGGCAATTGTTTTAACATTTCTCTAACTTTTGCTTCTCATGGTGAGCACTTAGTGAAAAGTAGCTAGTGTCAAAACCTATACTACTTGATCATTCCTAGAACCATTCCAAACCAGGAATGTTAAAGGCTTCTGAGAGATATCCAGGCTGTGACCTGGACAGTGATTAATAGGGGGGTTACAAATCAACTGGGCTTTTTCTAGGAGATATTCTCATGCGTTCATAGTTTTTTAGAAAAACATATTGCTTAAAAATTTGACTATTTGGCTAAAGGATTGCTTTTGTCTCTAGAGTTAAAAAATCATTTTTGACAGAACTCAGATATTTTTTATTTTGTAATAATAATATTATTGAAAGTCCTCTTATGTGGTTTCAAGAGAAAATTCTTTGTCCCCTTCTTAGCAACAAGGCTGTTGCAGAAAGTAAACCAGATTTCTTCTGCCAGTGCCCTCAGCACTGGGTTTGTTGTGAACAAAAGAGTTGGAGCCAAGAGTGGGATTTTCTTTAGCCCAACAGATAACCATGAGGTCCATTAACTTCAGGGGGAACTGCAGAAACATTTGAGAGTAGAATCTGACCCTTTATAAATAAAAAAAGTATTTTTGAGCCAGGAACAAATGCTGGCTTATCTTAAAGAGACTGAGTTCCCACACAGCTGCTGCTGAATCACAGGGCCATGCTATTATGAAGTCTATAACTGTGTTAGTTTATTTGTTCCTGTTCTCAAAAGTAAAACCAAGTTTGAAGAGTGGTATATGAAGTTCTGGTCTATCAGGAAGTTTTACTTTTTGTTATAAGGACACATACAGCCAATTTTTACTTATCTCTGAACCAGTTAAACAAGCCATGATTAAAAGTTTATTTTGAGCTCTGCAACTTAAAATTTTGTGATTTCTTTTTCAAATCAAGCTTATAAGGACAAATTTTTTACCTTGGGCTCATCAGTTTTTATTTTGCGAGACTTATTTTCACAATGGCCATGAATTTCAAGTTTCTCTCCTGCAGATGTGTTGTAACACTCTTACACTTAGGTCAATAAAGGTTCTTACAGCTGTTGTCAAAATTACATGCACATTACTGCATCTATTTAGCCTAATTGTATAACTGGCTGTGATTGCACCAATTACCTAGAGAGGTAATACATAACTAAAAGTCAAAAATAACAAAAAATGTTAGAAACAAAAATTTTTACTCTCTGTCAGCAAATTAGCAAGTCAATCTTCTGATGAGATCTGAAGACTCAGAACAAGGTTGAAGTAGTCCTGATTATTATGCTAGGCTACTGATTAATAAGGACACTTATATTGGCTTCCCAGAATTATGAAGTTATTCAAGTATACTCAAATTGGCACAAGTATTGAAGTCTCATTTTATACCCACAAAGCTATATTGATCTTAAACATATAGTGCCCATAGATGACTTCTCAGTCATAAGTTCATTCTCAGACTATGATGATCTTTTTATATATTGGATTTCCAGCCTTTCATAGCTATCGATATATTTCCAAAAATCTTGTTTATTCATATAAACAGAGGTACAGGAAAGGGATTTTGAATGAAATAGAGGCTGGGATATTGACTGTCCAGTGCAGATGAAACAGAGCAAGAAATTGATTTCTCCAAGATCTTGCAAGTACAATTCAGGTAATTCAGACATTAGCCCAAAATCTAAATGAATAGTGACAGAAAAATAAGCCTTCTTTGATTTTAGATCCAACTGAACAACAAAATTCAGGCAAGAGCTCAAAAATTAAATTAATTTGGCTCATCTATGAGTATTTTGTATGTGTATTGATGGTAACCACCACCATTAGTCCATAAATTTTAATGAACCCAAAAATTCTCTTTGATTTTTCTAAAATCATAAATAATCTCTCATTGGCTTCACTAGTACTACTTTTCTGTTAGTCACCTCCTTAGATCCCTTTACAGAGTTTTTCATTTGCAGACATTATTAGGATGCCAAAACCCCTGGATTCCCACTAGATGAGGTACTTGATGAGGAAGGGCATTTGTGTACATGGTGGCTGCACCATGGTAGCTCACAGCAGCTCTCCTAGGCCATTACCCAAATGATGTGTGCAGTTACACCAGCACTGTTGAAGCTCTGGATGCTGTGCTAAGACAATAGGAAATGGGGCCTTTTTATGGGTTACATGAAACTGGTCTACATTGAAACTGGTTTTGAGTCTTTCACAGACTCTCTGGCATCTAATCAGAAGGGAAAAACAGAGGCCCTTTCAGGTATACCCATCTGAAACCCTACAAAATCCCTTGAAAAACTTGAAATTAGTAGTCCTTGTGAAACTTACCTGCTTGTGTAGGACCTCTCTGCCCATTTCATAGAGGCTATAAGTTATAACAAACTCCAGGTTATTCTTCTCTTCCCAAGCATGAGAAATCACCAACAGGCAAACCAAGAACAAAGGGAAGCAGGGAGTGGTCCTTGGAAAGTGAAAGTCCTCTAATAATTTAACTCATAAATATATTACATTTAGGGAAGTTTCCTTTTTCTTTCTTCTCTTTTCTTAATTTTTTTCTTTTCTTCTCCTTTTTGACTTGATGGCATTTTACTGAAAGCAAGGGATCCTGCCAAAATCCTATAGAAAGGTCTTTTGCTTTTTCCTCTTTGTGTTTTATGTGTTAAATGCCACAAAGATTTCCTAGACCAATACAGCTAACCTGTGCTAATTAAGCCATTAATGTGGGTGGTAAATGAAGCTTAGGCAAATGATAAATAAGAGCCTGTGTCCTGATGGATTTCATACTGTGTCTCACACCTCAAAGCCATCACAAGGTTATAGCAATCCGATT
The DNA here is from genome assembly GCF_001604755.1 of Lepidothrix coronata. Lineage (NCBI taxonomy): Eukaryota > Metazoa > Chordata > Aves > Passeriformes > Pipridae > Lepidothrix > Lepidothrix coronata. Next base: position 3,000,206 of record NW_016690256.1, on the reverse strand, counting down.
ATTGATTGACTCTAGAGCTCTTCACTATGCTTAATACTTTATGGACTGATTCAAAACCATAAAGTACTGACTGAGTAGAGATCATTAAAAAATACTATCTGGTACAGCTAAAATGCATAGTAGCCTCTGAGGACCTACAGGGCTTTTTCTGGACAGTACTTGGCAGCATTTTATTCAGTTACAAATTTGAACTCCTGAGTCCTTTTCCCAGAAAAGAAAAATAGTGAAAACAGTACAGCTTTCCCCCATACTTGCACTCCATGTTGAGTCTGGAACTTGGGACTGAGGCTTACCTCAGGAAGATGTCTGTCTTTAAGTCCCTGTGTATCACAGTCAGCCTCAAAATTTCTCCTTACTTGATGCAACCTTTCCCAAAGGCTTAAACTTCAGCACAGTTTGAGTAGGCTGGAGAATTTTTCTTTGCTTTCAGTATGGTCACAACTTTACGAGATTTCTGTAAAACAACAGGCTCGTTTCTCTCCCTACTGATAGTGTGGATGTGCCAACAACTTTAGCATGTAGACATGTCTGCCAGAGACTGGGCAAAAGAGAAGGTAAAATCTGTGCTGGCTTATCAGTGCTGGTTATAAAGCTGTGCCAAAGCCAAATATTAGTTTACAGTTTAAAAAAAATAAAATTTTGAACAGTAGTGTCAGAGCGACTGTCTATTTTCCTTCAGTTGCTATTAACAGTGTCACTTCAATGAGATTCTGCCGTTTAAATGTAGGTGTCTGCATCTGACAAGTTTTTATGGGACAGTGGAGACAAACACACCCTTCTGACTTTTTCTCTCATCACACAGTAGACATCTAAAACAGGTCAGATGACTCATGTCTTAGAATAGGCCCTTTCCTATTTGTAGGTAGCCACTGGCTCCAAAGGGTACCCAAGGACTAGCTCAGACACAAGCACTCACACCTCGTGTTACTGAAATTAGCTGAAATATTCATTGAAACAAGTTTTTTAAACTTTAGGACTGTATTCGTACAAACAGGCTCCCCTCCGCACAACTGGTCCGTAATGGCTTCATCACCCACCCCAAGACTGACTTTCTCAGGCTGTCAGAAAACATAGCCTTGGCTCCTGTGGGATGGAGGGAATGCAATGCAGGAGCACCCTCATCAAACCTGGAGAGTGAATCATTTAATCTCCAGTGGAATGGGACATCCTGACTTTTACATCACCCCTAAAATTTCCAGAGAAACTTAAGGGAAAATAATACATCTGATGCATGAAAACTAGTGTAACAATAATCATATTATTTTAACTTTACAAAAACCCAAAGTTAAGTGATTACAATATCAAACATATGCAAATAGAGAAGAAAATCCATTATTCACACTACTCATGTTATGTGACCTTTTCCTCAAAAGCTGTCTAATCTCTTCCTTTTATTAAAAATTGTGTTCTCTCCTTTGCTACTTCAGCACCATTGCTGGGCTGGAGTTCGTCCTATGTCAACTGTCAGTTTTCCCTCTCTCCTAACACATCAGTACGGTTTTTTCTTTGATTTTCTGATTATTGTCCTCAATTACAACATTATTTTTACTTTTACTTTCTTACACATTTGTCACAGCTGCCTAGATAATACACCACAAAAAATGATATCCATCAATATATTAGACTCATGATGTGGGAGTCAGCTTAAGATTAAACCGCAAAAAGTTTTATACCTTCTTGGGAGCTAGGCATTGCATCCAACATAAAGCTTTTTAATATAGTTAGTGGAGCCTCAATAGTGACTCAGATAGCAGTCAGACTACTTCAGTGTGAGGTGTACCCACCTCTAGACCCTACATATGTTTCCATCAGGCATCAGGTAGCGCTGTTCCCCTGTATGTGCACACTTTGGTCTGGCAGGAATAATGTAACACAGGCTCATGTGCATGCAAGCAGATGAAATGAGGGCAACCCTGTCTATTTTACAAAGCACTGGTGTACGTTATGATACTTTTTCTTCTGTAATATCTAAATTAGTTGCAAAATCCTATCTGTGGATCTTCTCCAAGACAAACCCTGAACTGAGTAAAAGTAAAATCATCGTTTTAAACTTTGCTAAGTCTAAATCATATTTAGAACCTACCAGAACCCTCAAGTATGTGGCAGTGACCCAGAAAAAGAAATGTGCAGGAATTATTCATGCATTAGGTGAAGAATCCTCCTCCCTCTCCTCCTGCACTCTCTTTCAGGAACTGCACACCTGCACCCAAATTGTAGCCCATGTAATGTCATTTGTTTATCATGGCAAATTTACCTGCTTTAGTTCCCTAAACATCACCATGAGGAAACAGCATTGTCCTAACAGGGGCAGAGGGAAGATAAGCATGTAAAAGATGATGCTGTGAGACCTTCTCTGAAGGTATTCAAAACCTGCCTAGACATGATCCTGTACAACCTGTTCTAGCTGAACCTTCTTTAGCAGGGGCAATTGGACTAGATGATCTCCAGAGGTCCATTTCAACTCCAACCATTCTTTGAGTCTGTGATTTGTATTCAGGGAAGGGAGAAGTGTCAGAAAATAGCTTATAGCTAGATGTTAGGCTGTGGATGAACTAAACTGTAGAGGCTATGCACAGAAGAACAGTCAACCAAAATGTATTTATGTTTATACATATGGATAAAAAGTGTTCCATCTAGGTAGCCTTTGGATTTGCTCTACAGCAACATGTTAGAGTCTTAACAATAAGAGAAAGAATTGCATCTTAAATTTCTGCACTATCCTTGTAAACAGCCTTGCTATCAAATCAATGAATAAAGTCTTGTTGCCCATCATTGAAAAAGCCCAATTTCAGTAAAGAGAATTGAAACACTTGGAAGGGGAGGGAGGGGAAGGAAAAAATCATTCTCTACACCTGGAAGTTATGATGGGCTTTGGAATGGTTCAGGTGAAAGGCTTATCAGAGAGACGTGTCTGTCTCAGTCTGTCTCCATGTGAAGCATTTTATCAAGGTTAAGTACTCCATGTATTTCTTGTCAGCTTCAATCTCTCCTCTTTCTTTTCTCATCAGGAGGCCAAGAAGACTGCATCCTTTCTTATGAACCAGTCACAAGACAGGAAAGTAAGTTTCATCTGCTTTTCTACCACTGTTCCTTATATATTTCATTTCACAGTTTGGGGTCCAGTAGAGCAGTAAGCCTTGCTGTGCCAGTCACAGATTCTCTGTGGCTTCTTTTTCTTGGACACTCAGCCTATCGCATATGAAAAAAATTATATAAGGATCTTCCTTGAAAGCTCCTACTTCCTACCATTCCCAGGACTCTCTCCAGTATGCTCTCATGGGCTTTACTAATACATACTTTAATCAATCTACAAAACATTGATGCAGATTTTCTAGATTTACTGCAATATTGTTATATGGAAGGTCTTTGTTATTTTGCTTTTCATGATATGTGCCACTACCCAGTGTAGATGAACCCATGGGAAGGCAACTGAAACTGGGAGTGCACTCACCCAATTTAATGGGGAATGCACTCATATAACTACAGGAGAAAGAAATGCTACAACAACCTTTCCATGCCTCATGGAAGAGTCCATCTGCATGTATTTGGGAGTGGCCTTCTTGAGCGATAGCAAATATATATGCTTCTACGTAATCATTTGGCCTTGTACATGGATCATCACAGAGCTCTGCAATGGTACTAGTTCCATTTCCTTATTCATGTCAATAAATAAAATATTCATCAATAAAATGTGCACCTAAGTTTTTACTTCATATATGAAAACAAAAACTATGGTTAGTGCATATTTGGGTAAATTTATTTATTATTTACCAGTAAGATCATCAAAATGTGCCTTTCTTTTTGTTGTTCAGTTAATTACACCAGGCCGGTTATTATTCTGGGTCCTATGAAAGATCGGATCAACGATGATTTGATATCTGAATTCCCTGATAAGTTTGGATCATGTGTACCACGTAAGTATGATTTTACTCCTAGTTCTGCAGCTGAGTGAACTGTATCCCTTGGTGCTACACATTAAATAAATTTCTGTGAAAACAGTATGTATAAACCATATGTAGTTGAGTTTCTCAAAGGTCATTTTTCCATCACACAGAGAAGGGGAAAGGAACAAATAAAGAAAATTTTAAAAAAGGTTGTGAAGGTCTGGAAAACATTTCTCAAAAGAATTGTCTCAAAAGCTCTAGGACTTTTTTAAACAAGGAACTTTCTAGTCACTAACTCAGTTTAGTAATCAATCCATCTATGGTTTCTTAAATAAGATATGTTTGAAATACTGGTAAAATGTAAAATGGTTCAGCTCAATTGCACAGCATCCACCTATAAAATACAGAATAATCTGTGAATTGTGTGAGATCTAGACTGTTGAATTTGAAAGTAATGTTAGACCCTGAATTAAACAGAGTATTTATAACTTGAATCATTAGAGCTTGCTATCTATTTCAGGCCCTGATTGCAGTTGTACTTCATTTTAAACTGTTGTCTCTGCAAATATGCTACCTTAGAACTGCTAGAGGTGAGAACCGAATCAGGCCTATAAATAAGGCTAAATTGATTAGATTACGATTCATTTTATCGTCATGATAACATTAGATTTACAATCTGGAATGCATTTTATATTTGAGGGTTTTTTGTGATCCTGCTGAAAAAAAGTGGAATTCTGGTAAACCCTAATTTTATTTTAGCCTGTATTGATTGGAGGTAAACATTAGAAGGTTTATTGTCATGACTCCATTGAAAACAATCTGTAGTAGCCAAAATCTACTCTCAGATGTGGAGTGCCTCCCCTTAGAGCAGATCCAGCATTGCCCACTGAGCAAGCCTTCATTGCTGCATTTTTTGCATTAAATGTTTTTGCGGACTTCTTTATCTTCCGTCTTTTGTTTCATGCAGATACCACACGGCCAAAGCGTGACTATGAAGTGGATGGGAGAGATTATCATTTTGTCATTTCAAGAGAACAAATGGAAAAAGATATCCAAGAGCACAAATTTATAGAAGCTGGGCAGTACAATGATAATTTATATGGAACTAGTGTCCAGTCTGTGAGATTTGTGGCAGAAAGGGTAGGTTGACACTAGTTTTATTGCCTATACAACATGATCTGCTTTGTTTCCATATCGTGTCTCAGATATGATTCTCTGGCAAAAACAGAAAATATCTGCAAAATGGCATCCTAATATTTATAGGCTTTATAATGACTCCAGAAGTGGAGTCTCTGCTTTGAATTACATCATCCTTGACACTTCCTGTACTTGGATGTAGTGCCATGGATTCAGGATTCTAAAACAGTGCCTCAAATACACCCCAAAACAGCCTTTTCTCTTCCTTCTGTAAGATACGTAGATAAACTTAACTCATTTTCATAGAGGCAAAAGAACAAACCACAGAAAGATTACATTATTTGTCTCCAGTAACATGGAGAGTCTTCAACATAAACAAGAACTTATTTAACCAGTAAGAACATAGACATCATATTAACCTTTATGAATTGATTTTCCTCATCTCAAGAAAATCCTCCTGCCCCTACGAATTTCCTCCCAGGAAAAAATAACAGCCAAGTTTGTTTCCATATCATCAGTGTATATTTTGTATTAGCACCAAAGTAAAGGAAAGAACATAAAGTAGTGAAGTGCATGCCCTGGGCTTCCCCCTTCCCTGGTGTGCCAGTAATGGCCCCATTCCAGGGCACTGCATCGCAGAATTGCTTCCTATCTTTTGGCTGATCTGCAGAAAACTCTGCAAAAATAAACACATCCTCATCTGCTTCCAACAGGGCAAGCACTGTATACTTGATGTGTCAGGAAATGCTATCAAACGACTACAAGTTGCACAACTCTATCCCATCGCTATCTTCATTAAGCCTAAATCATGGGAGCCTCTGATGTGAGTATAAACTTCTTCAAGCATTTTGTTTTTCAGGGTACAATCTCAAGTGGCACCACACAGGTCTTGAGTCTACATTTTTCCTGTTCTCTATAATTAGTAATAATGAGGGAAAGTGGGAACAGTGTAGACTTGTCCTCACAGCCTGTCGTCCACTGTTGTCCATTGTTCAAAGCCAGAACTCCCTTTGAACCTTTCAGACTGGGACATGTGTGCTTACGTGCTGGACCATGAAGCACTCCCTGCCAGTGCTCGATATACTTGCTCCAACCTGTGCAACAAGTCCACCAAGGACTCGAGTAGCATGGCTTATCCCATCCAGCCTCGGGTGTTCCTGGGGTGTACAGTCTGGTCAAGGGCACAAACCAGAGGGTTAAACCTGTGCAAGGTTTGAGGTGCGTGCTTCTTCATAAAAGCCCTTCATTTGCCTGAAGGCCTGTAAGAGGATAGGCAAGGAGCCGTGGGACTGGAGAGGGGCAAATGTAACACTCAAAAGAATGAAAGAAAAGGCACCAACTTCATGCTGTCAAGGCTAACCAAGGTGACATGAACTTTGGAGGATAAGATTGAAACTCAATATAAGATCAGTAAGATAAAATTCAGCACAAAGGGGAGAAAATTAAATGCAGGAGTACAAATGGAATAATTAAGCTGTACACTGCAGAAAAGCATCTGGCAGTTGGGGTGGATTACACAGGAATTTGAATTGGGTGGCTAACGGTTGCAAAAAAGGAAACCGCCACTGTAGGCTATATTCATATCAGTGTTGTGTAAGGACACAATAGACAGCTATTTTGTTTTACTGGGGATGGATGAGGCCTCAGCTGTAGTGCTGGCCTGGTTCTTGGTTCCATCCTACTCGTGGAGGAGGAATGAGTATTATCTAGTGTCACACAGAGAAGGCTGAGGAGGAAATATGGAATTGATCCTCATACCAATTAAAGCTTAGGACAAAATACATTGCTATCAAGTTGTTTTCCGTGTACACTCAAGGTAAGGCAAGAGCTATCAGCTTACTTTGCTGTGATAGGAATGAAATTTTGACCTCTGCGCCTTCCCCTCGCCCAAGGCTCTGCAAAGGCCAGGTAATGCCATACGTATGTGTTTCACAGGTAAAATGTAGGCACCCACCCTCCTGCTACAGATCTGTGTCTAGTAATGGTAACTGTGTACCCACAGACATTGGTCACAGAGCTGGAGAATGCCAAAACAACCCATCCGGTGAATGTGCATTGTCCCTGGCCCTGCCTTTTGGCAATGAGGTTGTTGAATGTCCAGTCACGTTACAGGGAATGATGCACAGTATGTGGTACTTATGTAGCCCCATCCTGACCAAAAGCCATCTTGGACTGGATGACTTCCTGACATTTCTTCGAGCCCTGCAATTCAATTGTATTCTGATTTTGATACTGTACAGAAGAAGGGTTGTCTGATAGCCTACCTTCTACATTGGTTGTTTTAACATAGATTTTAATGTACAGTTTTTGCATTCATAAAACATTTCCATTATTTTTTTAATTCTGACACTGCCTCTGGAAGGATTAAAAAAAAAAGAAAGTAAATAAAAGAGGCCCTTACTCTGAAAAATACATCAGAAATACAGCAGAACCAGAAAAGTGGCAATAACATAAAGGCTTCATTGATTTAATGTTAGAACAGCAAATCATTGAACAGATTGACTGAATGGTGTTATGAAGATGCAAAATATTATGACAATCATCCTGTTGTTGAACCAAAGCAATAGACAATAAAACAAATGTGTTGTTCAAGAAACAACTGGATGTGGCACTTAGTGCTATGGTCTAGTTGACAAGGTGGTGATAAATCAAAGGTTGGACTTGATGGTCTTGTAGGTCTTTTCTTGTTCATACAAATAAGTTGAAAGTTACTGTAGTAGCAAAGTCAAAACATAAAGGACAAAAAATTTCTAATCACAAGATGCAGAGAAACAATAAGAAAAGGTTTATTCTTTCAGCAAAATTATCACATAAAGTTGTAGTCTAACTCTCATTTATGCATATGCTCTTTTGCACCCATCTGACAGTGGAAGCAAGAAGAGTGAAGGGAACATAAATTAAGCTTGCTCCTTCACTTGAAATTTGGTTATTACAGGTTTTCTGGAAATACCCTACTAACACTTACAACTACAGTGATGGAAGACTATAAGGGGCTATTGGATATAAAAGCAATCAGAACACATGGCCACTGATGTAAAAATACTGCTCCATCACCCCTTCCTCCCTTCCTCCCTCCCTCCCTTCCTTCCTCCCTTCCTCTCTCCCTACGCCTACACAATTCCACCTGGTTTACTCCCAAAGGCATCCTTGTTGGTACCCTTCAATCAGGCTCTCTCTCTAGAGGAAGTAGGACAGTGTTGAGACCAGGGCGATGAGAAATAGAAGCGAGAAAAAGCCTGCCTGGGTGAGCTCTTCACTGGGAGAAGAGGAAAACCATGGAAAATATGCCTGGAGGATTATTTTGAATTCACGAGCTGTGCAGGTCCCCGACTAGGAAATAAAAAAAAATAAAAGGAACTGCAGTATGACAGCACTTTTAATTCATCATGAAAAATAGTTATCAGGGTCCTCCCTTTTCTCCTGAAGGCACAGGATGGGCAGAGCCATGAATGCAACTAGCACAGTTTTATACTCCAGGCAAATCTATAACCTGAATGTGTAAGGCAAATTTGTACCTATTTCAAAATAATTCCTATTATAAACATTTGTTTGTATTTTCATTTGTATTATCTCTTCTGCTAATTCAAAGATCCTGAGGAAGACTTCTTAGAAATTTACCAGAAATAGATCTGGAAGGAGGAGGTTGTTAGCACTACAATATTATCTGAGTGTCCTTAAGATGAAAATGTTAAGTTTGGCTAAGAATTTGCAATGGTATGTCCCACTTCAAGACAGAGTTTTGGTTCAGTCACCTAAAGAGATGTTCAAGTAGGTGTAGCTGATAAGTCCACCTCAGCTCAATTAGATAGCAATCTTTTCACTCAATAGAAAAAGTAGTATTACAAATTTAGCAGGACAACACACAGATTGGCAAATGCTAAACCTATCTATATAACCTAAAATTACTGTCATACATTTTTTAAGAAATTTTTCTTATCTTCATTTTATAAACCCACTTTCTCCATTGCTTTAGTACCGGAGAGATTGTTCTAAGCAGTGTTCCCAGCTATATGCTCAGTTATATAGGTAGGCAGCAGTAAGCCATTTCTAGAAACACATTTTTGCATCCTAGACATCTTCCAGGGTGTTTTTCAGAAGCCAGGTGGGAGTTAGTTGTAGCAAGTTCATACTGTTGTACCCTTTGTAGATCATTTTTTTATGCACCGTAATGCACATAATTTCCTACGTGCATCACCCATGTCATATTGTATGCAGTCCATTACCACATAATCATATGATTCAGTACAAGGCATTAAGTCAGATTTATGCAGAACACAAGATGCTCCTTTCTCTTGCTTTCCTAGTTGCCTCAGAAAATTTTCATCATATTTCAAGAAAAATTAATCCATGCTGTGAAAAAATGCTAGAATGGGCAAACTCTACTTATTATTGACAATTACTTTGGACATCTGCAGGCATATAAGTGTAAGGCTGTGAATAAGTACAAGCTTCATCATTGAAAGTATACAGTGGTATTAAAAGCTGAGCATGTAAAGGCAAGACAACTCATTTCTTAAAGTTATTAAATAATGCTTCTGTTGAAACAGAAATGCTCCAGCATATAACAAAACACTAAGAAAGTCAGAATGTAACTGGCTGTTTATGTTTTTACATTATTGGTACCCAATAAGCAGTCTGTACAACATTATTCAGCTGTGGCAGCCAGCTGGATGTGGGAGATAGAGAAGTTTCTGAAGGAGCTTCAGCTCTGGAGGCAGGAGTACTGAGTGCTCAGACAACAGGATGTGCTGGATACCAAACTTACCTATAGGTTCCTGATGTCTCAAGTCTATCTCAGTTAGTGGCTACCAGATTCAGGCCTTACATTTTGTTTGGCAATGTAAAATACTGAACTCAAGACAAAAATTTACTGGAGAAATATGAAATGGAAAGTAGTTTGAAAAAGTAGTTTTGTGCTACATAAGAATGAAATTAAATTGAAAACACGAAACTGCCTCTGAAATGATGGAAGAATTTTACTGTTTGACTCTTGTATCAATCTCAATCCATCTGTGATTCAGTTGAACATGTCTTTTGGAAAGCTGTTCTGTCAAGAATCCAAATTTTTTTATTACTTCCTTTGTGTTTCTAGGGAAATGAATAAACGTCTTACAGAGGAGCAAGCAAAGAAAACCTATGATCGAGCAATTAAATTAGAACAAGAATTTGGAGAATATTTCACAGGTATGTTTTTATTAATGCCATTTTTCCCCCAAGATATAGTCTTTTATTGCAAAACAACTTGATCAGGTCTGTCTCTGGGCTAGAGTACCTATCAGTGTAGTGTGCCCAGAGTAAGGACTTCTGGTTTGAGACTATTGTCTCCTTGAAATTCCAGAGCAGCTGAGGCATTCAACTTCTCAAAGGTTTGATGTCCTAAAGGAATATCTATGCCAAGGCCAATTGTATGATGTTTGAGAAGGCGAAATGCTGTGTCCTGCACTTGGGTCACAACAGCCCCATGCCTCAATACAGGCTTGGGCCAGAGTTTCTGGAAAGCTGCCCAGAAGAAAAGGACCAAGGATTGCTGAGTCAGCAGTGTACCCAGGTGGCCAAGATGGCCAAGGGCCTGTACGAGCAATAGTGTGGCCAGCAGGACCAGGGCAGTCATCGTTCCCCTGTACTGGGCACTGGTGAGGCTGCACCTTGAATCCTGTGATCAGCTTTGGGTCCCTCACTATAAGAAAGACATTGAGGTCCTGGAGCATGTCCAGACAAGGCAGTGGAGCTGGTGAAGAGTCTGGAGCACAAGTCTGATGAAGAGTGGCTGACGGAGCTGGGGGTGTTTAGCCTGGAGAAAAGGAGGCTCGTGGGGGACCTTCTCACTCTTTACAACTACTTGAAAGAAGGTTGTAGCCAGGGCATCGGCTTATAACAAGTGACAAGGATGAGGAAATGGCCTCAAGTTGTACCAAACGAGGTTTAGATTACCTATTAGAAAAAAAAAAAATCACAGGAAAGGTTGTAAAACGTTGGAAAAGACTGTCCAGGGAAGTGGTGGAGTGACCATCCCTGGTGTTTAAAAAGCATGTGACTATGGCACTTGAGGACATGGTTTAGTGGCGAACATCATGGTGGGTCGCTAGGTTGACAGTTGTGTTCAATGATCTTAAATGTCTTTTCCAACTTTCACAATTCTATGATTCTATGAATTTGATTCCATCCCTGACACAAAACTGCTTTTAATGAAGTCAGAAAAAATGTTGCATAATTGCATTTGTACAGACCAGAGAAATCCTCACTAGTTCAAGACAAGAGCTCAAGCTATGGATCATAGGAGGGAAAGAGAAGGGCACCTTCTCCCTGACCTGAAAAAAAAGCAAGGTTTAGGACCTGCTCTTTTAAGACCTGCATTTCCTTTGAGCAGGTTTAGAAAGCTCCTCCTCAGGGGACTGGTATTTGTGGATAAACATTAGTAGCTTCTAAGTCAATTGAAATGTAAGTCTTGACTTACAACAGTGGGAAGCTATCATGCTGCCCTGCCCTAGGACAGAACTGCTAGTTCTCTGAATTAACCTGGCTCAGTCTTCCCAGTACAAGCAGTGTTTAATTGGTCTCTGTCATGGGCAGGTGCCATTGGTTTGAACTTAGTTGCCGTTTGCAGGGGTATGACTTTTCCATAATCAACATCCCAGTATGCCAGTTCCTTCTCATTCTGTCGGTATCTATGAATATGCTGAAAATCTGCTGACACTGGATGCTGTATCTATCAATTAAAAGAAGTATTGTTTTCTCTACTGCAGCTATTGTCCAAGGAGATAGCTTAGAAGATATATATAATCAATGCAAACTTGTAATTGAAGAACAATCTGGGCCTTTCATCTGGATTCCTTCAAAGGAAAAATTATAAATTAGCCACTGCACCTCTGATTACGACGGGAGAATATTTAGAAGAAAACTATAATATACTATTTGGAGGCTTTCCTGTTTTTGTTGCATTTATGTTCTTTGCAGTCAATGTGAATTTTGATGAATGTACAACACAAAGTGTTTGAAGCCATGAAGGACACTGATGGGTCAAAGGGTAGGAACAAAAAGACTTCTACCATATAAAGCAAATCTGTTGTGTGCTCAGAGCACCAGTTGTAGGTATAAACTTTTGACACAGAGACCCTCTGTCAAGGGGAGCTAGCCACCTCCTGTGCCCATGCGGACATTTCGATCGATTTTGATGGCTGAGCTCAGTGTTTTGATTGCTTTAAAGAGAAGTTCCCAGCTCTTGAACCTCATATAGGGCTTGATCCTGCAAGGCGCTCAGCACTCAACCCCAATTCCTACACATGAGTAGCCTATTGACTTGGAGGCACTTGCGATCCTTCCCTCTCTGTTCAGTTCCATCAGTTCCAGTAGGACTATTCATGTGCTCAAAGCTAAGCACAGGCTTAAGAATTTTGCTAGATCAGGGCTACATGCACCTTGCAAAATCAAGCTCAGAGTACTTGGTCCACTTCTTACTGAGGTCACTGTTAGGACTCTCTGTGACTTGACTGGGAGGTGGGTCCTATTCTAAGCTTGTCATTGCATATTTGTAGTTGGTACACCTCGACTTTGGTAACTATGCACATCTTTTGATTTCTGAAACCAAGTCAAGCATTTCTTTTTTCCCCTTTGAAAACACTATTACATCAGAAACTAATAACAATATGGTTTATTTTAATGATGTTTGGGTGTGGGAGAGGATGGAAGCATTTCACATCACACACACGTGCACACAAATACATTCCCATGTGGACACACACATATGAGGATTCACAGCACCTATGTTGACAAGGAGGGATACAACTGGGAAAAGCTTTAAAATTTTTGATTGTCTATTTTATCATTTATATTGATAGAAGGCACTTAAAGATGGAATAATTTATAAAAATAAAAATATATTGATGTATAGAAACTAATTTCTATAGGTAAAAATGTTTTTGTGAAGATATTTTGTAAAGATTAATTAATTGAAAGATTAAATATTTACACCCTTGTGCGACTGTAAAATGTAAAGAGGACCATCAAGTTGCATTATCCCTTTTCCATAACAGATTCTCTATTGTTAATTATGAGCAAGATAATTCCTTAAATTGTAGTTGTCATTTTGTTTTTCCTTCAATTTAATCCTCTTCCTTGCCTCTATTTAATCACGATGAACTCCTGTGGAAAGATCTCTTTAACTGACTGCCCTGTAGGACTTTTCTGAACACAAAAGGATAATGCATCTTTAAATTGAAATGGACAACTATTCAGAAGCAAAATGTCAATGCTCAAATTTGGTTAATAATGTCTCTCTTGGGAGGGAGGCACCCTTCGCCCCCAAATGTTTTATGATTCTTCCTGTTTCTTTCAAGGAAATAACAAAAGTATTTGATCTTTCCTCTCTTTGCAGGCAGGTCACCAACTAACCTATATCTTCATTCATTTCACAGTCAACAAGGGTCTTAAAAGCAAAAACTGAGGCAATGGAGTTTGTGAGGGATTTGGGGAAAGTCTGTGGAATTGCAGTTTGGGGTGCATGGAAAAGGAGAAGGAGATATTTCTTTCTTGTTTCACACTGCCCTTCCTCTGTATACTGATGCCATTCTTCACTCTGACTCACAAGGGGACAACTGCAAAAATGCTATGACAGTAAACTGAATTGCCTTTGCTGCTGCTGGACCATGTTCTCTGTAAAACCCACACTCCTGCCTGCTGCACTGCAGGAGTGCAATGCCTATAGCTGGTGGCTACAGTAACCCTAATGCTTAAGGATGTTTTAAGGGCAAATGCTAAATAGACTCCTCAGTTACTTGTCTATTTGAAGCTTACCTTTCTACACCCTGTCGAGCTGACAGGTATACCCAGCCAACTTCCGCAGACAGCGTGACGAGCTGGATGTTTGCAAAAGCCACCAGCAGTGACAGGGTTAAAAATACGGGCATTTTAGTGGCCCTGAGGGGGCCTCCTAAGCTTACTGCCCAACTATGGTAACTTTGAGAAGTTCACACTTCTTTAACTACTATTTTTCTTGCCTGGTCAGCGCAGATTTCTAAACAAGGGTTTCAGTTAAGTCTCCAGAAGAGCTTTGTAATCAGAAGGGCTAGAAACATTTTTTTTTTTTTTTTACAAAATATAAATTAATGAATGCTTTGATTTTGGATAATTCTGCAGAAATCCACAGAGTGACCCCAGATCTTTGGAAGCCATGAATCTTTCCATGCTGGCAAAGTACTATTGCCCCAGGTTGGGAAATAGCCCACCAGACCTGAAAAACCAAGTATCCTAAAGCAGGAACTTCATTCTAATTTTCAGCTCTGTTTTAAGCAATCAATCACATCTGCTTCTTTGTTTCTTAGTTCAGCATGCAGCCTTTTATGGTACTATCCTACTAGTAACTGTTTTGCTTTGTCATGTGCTGTGCTTTAAGGTGAACAGTAACACTACGGCTGAGTACAATCAATTTTTCCATCAGTCCCTGGTTACTGTAGTAACATTATTTATTTTTCCCTGTCTGTTGTTCGTGCTTCCAATTTAGAGTTGACATTGCACTTCTTTTTTTTTTTTTTTTTAAATAAAACATATATTTAAAAACAAATTTTCATGAGAAGCAGTGAGAGGTCTTATTTCCCTTAGGACTTGTACTCCCATTTGTTTTGTGCGTTGACGTTTTGCGTTTCATGTTTCAGCATCCACAGAGCTGCAGTCCATTTTTGCATTGCAGCTGTTCAGATCATACTGGGTGGTAGTGGGAGGAGGAAGAGAAACAAGACTCATGCAAAATTACATCTGGTGCAAAAAAAAAAAAAAAGTCCAAACTCACAACCCATAGCAATTGGCACCTGAGTCCATATTGGTGCTAACACAGCTTAGCATAATCAAATTCCCTTTCTGTCCATGTAAAAGACTTAGGAGCGTCTAAACATGAGACAAATGCAGATGCTGGACCCTTTAGGAAAAGTGCCAGATCACACCCCTGGTGCTATATCTCATGTTCTGGCACAGTGTGTAGCACCATAGGGTCCGAGCAGAATCAAAATTATCACCGCTTTTTGTCCACCCATGGATGATCATGATGACATCTTGCTAGCTTTTTGCAGATGTGCAATATTACAACCTAATTATTTTTCCTTGTCACAAAAAAAAAAAAAAATCTTCCATGCACTGACTCATTGAGAGCTTGCTAACAGGGCTCAGTGAAACAGCACTCTTCACTGGTCTTAGGGTCTGAGCATCAACCAGTGAAAGAGCCTCTTTCTTGCTTAATCCCCCTTCCTACAGAGGTGCCCTGTCCATGCTAGCGCTTTGTAATTTCTTTGGTGGTTAAGGCTGTTTCTAGATCAATATTCTGTGATGTAATTGTGTTTGTAGCTAGCATGGTTTGATGCTCTGGTGTGGATAGGGTCCTAGGAACCTGTGAAAATCAAGGATAAAAATCTCTCCATTGCACTGAAATGTCAAATCCTCATCCTGGAGAGTAGTGTGGAACCTGAGCGAATAACCACTAGGAGCCAGCAACAGTGTCCTAGGTATACAACATCCCCCTACCTATTTACATTAATTTTCTACAGAGAAATTTTTGGTATTACTCCTTCACTGTTACTTGCTAAGTCAAATTTTATTAATTTTTTTTCTTTTCTTATTTTTTTTTCAAATTGTATACCTGACCAGAGGGCTCAGTGAGTGACAACACAGGAGGATATTTGTAGGAAAAATAGAGTTCATGAAAAAAGTCTCAAGCTTCTTTTTCAGCTGCAGTTTTAAAGCCATAATATCTGCTGTGTTCACAGAAAGTGTCCTTCACAGCTTTTAATCTCAGTATTTTCCCTCTTGAATATTTTGTCTATCATGTTATGTATGCAGTTCTCTGTGTACTGCATTCAAGTGCTCAAGCCAAGCCTTGGTGAAATAAACTTTTTTCCTATTCCATTAAAAATCAGACATCTTGTCAATTAGTTCAGAAATAAAAATGAGGTCATCATTATATTATAAAAAAAAGGCTCCCATTCTTGGGCACAAATCAATATCAAAGCTAGCAGCAAATAATATCTAAAATCTATACAGGATATAGCTAGCCTGCATCAGCTGGTGTAAATCACAGTCACTCCTCTAATTTCAGTGGAGTCCATCCCATTTATACCACCTGAGGTTAAACATCCATCCTCCTCGTTACACCGATTTTTTTTTAGCATTACTGTAAAACACCAAGGCCACCTGATTAAACAGCAGCTCATCACTTTCCTCATTATTTACTGCTTATTTTACTGTAGCACCCAAAGGGCCAAGTCGTGGACCAAGATCCTTTTGAGGTAGGTGCTGTGAAATTGCTGAACAAAAAGCCCATGCAGAAGGATTTGCAGAATGCTGCAGCCCCACTGACATCTTACCAAGAGCAATAGGAACCACCACCTCACTGGCCCTTTTGAGACTCCGTCTTTAAGGTGAAGAGCACAAGAGATGATCCATCATCTCATACCACATTAGCAGCTTAGAGCCCTGACCTATGACCCAGGCAACTTTCCCTGATGTAACAGTGTTTCTGGGCATGAGTGGTAGCCAGCATCCCAGGCAAGATTTTTTTGGGGGAAAAAAAGCATTAAAAAAAGGAAAAAAAAAAAAGGAAAAAAGGCAACACTGTTGGCTCTTAGTGGGATAGCAACCTTTTAATTTCTGGATTTGTGCTCCTAAATTTGAATTGGCCAGTTTGAATTTCTGAGTGTAGCAGCCTGTACTCACCAAGCTGCTCTATCTAGCACGCTGGCCGGCGTGCATCTCTTTAGCAGGATGTTTCTCAGTCTAGCTGTAGTGTGGGGTACTCAGAATCTGAACTGGAGTTTACAAAACACCCTGTCCAGCTTACACTCCTGTTATATGTAAATACTCTGTGCATCCATTCCATTTGTGTAAAGAATAAAGCACACACAATTATAAAAACTGAGCTGTATATTTCATACTAGCTGTGTCCTTGCTTATTTATTCCGGTCCAAGCTCTCAGCTGTGGTTCAGTTGTAAATGCTTGATAGAGTGTTTATAAATATGTCATGAATTTTATTATAAAATATTAATATTAAAGCATTTTTACACTTTATAGCAAATGGATTCTTCACAAGGCATAATTTGTCTTTTTTCCTTGAAGCAGAATAGTAAAAGAGAAATATTATGCTTTTACTATGTCTTGAGACACTATGAGATCTATCATACAAGACAGACACAAGTCTGGAATTAGGATGGTGGTTTCAAAAATTACTGAAAATATGGTAACTTTTTTCTTTCTTGCAGTACTTTTTTTTCCTTCTGACTTCACATTGGTGTAGAATTTGCCACCAAGAAGATTCACTCTGGTGAAGTACAGCCACTTTCTCCTTACCACACTTCTGCTGTGCATTGGGTATCGTCAGCATCTTAGTGAATAATTATCAGAATTTTTTTCATAATTAAATCACTGTTCTATGTTTACAACATCACTGCACAGCCATGGGGATAAGGACTGTAATAATTACATGCTTGTGAGCAGCTTAGTGGAGCGTAAACTCAGTTGTGCTACAGGATCCCAACAGCTCAAGAACCTTGAGCTGGGGTTTGACAATTCCAGAAATTACTTTGCAGATGGCTTGTGGGCTCCAGGGAGGCCATGTGAACATTGTCAGTCCCCAGCAGAGACGTGAACATGACAGGGACACTGCTTTCGACACACAGACGGTGCTATGTTCAGTCTGCAGAGGACCATGGAGCCTCCATATGGCTCTGGGAGCCAAAACTGACACTACAGGGAGAAAAACTCTG
Organism: Lepidothrix coronata; assembly: GCF_001604755.1. Lineage (NCBI taxonomy): Eukaryota > Metazoa > Chordata > Aves > Passeriformes > Pipridae > Lepidothrix > Lepidothrix coronata. The sequence continues at coordinate 2,982,444 of NW_016690256.1, read as the reverse complement.
TCCACAAGAGTTTTAGCTGCATAATCATAAGGATGATTAATCATCTAAACATTCATTGTGATGCTTTAGATTTCTCCAATAGATTCAGAAGAGGGAGAGAATCCAAACAGTTGACACTGAAATACAGATGAGCAAAACTTAGGGGAAAAAAAGTTAGAAAGTTATTTTTGAGATGTCAGTCTGTTTACTGAGAGATTTTTCATATCAATAAGTTACTGGTCAAGCAACCTTAGCAACTATTAAAGTTGCTTTCCTGAGCAGCACTTAAAAAGCAGTCTGTAGGTGGACTCATCATTACAGAGTAGGGTCTCTTATTAAAGTACTTTCTTCTTCATTCTCTCTCTAGGCCAATTCCCCAGACTATATTCTGCAAAAGCAAGAGAAACTTAGAAAATGATCTTTATAAAATGCACTGGAGACAGGAAATTTTAAGGAAACTTAAAATTGCAGAAAGCTGAACATGCTGTGACGATCAATTCAGGCAGTGGTGGCAAACCTTTCCAGCCTGTTGCCTTGGCTAGGCATGGAGTATGTCCTGAATGGTCACCTTCTCTCATTTGTCCCACTGCCTTTTAATGGTCCCTTCACACAGCGAACCCATTATCTGGACTCAGTTGTCCAATCACAACCCACGGCTTGAAAGACACTATGTCCCAGGTTGCAGAATTATCTGGGACCAGAGCTACAAGGTAGGTGAGCAGTACTTCTATGTACAGATACCTCCAAGTGCCTAATCCATCTTAAGGAAGTCATTTCACAGAGATTTTCAGAAGAATTTAGGTGTCTATCTGGCATAAGCAAGTTATTCATTTCACTATAATTATAGCACTTTACAGGTGGCACAAAGCAAGGCAATGACACCAGGGTTCCTAAAGCACCTGTGAGAGAGCAGGAAAATGGTAATACAGTTCTTAAATATCTGAGCACATAGCAGATCCTCTTCCCCACCAGCAACCCACACCACAATATTTATTATCAAAAATCCCATTTCTGGAAGTATTCAAGGCCAGGTTAGATGGGGCTCTGAGCTACCTGGTCTAGTGGAAGGTGTCCCTGCCCATGGCAGGGGGTTGGAACTGGATGATATTTACGGTCCCTTCCAACCCAAACCATTCCATGATTCTATGATCTCAGACAACACAGGAAGAACTACCATAATAGCACTACCAGAGCAAGACTCACCAAAAGCACCATTACAAAGCAAATTGCTGCAAGGAAGGTGACACCACAGCTGCAGAGAATGGACTGCTTGGCTTGGTTGGCTGGACATGTCACCAGTAAAAGAGACACAGCTGAACTAATCTATAGACCAGTGTGGAAAGCTGTGGACAAAAGCACAGCTGCCCTGATCGGTGGAGGAGGACTGTACAGCACCCACTGTTGCAGTCTCTTGGTGGTGGAGATGGATCTTCCCTGACACACCGGGGAGCCAAATATCCCAGGGAGACAGAGCATGGTGCCCGGAAGAAAAAAAGTAATTTTAGTCAATGAAGAAATTGAATTACTTGATGCAGAAGCTCATTAACTACAGTCAACTGCTCATTAGTGTTTGATCTAAGGAGAAGCAGGTAGCAACCAGGGAAAATTAATTAGGTCTAATATATTATAACTGCAACAGTAATAGGGCTGTTACAACATCAGTAGGAGGCCAATACACAGGTGGCCCCTACACCACACCAACTGATTAACTAATGTCTCAGGGTACACAATGAGCCTGAGGGCTTACTCTGAAATGTATGGACAAAGAGCCTTCACTGCAGCCTCTTATGGCTTCCGTTCCAATAGGGACTCCCTGACACTGCCAAAGACTACTCCTTGCAATAAAATACAGAAATACAGTAGGGCATCAGCTGTAAATGGCAATTTGGAGATGTCTTTAAAATGCAAAACTCTGGCATGGGCTTTAAACATGTAAGATAAGTACAAAGATGTTGGGAATCTGGAGTAAAATCAGCCCTAACAGCTCACGTGAAGTCGCAGTCTGCAGCACAAACAAATCAGTAGCACCACCAAACCTCTGCCTGACCTACCTACTTCAGCAGACTGTTCTGAGCAAAATTCATGCCAGACTCCAAGGAAACATTTCCTTTATGGTCTTCTTGCTGCCTTCTCCCTTTTTCCCAGGAAAGGGTGTTGCCACTGTGCCATTTGCATTTAAAGCTGTTCAAGGGGCTGTTCATTACCTTCAAATGAAAGCACAGGGCAAAATTGTCACAATCACCATGTTTAAGTACCATGAGTGTCAAACTTACGTCAAACACCATTTCTTTCTCTATTTTTTAACAGAAATTGTTTCGAATACTGTTGACTTGATGATTCATAGGATGTATCTGAAGGGTACAGGGGAAAATGCTTGTCTGCAATAGAGGTTTTGAACAGGCATTGCAGGATACAGGAGTCACCAAAGCACCCTTTTTCCTCCTCTGATGGTGTATTTATTGGCTGTACTCTGCTTGCCTGGATGCAATTTGCTGGGAGTCAGTTGCTCAGTAATGACAATGCACCTCCTGTAAAATATTAGGCAAATATTTGCTAAGTATATTTGCTATATATAAATATTTGCTATATAATCCTTCTTTAATAGGGCTGGCATTTGCTGTAGGTTAGTACACTTATCAGTTTACAATATAATCTCACAGGCAGTGTATCCAGAGCCTCTTTTTTCAATGGACATCATACCATCCTATTTTAGAGATACCAAACAAGAAGGAAAACACTACTTCAAGACTGTATCTGCTAAACAGGGAAAAGCCCTTCTGATCCCCAACTCCAAGGCAACTGGCAAAAGGCCCATTTCCAATTAAACAAGATTAAGTGTTTACCTAAGCTTAGTCTATGGGTAGCTGGATTTGGGGAACAGGTAGTGTATGGATGTGAGACAAGTGGATCATGCCTTATTCAAGTGGCTGGATTTGTGGTGGAAAAGGGGAGCTCATCTTGTCAACTATAGCAGGTATATAAGTGAGGCCATGGGCCCCAGACAGAGATAATGGAGAGGTGTAGGAAGGGGAAGGTCTCACATTATTTAGTGCCTGCTTCAATCCATTAACCATTAGAGTTACAGATGGAGGCTAACAGGTCTCTGAGCAAGCATAAAGTTAGACAAGGCAAATATCAATTCCAGTGCACTGAAAAACCTAAAGTAAACACTAAGGACAGGAAAGCAGTAATTCATAGTCCTATAGAGGAAGCCGATTGTTAATTGAGCCTTTGCTCATGGGGACAAATCCCCAGTGACCACAAATTTCTGCCATAAATATATCAACTGCCTTCCCTTAAACAAAAATCAAGACACCACAGAACTGTGAGTGCCTGACAGAGACCCACACAGCCAAGGCATCATCTCACTGCTCACAAATGCTTTCTGAAAGGCCATCCATACGCGTGTCCCAAACCATCACCTTAAGTCAGCTCCACTGGCTCTGCAGAATAGCAGCAGACTTGTTCTTCCCCATGTGCACAGACACACACGCACAGACAGAGCATGCAGGGACACAAATCCCTGACCTGAGCAGTCTGAGTGTCTCAGCATCAGAAGAGCTTCTGCAGCGCGCATTCAGCTGTAAGTACTGAGGCAGCAATGCTGTATGTCTCTCCCTGGACTCCAAGCACCACATTCCGCCTACAAATCTCCTGTGCAGAGCCCAGAAACTCTGCAACATTTGGACACCAACACTATCACATGGTAAACTTTTACAGGACAACTCTTCAAAGTCCCTCCCATAGGTACTTGGACAGTACGTACCTACCACAGCCCAGCCTAGGGCAAGAAATGCATATAACAGATTATCTATATAGCTGTCTTGAGATTCAGTGTGATAATCGCCCAGCTGAATTGCCCAGCCCGGCTGGAAAGCTTTTGGGAGGAAAGGGGAGCATACACACACAGGCAGTGCTATCTCATGGAGGGTTTGCCACCTTGGCTGGACCAGTGTCATTGAAGTGCTGGAGGCACAGGTTGTTTAGGAATTTATTCTCTTTATAGCAGCTAGAGCTCTGTCTTCCCAAGCTTCCCATAGAAACATAGCCAAAGATTTGTATTTGCCTGCAGTGACGCTGCCCATTTGGTGTATGAATAGGGAGTTCTCCATATGATGTGTGCCCAAGGTGCGCCAAAGTAATAATGCTACCTCACACTTAACCCACTATCTGCATGATCTCTGTTGTGTGAGGACCATGTAGGTAAGAAATAATTTTAACTATAAAACCTCTATTGCTATTTATGAGCCAGGGGTGCAAGAAGTGCAGGCAGGGAACAAAACAAAACAAAAAAATTACAGGAGAATGATATTTAATTGCAAAGGGCATAAGAAATATCTTTTTTTGAGCAGGGGTAGAAAAGGTGTAAAAGGAGAATGTTAAGGCAAGGCAAATAGAAGAAGCAGGTGATAAAGGAAGGGCTTGGCCATATACAAAGTGGGAGGAAGGGAGTTGTGAAGCCAGCAGTCTATAGTGATATCAAGAGCTTGTAGAGAAGTGGGCATTGGTCTCCTCCTGGGTAACAAGGGATAGGACAAGATGAAATGCTCTCAAGTTGTACCAGGGGAGATTTAGATTGGACATTAGAAAAAATTTCTTCACTGAAAGGGTCATAAGGCATTGGAAAACACTGCCTAGAGAAGTGATGGAATCACCATCCCTGGAAGTGTTCAAAAAAAGGAGTAGATGTGCTCAGGGACATGATTTAGTGGTGAACATGGTGGTGCTAGGCTAATGGTTAGACTTGATGATCTTAGAGGTTTTTTTCTAACCTTAATGATTCTATGATTCCATGGTTCTAAGAGCTATAACCCCTTATAGGGAGCATTGACTCTCTCAGGACAGTATTTCCTTTTGTTTCAATAAAAACACAATAAAGCCACAGTAACTGTAGAATCAAAAAAAAAATAATAAATAAGAACTCTTCTTCTCCTTCTTCTGCCTTTCTCAAAGAGCAAGAAATATTCTGTATTTTGCTTGCACCTCAGGGTAGAGCTGGTTAATCAACCATGGTAAGCAGGCAAGGCAATCAGAAACCCCCTCCAGTTAGGGATTAGGAGAGGCTACAAAGCTTCCCTTATGAATCTACAGCTCCCTCTGCACAGCAGCTGGGATGCTTGTGCCTGGCTTGTGGGCTTCTCTGTGCAATGGACCTGCTAGTCTCTTTGGCTTGACATGCTCTCAGGTGCAGCTGGACATACAGTTCACAGCACTTGCAAGCAATGTGTGCTGTCCCCACAAGCAGTGACCCAACCATTTGCCATTTGGTGACAGCACCAGTTGCCACCAGGAATAGAGGGGTGACAACAAATAGCTGCACGGCAGTGAGTTCCTTACATGTTATATATCCAAATACCTGACAATTTTACAGAAACTGAAGGAATGTAGAAGAAAAAAAAGAGCCATCACATCTTGCCTGATTTTGGCCTATCCTAGCACTCTTGAGTTGGAAGGCTGCAAGTTCTTTGGAAATAATTCAGCCTCCATGTCACATAAGTAAAGCTTTACAGGCACTATATTAACACATTAAATTACAGCCATGCTGGAATTTGACCAAGACAGTGTGCTAAGCATGTCTGCTCTTTCTCTGTGTCGAGACCTACCTCCTTCACTAACACATACTTCATATCACTTCATGCTGTTCCATGAGTGTACAGGTTACAGCAGCACTGTGGGACACTGTTATATCAAACAACTTATGCAATAAAGATTTCCTGATCATTGGGGATGAGAGAAAAAGGGAAAAAGCAGACAAAAATTGAAGTGTTGGTGAGGCTATGAAAAGCTGACTTGACAACAGCATCAAAGCTGCAATGAGAGTTATCCTAAATCCACACCTTTCCCATCCCTTATAGAATTGCATCTTTACTGGATACTGACCCTGCTGGTCCTGGGACATGTGTAAGAACTAAATTACACAGGTAGAATTTAATAGGAGGAGGATGATGTTGATAATGACAATAACGATAATGACAATAACAATAATGACAGCAACAATGACAACAACAAAAAAAATAAAGACTTTCTGCCCAGTCTGAAATTCCGGGGGTTTGGCCGCACGCCAAAAAGAGATGGAAAGTTGAATGTACTTGAATTTTCCATAAAGAAATAATGCCCTCAAAATGTCAGTTCAAAAATGTCATGTATTTTGACATTCAGGACTCAAAATAGATCATTTCAGACTGACAGACCACAGCAAACCCATACTAGCTGGTGGTTACTTTTTTTTAGTATAAAAACAACTTTAAAAATATCTGTCTTTTGGTCTGGCTAAGATGTCTCAGATAATCCAGCACCTAAGGAGAAAAAAAATGTTTGTTCCAGGTTTGCCCAGACCCTTGAGAAGTTTCCGCAGTGGAAATGAATTTTATTATGTGATATGGGCATTGAACTGACAGAGAGATTTGTGAGCTATTAGTGAGAGATCATATCATACACTTACACAGATCAATTCCCATCCAACAGTGACAGAAGGAGATAAATGACAAGTGTGTTATAGAGCAGGAACTAAAGACTGTGACCACTCCAATGGTAATGTGTATTTGATCTGGAGCCAAGTATATCTGAGAAATACCAAACACCCCAAAATCAAACACGTATTGAAGGGTTTTTCTATTGATTGATAGTAATTTTAAGTGTATATTTTCAAAGAGTCTATATTTATACCAGAAAGCCAGTAAGTGCTGCAGAACTATAAATGAAAGAAGATAGCTGAAATAAAAGGTTTTGGTTATGTTTCTAGTTGCAGGAAAATCAGATTTAAGGTGATAAAACAGAGGGACTGATAGAAACCAACCATCCATGGTGATGGCCCATATAAAACATGCAGAATTAATTATGAGGCAGCAAATAGCATTCAGATCAAGGGGAATTAACAGTAAAAATCTCTAAAATAGAAGTTGAAATTAATTTGTTAGAAACCAGCAGGTCAAAAGAGAAAGGAATGGCAGTAGAGAATGAGTCTGCCTAGAAATGGGTCTGTTTGAAGCATAACTCCTAGAAAAAGACAACCAAAAACTTGAAGTGCTGAGAAGATTTACACTGTTCATTTACAATATGTTGTGAATGCAAGCAGTGCCTTCAAAACCTTCAGAGGACACCATATATGACTGCCTTGCTGTCTAGTAAACAGCACAAAAATTGTGTCAGAGCTATGAATCTTCGCTTGCTCATTTTTCTTTCTGTTCAGGAATCCAACAGACCTTCCCACAGGCCTCATCCAGGCACTTTGCCTAATTTCATACTACAGATACCACAGTCTGATCCACTTGGAGATACTTACAGCAGCCAAATCTCATTGTTTTGCCTCTGTCTTTCCCCAGCTGAGCCTCTGGCCTCTTACTAATCCTGCTATTTAACATGCACTCTTTGCATCTCCAGCCTAAAGCTAAAAGATTTCTTCCAAAATTTGTAAAGGAGCTTTGCAAAAGATGGCAACCTGTATTTGAAATATTAATCCCTATCACTTCGATCATTGACAATGACCACTAGAACTAAGCATTAATCACAGATAGCTAAATTAAGGGATTTATTTTTCATACATAGTCAAAGCAAGTGCCACAGGCCCAGTTGCTGCCCTGTTCCATGGTACAATCCCAGGTAGCCTCTGCAGAGCAGTGGTGACTCTATGAAGGACTTGTCCAAACAACTCACCTCAAAAGTGTTTAACACAAATTGTCTCTGTTGGAGAAGGGAACTTGGCACACATCCCCTAACCTATCATTGTCTCTGGATTTAGCAATGAGCAGTCCTTCTTACTTATAAGAAATGTTTCTCCCTACCCAACAAAGATTACACTTGGGATTTCCCCTCTCTGACTTAAAATCCCATGGCTTAAAGACTACACTGCAAAGGGGTTCACATTTGCATAATGTCTCTAACACAAGCAAATTGGCCTTCCCACACTGAATCTGGACATGTTTTCTTGGCTGTTTTTATTTACCCTTGTATTACAGTCATCATGAATAAGAGAAACTAATTGAGAAGAGACCCTAAAAGATCTTATTTCAAATTTGTCATCTGAGGTCATCAAGGGACAATACCATAAATTTTGACTTCATCATTTTCCAGACATAAAGACTGGTAAAAGAATGTAAAAGACAACATTATAGCAGACAAGCACTGTAGATTATGAGAGTGTGAGAAATGCTGATGGGAACTCAGAGTCTTGAAAAAACTCTCAAAAATGTCAGCAAGATGTTTTGAAAAAGAAGAAATTGAAGATGACAGGCATAAAAACCTAGCAAAATAAATATCTGTTGAAATATAAAGTGCCATTTTTCATCAGAGCTCAAGTGAAACTTAGTCTACATGTGTATTTCTCACAATAGTACACTTTTACTGTTTCTCACTTGGTTTGCAAGTATAATAGTAAGCTTTTGTGATTTTCTGCTAAAAATTGCCCAGCAAGCTGCTTCTTTAGCTTGGGAATGCAGTAAAAAACTACTGTTTACCTATCACACATTTTTAGGAAGCTGAGTTTTTTAACTGGTAATAAAAAGTGTCAATCACATTTTTAGCATGGTCCTGATTGCATTCAGGTTATGTCTTCTGTCAGTTATTGCTCCTCATCAGTGACACATTAGTGCCAGAGCTGCCAGCAGATTTCAAGTTTACTTAAGTTCACCAGGGAAACTTTAGACTAAAAGTGTTTAGAAATCTAGTTGCAGGCTAAAAATTCAGGAAATCAGTTTGTTTTGTTTTGATTGCATTAAAGAATTCACTATTTTAAAGGCAATACCAATTCTACTTATTAGTCAAAACATCCAAGTGGTCCAGTTTGATATGTGATGCCTAAGCTCAGTGGGCAGAAGAAAAGGACCCTCCCAGCCATCCCTCATGGACTGGTCCTGGCTGGGCAATTCAAAATAATTCTGATGTTTCCCTCTTGCTTGCTCTTTAAAACATCCAGTCCTAATGAAAAGTCACAAAATACTGGTCAGGTGATGCTGTCATCAGAAACAAAGAGAGGGTCTGGTTTCTTTCCATGTCTCAGGTTCCTCACACGGAACATGAGGATGGTAAAACTACCCTTCCTGAAACAGGAAATTCATGCTTGAGAGAGGATGATGAATTGATACGTGATACAGACAAAAGCAAAACCTAAATTATTTCTGGCCTTATTCAGAAAGATGTCTGAGCTTCAAATTCACAGTTGTGTAAAATGATGCTGAGTAAGGAGAGACAGTGGTTTTTTACCTTTCCTTGCTCTGTGTGCAAGATCACATGTCCTGTGTGATCTTGCCCTTGAATGAATCTAAACCTAAGTTGCATTTGGTCTCAGTATTATTCAGGTTTTTATCCAGTGCAGAACTGAGGGTTTCTGGCTGTCAAAAGCTTATTTGCTATTCCTCCATGGACACCCATTAATTTACAAAACTAACTTCCACAAAAGTATTGTCTCAGTCTTCAACTTTAGCAAAGCCAACTCAATTGCAACAGATTTGAAACATAATTAACTCTCACCAGATGTAACAATTTTTTTTTATCTCAGGACCATCGAAAAAGATACGAAAATTCCACCCTTGAAATATTCTTCCCTCAAAATATCAAGAAATATGATCAAAAGCATATGCAAGCTGATCTAGTCAATGGTAAACTCTTCTGATCAGTATGAGCAGAAGGGATCACCTCAGCAAACATGTAAGGTGGTTTTAGAAATTAAAAATCTGATCTAAACAGCCAAATAGTTGTAATAGGAGATGAATTATTAAATAGGTTAACATGAATAACACTGAACTTGGAGAGATACAGGCACTGAGCAAACACATAGTCTGTATATTTTCGCTTGCAGAGAAGAACAAAAAGAAATGAGATCTTGGGGTAAATTCTCAAGAGCTGAGTCAGCAGAAATTCAGCTGGAAATTTCCTGCAGCTTTTCCTCAAACATATATTTTTTTCAAGGAAAAATATACAAAGAGGAAAAATAGAAAAAAAGGTGGGAGGATGTAGTATAGCCCTACCATTGAAGAGCTGCTGAGGCTATTTTCTTCATTTGCCTCAGTCCTTATGGAAAACTTCATAAGAGCCATGCACATTTAGATTGACAGATGATACATGTCTCTGCCTGACTAGGTGGGTGCTCGTGGTAGTTGTATGCACTCATGTTCTTTTTCACTTGCTGCATTACATTGAGAGAAGGCAGGAATATGTTATGTATGCAAGTCCAATGGCTTCTAGCCTTGGAATAGTAATAGATACTGCTGTTCCTGTTGATTGGTGAGCGGGGTAAGCAATGCAGAGGTTTCTGCAGCCTCCCAGCAGCTCCTCCCAGAGTGTCTTTGAGGGTCCATGACTGGGTTGCCAAGGCCTTTTCTGCAATCAGAGCATGTTGGAGACCATCCAAAAGGCTACATGTTTGTCCAGGTTTGGAAACAAACATACTGCAGAAGCATACCCAGTATGCATGGTGTGATGCAATCTGCAACACTGGAATGATGGGACATGGGACAAGGAAAGAAGGGTAAGAAAGAGGGACAGACTCCCTCCAAAAATGCCATCTTCCTATCATTAGGAATCAATTTCATTTCCATTGTCCAAAGCACTGCAGAGACTGAAGTAAGCAGTGAAGTGGAAGTTACCTGGTTATAGCTGGGCTCCATTTCTGCTGGCCTAGGCCAGAAAGTGCCCACAAACTGCCGCTGTCTCTCTGAAAATAAGATGGACCCTTTAAAGTCCCTTCCAACCCAAAACATTCAGTGATGATAATATGATGATGACACCTCAAACTCAGTCACAATCAGGTATGACATGGCTATAGGAGGATAGCTTCTCCCTATCCCAGAAGCCATTCATAGCCATGGGAGAAGGATTTGGTTAAGAATTTTTAACCCACAATATCCTGAGACAACAGTAACAGCCTCACTGCTAATTTATAAATACTGTTGAGCACCTTTATGATCTAATTTGCTTTCTCAGGTGCTGGTGTGAATGTTGCAGAACTGTCTCTCAGGTACATCAGTATAATCGATAGCAATTGATGCTTGTGGGTTATACTGACAGAAATATTTGATAGGAAGGTTACAACTATTTTCCAATATTAATCTTCTATGTGCTGTAGTGCTTCTATGTGCTTCTAGGTGCTGTAATTTCTATCAATTGCTACCTTATTAGTGGAAGTCAAGCCAGGAGATGAACAAATGTTCATAACTGGAAATTGGGGGGGTTCTATAAGCTGAGTTATCTATCCGTAATTCTGCTGCACATTCCAGAGACACTGATCCTTTACAGAAATACTTTCCATATTTGTACCTCTCATTTCAACATCTAATTTATTACACATGTGACAGCTCAAAATGTCATAATAAGGCAATGTGACATTTTTGGTTTTAAATGTGATTGCTGTAATTTCGTACTGCACTTACTGATTTTTCAAGCCCTTCTTACATAGGTAAAACTTTGTACATTTAATGCTGTGCCACTGATCTTATTTTTGAAGCTATTAATGACTCACCCATTTTCCCTTTACCCTTGCTCTTTGTCACTACCTACCAATGTATGGTCATCAGTCTGGTTGTATTTTGTTTCCAAGACGGATTTTAGGGGGTTTTAGAACACTTGGTAGCATTCTCTGTGCCTTTTTTTTCCTCCACCTCCTCCCTATAAAATGATGACATCAATACTAAATTTTCTCATATCTTTAGTTTTCTTATATAAGTGCACAAACACTGTGAAATAGAGACAGACCTTTATCACATATTTTCGTAGCTCCAAGCAGATGCAGCTGTGATCTCTACTAGGGCCAGAAGACAACGCTGTTATAGAAATGGTAATGTTAATGCACTGCCTGTGGGAGTGTTATCTTTCACTGAGAGAGAAAAGGCTTATGAAAACTGGCTGAATTATTATTGCTTTCTTTGTATGTTGCAGCACTACCTCTATGCATTGTATAAATGCAAGGGCAATGGAATATACCCAGGCAGAAATAACTGGTAAATTATGCTGACTTGTTAACCTCACATCCACATCCATGCTTACCTCCTCAACATTTGTCATTCCTAAAGGTTTAGTAGGGGACCTGCTCATCTCAAAGCAATTCCCATCAGACCATCTCTGATTGAACTCATGCTGCTGCATTCCTGTGAAGCAGGGAAATAGATGATAGCAGGGAAGCAATAAGAGGAAATTTCAATTGTACAGTGAGTTTCTTTGGACTGTGATTCAGTTTCCAGGATAATATTGTAGATGAATTACTTGATTTATTTAAAAAGTGGATTGGATACACTGTACATTGTAAAATGTATCAGAAAAGAATTCTGTTCCTAGAGGATGGACTAGGGGAACGATGAAGTGTGCTTGAACTCGGACTCTTTCTGATCATTTCTGTATCTTCCTGTCCAAAAATAGGGCACTATTGCTACACTTCGTCAGAGGAAGACTAAGAATGAAAAATGTTCAAGAAGTAGTGGAATTTCTTTTTACTCTAGTGATAAAAGCTTCTGAGTGAGCAACTTGGGAAAAAAAGAGAGTTTCTGAGGGTGACATGAACAATGATAAGTTCAGATTGTATCTGCTGGCCTCATCTAGCACATTTACCTAGTTGTGATTTCCCTGGCTGACAGGGAGTTATTCCTAATTTAACACCAGCATAACTAAAAGGACTCAGAAATAAACGTGATGCATCTTGAATATTTCTTTTACCTGCTCAGAATCCATATGCCATTTTTTTTAATCTCATTGCTCATATTTGGCAATATACAAAACAAAAATATTTTTATTCCTACACCGATATTTTTGTTTGGTGATATAAATCAAATTACCTTTTCAGAGTTTAAGGATTAAATGTTCAACATGAGCAGGAAGAACAAAGATTTCCAAAGCATACCTAATGTTGTGCAAAATTACCTGTGCTGCTCCTCAAATGATGACCAATGAGGTCACTTTAGTGACTTTGCATATCTGGTGGCAGCCCCACTCAGGAGAAACTAGTAGCTCCAGAAAAGCACAAGGGCCAAGCAAGCTCCCTGTTCCCCCGGGTATCCTGTAGTGCCCCTCTGGGAGGAAGGGGAAGGTTGGATCACAGAATCATAGAATAATTTGAGTTGGAAGAGTCCTTTAAAGGCTATCTAGTCCAATCCTCCTGCCATGGGCAAGGACATCTTCAACTAGACAAGGTTTCTAGGAGCCCCGTCCAACCTGGCCTTGAATGTTTCCAGGTATGGGTCATCCACAGCTTCTCTGGGTAACCTGTGGCAGTGTTTCACCACCTTTATCGGGTATTTTTTTCTTGTATGTAGTCTGAATCTACCCTCTTCTAGTTTAAAACCATTGCCCCTTGTCCTGTCACAACAGGCCCTACCAAACAGTCTGTCTCCATCTTTCTTTTAAGCCCCCTTTAGGTACTGGAAGGTGCTATAGTCTCCCCAGAGCCTTCTATTCTCCAGGCTGAACAGCCCCAGATCTCTCAGCCTTTCCTCGTAGAAGAGGCACTCCAGCCCTCTGATCACTTTTGTGGCTCTGCTCTGGACTCACTTCAACAGGTCCAAATCTTTCCTGTACAGAGGAAATGAGACCTCATTCACCTAACTAAAGCTTAACTCAGTCATATTGCTTAGCATACATTCAATTGCAAACACACATGTAAGAGGTTCGAAGTAATATAACCAAAGATCTTGTATCTAGTGTCAAGAACTGCAGTGAAGGAGGCACCTAATCCAAAGCAAACCTTACTTCATTTTAGGTACCAGAGAAGGGAGAGGTTAAAAGGAGCAGGCCATAAGTTTTCACTTCTCTCTGAAATGAAATCCTTGTAAATTAGTTTGTCCTCTTACAGTCATGGAGCCCATTCTTGCTGCTTCAAAGGTTCCCCCATGATCTGCTGGGCAATGTATAACTGCCATCTAGTTTTAATCTGCTCCTTCAGATCTGTCATCATCTTTCAAATATTTTCTTTTCTTTTTTTTTTTTTTTAAAGTGGGGAAAAGTTCTGTTTAAGAGCATAATGTAACAGTTGCATTAGAAGCACTAAGGGATGCTGACAACTGTCTGGGACAGGGGTACAGAGACAAATGAGTAGACAGAGTTCAGGAGAGCTTATGAAAGCAATAGCAGTGTGCAATCCCAATGCAGAGGTCAGTGGAGGGCTGTCACTCGTATAAATGTATGAGGTTTCTTCACTTTTAGTGTCATCTGCAAGTCCAGGGCTCTGTTTCCAAGCATACCTGGTACGGGGCTCCCACCAGTATCATGGATGAGATCTGACAAGGCACATTTAGGGAGAACAGCTATCTGCTTTCTACTCTTCCATAAGACCTGTACAGGTAGAAGTCTCCTTTTAACTTCTGCATGGCAAAGATTTCACCCAGGCAACTCTGCAATGCTTCTCATGTGTGGGTGGCAAAGCCCTTCCTGCTCCTATCAGCTTCTCCTGAGCTCCAAATGACAACTACACTTCTCGACCTTCAGTTTGCAGATGAGAAGTGAAAAGTAGGTGACGATCAGCAGAATTGCCCATCAGCCCCTTGTACGAGGACGCTTCCTTAAATAGTATTTCTTTTCAGAAATAAAAGGTTCCTCAGAAAGCAGAAAGCTTTTGTTCAGAGATATTCTTCAATATCACTAAAGCTGTAAGGTAAAATGGCTTGACGGCAGAAAAGTCCAATATTTTTTAATTTAGCAAGCAGAAATAATTCCTGTTCTTACTGATCTTGCTGCCTTCTCCAGTTACCTAATAGAATATCATAGAGAAGATGGAGACAGACTCTTCCAAGAGATGCACAAAGATATGTAAAAAGTCAATGGACACAAATTGCATCACTGGAATCTCCAATTAGATATATGGAATTTTTTTTCACAGCAAGGGTGGTCAATCACTGGAGCTGAGACACAAATAAGACTGGACTTAACAGAGCTACCTGTTCTACGGGGACCCACAATGAGTGGGAGGTCAAACCATATGACCTCCAGAGCTCCCTTCCAACTGAAATTATTTCATGATCCTGTGATCCTTAAAGTCACATACATTGAAGCTATGGGTTCCATTTATTTTTTTTCTGACAGCGATGTAATATGCCGTTCAGTTTCTTGGTTTGCAACTCAAAAATTAAATTTTGTAGCTACCTTTTGGACGGAACTGTGGATGCACCTACTTAATATCTATTGGAACACTACTAATTATTTGTGTGCATCACTATTGGACAGATTTATTCTGTATTGCTGTGTAGTCTGGGAAAATACATTTCCACCCTGAATTAATCCTACTTTAAATAAAGGAAGATAAAAAGAAAGAACCAAAGTAAGTTCTCTATAATATGCAATGTGCAAATAGAGCTACAATCTCAATGTAAAATGTGTGCCAGACAAGATCCAGTCCTCTCTGCTTGGCAGCAGAGGACTGAATCATCCAGCCCACTTTAGGGAGCCCACACAGCTGTCTGTTGTGACTTTTAAAGCCTCATGTTGTCCAGAACTAGGCCAGCAGCTCCAGAATGAGACTTTATAAAGACTGGTTCCTAAGCAATGGGCAACAGGATTAACTAAGTAATGGCCGTGGATCCCCATCCCTTATACTGCTTTTATTTTTCCGACATCCATATAAGGATTGGGAACACTAAATAGTATCCAGACTATCTACATTAGTTTCAAAGATTTAGGTGGAATTTATTGCCTAAATCCAAGAGCACTACTTAAACTAATGGCTGCTCAGGGCTCCCTAAACTTGTACAGTACATAAAAATCCAATGGCACCCTGATGTTAACTGCAGCACTCATTAAATACCTAAATATGCCTAATCAGCTAAGTGGGAATCTCCCACCTGAACTCTACAGCATCTCAGAGAAAGAAGTGAGCCCCTGAGGACCTTCATCCACTCAGTACATCCAAAGAACTCTTAATGCACTTGAACAGCTTTGGCCAAATGAGGTCACCTCTCCCATAGCAGCTGAAGGACAAGAATCGCTGATGGGGTTTGAACCTTCTACAAATGAAAGACATGCTGAAGAAAATGAGTCTTTTTATAAACACAAATGCACATGTTCATTGTCCATCACAATAGTAAATTAAGAGAATGAGAAAAATTTTTCTACCTATTAGCTATGAAAAGTATTTACAAAAACACTTCTCTACTTTACTGTCTTGTTATGAAAAATTCAGCTAGATTAGGAGGAAATCTGTTATTGGCAGTTTAGCTTACTTATCTTATTCCAGGGAGCCCTTAGGAAGGGTCAGGGTATTCCACAGTGTTTTTTCCAGCAAGAACATAGTTCCATAGATGTACAGAATTGTATAAATTAGTGGCAATAATAAGTCAGCTACCTGTGGTAAAATTTTACTACAGAATGTTTCTGATTAATAAATAAATCATACTGATTAAGAAATTAAATAATTAGAAGATATTTTACAGCACATTGGGGATTTAGAAGTGAACTGGGCAACAGCAAAATTATTGATGCAGACACCCTACCACTGCTCCATTTGAAAGAAGTCAAAAATTTTGCCTCTGGCTTTCCAGGGAACAGAGCAGGTTGAAACTATTGTCACATGCTACTCTCCTCCTTGATAACCCAGAAAACCCTGCTGCTTATCAGCTTCTGACAAAGAGAAGATTCAATTCAAAATGGTCAAGAATCGATTCTGGGAAATATTCCAGCTATATCTTATGCTCGCTTCCACAAACAGATTTTTGAAAGGGTGGGAGAACTTTCTGACCAGTAGTGTTTAACATGTGGAAAGATAAGGAGAGTCAAATCTCTTCCTTCAGGCTATTTGTCCTGGAAGCAGGAAAAAGACTCTTCCCACTCATCACAGCATAGCTAACACATTAAGGAAATTTTCCAGTACTTCGAAGCATCATCTACTGCCAGGTTTGGTAAATTAGTAAATGATGCCAAACATATAGCCCTGTTCATCAACATATACTGTTGTTAAGCAGTGAAAGAATGTTTTTCTTCCAGTAGGTAAGAAAAATTAAGAAAACAAGACAGCCTGACAAGGAAAGACAGCCCCGGTGTCTACTCCTATGGGAGAGGCCCTCATTTTGCCCTGATATTGCAAAAATTCAACTTACCTCTTGTAAACCAAGCTTGCAGAGATCCTTGCTGGCAGCACACAGCAAAACACTGTAATCACTGTGTCATTTCAGAAGCAAAAAATCTGACTGGCAGCAAAGGAAGTTTCCTTTGTCTACTAGCAAAACATTCTGCCATGACATTTGCAGTAGGCTGCTGTATTATAAAAGTTAAATTTAATTCCTATACTTGTTAAGAAAATAGCACACCTTTTATTTTGCTTACAAACTGCCAGTTACATGATTCATGGGAAATTATTGTATATTGCAGTGTCTTTCCATTCTGCATAAAAGTAGCTTTTCATTCAGTGCTTCTTTCCTGATTCCACATGTTGTGAGCATGTGTGCCATCAGATCACAGAATCGTTTAGACTGGAAAAGACCTCTTAGATCATAGAGTCCAACCTTTGACTGATCACCAACTTGTCAACTAGACCATGGCATTAAAGGCCGTGTCCAATTTTTCTTGAACACCTCCATGGATGATGACTCCCCCATCTCCCTGGGCAGCCCACTCCAATGTTTAACAACCATTTCTATGAAGAAATTCCTCTGGATGTCCCACATATCCAACAGATATTCCCCACTGATATACAATGATTTATAAGCCCTCTGTTTTATTGTGTCCTAAAATGCACTTACATCCAATTTGATCAAAATCTAAAATGCAGTCTCTCAGCAACTTGTGCTGCAGAGTTAGAGCTGAAATCTGTCCTTAAGCTCCTCTGGGAACACAAAGATTTCCACACACACTATCATCATGCTTTTGCCTCTGAGCAATCTGGGCTGTACAAGACTGAGCTGAACCTGGATTGCCTAAAGGAGGTTGGGGCAGGTGAGGCAGGAGCTAAAACAGCCAGGAAAAAAAAAATTACATTTAAATCAACTACTTAGTGCAAAATTTAGGACTCCTCATTAATAGAAAGCCACAAAATGTCACAAAAATTCTATGCCTTTGGAAATGTAAAAATACTGTACGGTTTGGTGTGGTGCTCCCAGTGCAAAGTAACATTCCAGTTCTGTCACCAACCCTGGCCCATCTGGATACATCATCATGAAGAATCAGACAATATACAAGGAAATCCACACTGGACTTGAATCACATCATTGGTACATTAACATCGTTTTCAGTTTCAAGCCTTATGGTAACTATTCTTCTCAAGAGAGCAGAAGGGAATTTCCATCAAAATATTTTTGATTAAGAAAAAATCAGTTTCTGTGTAATCTCAGTTTTTGTTGAGAAGATTTTCTTTTCTCACTGGGACCACTGATGTTGAACATGTTTTGAAATCTTTGCCTGAGCTGCTGCAGTATCTCTTAAAAGCGGGGGAGATTTAGATTACATATTAGAAAGAGGTTCTTCACCCAGAGGGTGGTTGTGCACTGGAACAGGCTCCCCAGGGAAGTGGTCACAGCACCAAGTCTGTCAAAGTTCAAGAAGCGTTTGGACAATGCTCTCAGGCACATGGTGTGACCGTTGAGGAGGGTTCTGTGCAGGGCCAGGAGTTGGACTTGATGGTCTTTGTGGGTTTCTTCCAACCCAGCATATTTTGTGATTGTGTGAAAAGACACAGTGCAGCTGATTTACCCTGTGGGCTGGATCAGAGCATACATAATTCAACAATGCCTCAGCTCATGCTGGAGCATGATGGCACATCCCAGGACATGGATCTAGCAGAATCAAAACTCTCTACAACCACCTTTTCTCCCCTGAAAAGTCTCCATCTGTTGAAAATTGGTGAAAGCAAATGTTAAATAATCAAATATTTACATCAATTAAAAAATTTCAAATAAAAAATTTCAAATTATTTGCATTTCCAATTTATAATCAAGTCAATTGACTAAAACCTTAAAAACAAAATTGGGATTTTCTAAGGGACCAAAACAAAAAAAATCAAGTCAAATTGCTACAAATATTCAAACACAAATCATTAACAAACTATTTCACTAGAGCGAGCTGTTGCAGGTAAACGTACATTATAGGCAGGTGTAGATTTTTTACCAAAAATTAGTGCACCATGGAATGAGATGCTATGGGTGAGCAGAATATTACCAAGCTAATGTGGCAGAGGGGAGACTGAGGCAGCTGCCTCCTTCTTCAGTTTCTTTGAAGGTAATGAAATAAAACTGAATGAGTCTGAGAGAAGAAAGTTGGCAGTTTGGCAACTAATCAAGACTGGGCAATAACCACAAATGGTTACAGTAGATAATTGCACAGAGCTCTACCCGCATCCAAGCAGATATTTGATGTATTATCTCACCAAAATAGTGAGAGCTGTACAAGCAACTGGGTGTCTGAAAGTTCCTGTACCAAATTAATCCATGCTCCTTTACTGCTCAAATAAAAAAGTGGACTGTCAATAACCAAGCAATCCCAGATATGGGGTAGAAAACTGGAATCCTTTATTGAACGCAAGAACAAAATTTAAGGGCCTTGGATGTTGGACATGTTAATGAGGAGGACAAGCCATGTTAATTAGGGAATTACACAATTTTTACTGGAGTTTACCCAATAGGTTAATATTTCCCTCAACCAGAATTACATGGGGGGGAAGGATTAAGGGGTTTAGACATGGTTTGATACAATCATCTCAAGAGTCCTTTCTTATTTCTGCTGTAGGAGCCAGGCTAAATCCATACGGTTGAATCTTTAACAGGTCTTGTGAGAAGAGTTCAGCTCTTCAGATCACAGGATTCTTGTCAGCCCTTATTGCCCAAGGTTTATAGCTCAAGCTGATTAGACTCCTTTTTGCTGGCAGCTGGGTTTGGGCCCCCTCATAAAAATGCTACACATCTCTGAATGTAACTGCATTGAAATTTGAAGTTCATTGAATCTTTCTTAGTGATGGTTGATGATCCACAACAAGCTTAGGCCCTACTGGAAAGTCCTCCACACTGAGAAGTATGGCATAGAATTTAGAGGATATCCATCAAAGCAGACTGCCTCCACTATGGTATTATTTTTCTCTTGTCATCATTGATATGATGAGGCTGACAGGCCTCAGTGGGGAACAAGTTCTCCATTAGGTTGAGCACCATATAAAGGAAGCACAGTAGAACTAAGGAAAGAGGAGTGAGATTTGTTCTCCTTTAAGAGAAGGATTTAATTAGACACTCAGTCATCTCCACTTAGGTGGCTAGACTTTTGCAGTTACTCAAGATAGGTGTCTAGAGACATTTGAGACACCTTATGGCACCTTACTGCTAGCTATTTAGCTGCTGATTCAGAAGGGCACAGCTGTTCCATAATCTCTGTGTCATATTATCCAACCCCATGCGGATGTCTCAGATAACTTAGAGCCCCTCAGAGACCACAGGTATTTATGGGTGGGCAACTGAACTGAAATCTTTTAATTCCCTGACAATCAATGAACAGTAATTCCATACAGTCAATGGTCCCTGAAGAGTGATTCAGTTCACCAAATACCAAATATCTGCTTTGAGGTGAGATGACTCATTTCTAGGATCCACTGACTGTGTTAACTAGGGCTAGGGTTCAGTTCATCAGGATGTCATTTGTTACTCGACACACCTAGGGTGCCTGAGTGATATGATCCAGCATTTACACATTTTTGGAAGGCAGTTGGAGACCAGGTGGGAACCAGTGGGACATCTCAAATGGTACTGCATACCTATGTATGAGCAGATGTGCTGAGCTTTTATCATAGAATCACAGGATTGTTTGGCTTGGAAGGGACCTTAAGGTTCATCTAGTTCCACCCTCCTTGCAATGGGCAGGAACAACATCCACTGGACCAGGTTGCTCAAAATCTCTTTGAACCTGGCCTTGAACACTTCTAGGGATGGAGCACCCACAGCTTCTCTGGGAAACCTGTTTCAGGGCCTCATCACTCTCACAGTGAAGAATTTCTTTCTAATATCTACTCTGCTCTCTTCCAGTTTGAAGCCATTACCCTATGACTATATGCTCTTGTCAAAAGTCCCTCTCCATCTCTCTTGTAGCCCCCTTTAGGTACTGGAAGGCTACTCTAAGTTTGCCTTGGAGCCTTCTCTTT
The DNA here is from genome assembly GCF_001604755.1 of Lepidothrix coronata. Lineage (NCBI taxonomy): Eukaryota > Metazoa > Chordata > Aves > Passeriformes > Pipridae > Lepidothrix > Lepidothrix coronata. Next base: position 2,961,446 of record NW_016690256.1, on the reverse strand, counting down.
TCCAGGCTAAATAACCCCATCTCTCTCAGCCTGTCCTCATAGGAGAGTTGCTCCCGCCCTTTCATCATCTTTGTGACCTTCCTCTGGATACACTCCAATAGGTCCATGTCCTTCTTGGGAATCCCAGTAATGGAATCATTACTGGATAGTAATGATTTGCCCTGGGTTCTCAAGTTCCCATGCACTTGCCTGAAGACACAATAGTGCCTTAGGCTGGAGCTGTACCTCACCCAAAGGGCCCTATTCAGTCTCCACTATCAGCACTTTGTGCCATTTGAGATGCCCTCTGCAACCTAGCCTCCAGCTGCCACTCTTGAACGACATGTCCTCAAGGGCTCCCGACCTCATGTCACTGCTGTCAAGCCCATGCAGTTGTCTCAGGTCCCTAGAGCATCTCAACTTACACTAAAAGCCTCCATCTGTTTAACTGAGTCATGGAAATGTCTGTAATATAGTTGTCTACACTAACAAAGCTAATGATTCAAGACTTCCTTTATAACCAGTGGAGGAAAACTGGGGTTTAGGATATGTTTCAGTTGGCCTATTTTAGAGATTTACTTTAGAATGAGATATACTGTATCCAGAAGGGCTGATTTCTCTCCATTCTTAAGAAATGGAAGGAGGTCAGCTCAGAAGCAGACACTTTACAGTCAGGCAGCTTAATCCCAGCTCTCAGGAGTGACCCAGACCACAAAGAGAGCTCCAAAATGAATTCAGATCAACTGCAGAAACACAGCCAAGTCACCAAGGTTTGATGGATCGCTGTCACCTCAGTCAAGCAGCACAGCTGGGCTGGGCTTTAGTTATGAGGCAAGTTCAGATTAAAATCTCAGTGCAAGAGCTTTAAAATGAAGTTTTTAACATGCATTTGTGATGGAGTAAGAAAATAATCTCAGCCATGTGCAATTCAGTAGCCATTCAGCTGAGGTACAGCGATTGTGCGCCTGAGCCCAGAGCTGCAATTCTTCCTTTAACCCACTACTGCTGTTTTTCTGCTAATATTGCTTAGCTTTTCCAACAGGTGCCATGGTAACAGGTACCTTGGAACTCTTTCACAGATTATATAGCATGTTATGCAAAGTGGCCTGGCAGGTTTTCTGCTTTTAATATTCAAAGGATAACCTTTGAGGTAGCCCATATATTTTCAAATCCTTAAATCCCTTGACACCTGGACACTTTGTATGTACCTCTGAACATAGCACAGTTTTTCTCCCAGATTACAGAAAATCATTTAAAAGTAGATCAAGCACGAGCAGCACAAGGCACTTCTGTCAATTCCTCTGACAGAGAGGTTACAAGAGGCAAACAAATAAAGACACAGGAAGGAAAATAAGCCATAGCTACCCGAGAGAAAGACTGGCTAAAGTAAGGCATCAAATCAACAAAGGAAAATTAGTTGTAGTGGATAAAGAATGCTGTTTCTAGCTATGATTGCCACTAGCCAGCCTCATGTTTCATTCAAATGGGATTAAAGGTTTGTGCTGTGCATTCACAGGGACCATTCCCCATCTCCCCATCACATCCTTTCCTCCCTTTCCACTCTTAGCGTGTTGCTCGTCACCATGCATAGGCCCACAGAGCTTTGTGCAGGAGATGGGCACTACACTGGTCCCATCGTGCCACATTTCCCCAGAACCCTTGGGCCACAAAGTGCCACAGCCCAAGTGGGAGGACACAGCAGGCAGCATTTCTCTGCCCTCCCCACTGCAGGGCAGGACATGTGCGGAGACACACACCCCTCACCCACCTTATCCACTCATCCACACTTACAGCTCTCTCTCTGCAGCCTTACCCTGGGCTGAGATGCTCCAGAGGACATCAGGGACTACTGGAGCACAGCACCTGCCTGCCAGCCCACTCCTGCACACCTGGTGTTACTCTCTTTATGAGAGTCCCAATAAATTAGACAAGAATTCCTACACAAGGCTGTTACAAAAGCGATGATATATGCCGGCCTAACAAATAGGCACTTGGATAACATGGTAATTAGCTCTGCGAAGGAAAAAAGAAAAAACCAAACAAACGCACAACAGTTTTTCTTCTCTTTTATCTGATTTGTGAATTCTCTAGGGAATGTGCATTTTTGCATATGCACATACCATATGGACAGGCAAGGGCAAAGACACAATCTTTCTGAAATCCCTGATGCTCACTTGAATTATAAGCAGTATGGAAATCAGAAAACTCTCAGTCAGTCTCACCTTTATTAAGTGTCCTAAACACAGTTCTTGAGTGACAGGCAGATTTTCTGCACCAAATACATTCAGTTGCCCAGACTTGCAAGAGTAAATACTCTAATTTGATAAGCCTTCTATTACCATCTCTTCCCTCAGCCCTGGCAATGACATTATCCTCACCACTGGCTCATTGCTTCTCTCCCCACCATTGCTTCTTCTGTTTATCTGCTGAATTAGTGGCTTGGAATCACCTCCAAATCCTCTTGTCTATCCTCCACACCTCTGCTACTTAATTGCCTCCCAAGGAAGAAGCTTGGCCATCTTCTACCTGCAAAACTTAAGCTGTTTGCATCCAAACTCCAACAGTCGGTATCCACGAGGCTTTCCCCACTGCCATACTTTGCTCAGGGGCAGCCTTTTCCTCTTCTAAAAGTGCTCATGCAGAGAGTGACAGCCCCTTCAGTGGCCTGACTTTGCCTCTGCATGGACCCTCTTTCCTTCCTCTGTCCTCACACCTTTGCAATAGGGGACACTAGGTTCTGTATATGTTTGGACTGATATTTGGTGGGCACAGAATGCAGATTACAACAGAGTTAGTTGCAAACCACAAGCATGGAGAAGTACACTGTCTTGTCCATCTAGAGAAAACACATTTGCAGGGTGTATCTCTGCAAAGGCCCTGGATTCTGAAGGTGAAAACCTATGGGTCAGAACTGGGTGCTGCTGACAGATGATCGCCATTATCCCTGGAGTCATCTGCCTCTTTTCCATTTCAGGATAACTGGAAGGACTAATCTGAAAAATATATGAGAAAGGCTGTCTGAAGAGGTTCCCCAGGGAAACTGTCACAGCACCAAGCCTGACAGAGTTCAAGAAGTTCAATGCTCTCAAGCACATGGTGTGATTCTTGGGGTTGTCCTATACAGGGCCAGGAGTTGGACTTTGCTGATCCTTGTGGGTTCTTTCCAACTCAAGATATTCTGTGATTACATGAACACGCCTGACTAGCTCCAATGGTCCCACAGTCCCTACAATAGAGGGGACACATCATTAGGAGCTGATAAATAATCAAAGCAAAGCCACGGAGTTTCACTTGGAGTAGGTTTTTTTATCCCTAGGAAAAACTGCTTTGGAAAAGAAGAATAAGCAGGTGAATTTCACCAGATGGGACTGTGGGATCTGAGAAAGGAAAATGAAAATGGAAGTAAACAAAAGGCTTTGATGACGATACTCAGCCCGACGTCTTTCTTTCTGAGATCCTATACCCCTCAGCCATTGTTCCATCTCTTAATCTCCCCGGGTGTCTCTAAATCTTGGTCCCTATTCTAGACCAAGCCTAGAAACTGCCCACAGCTGATGAACTCTCTTGAAATTGTAAGCCTCTTCCCCCCGACATAAAATAAATGTGACAATAACTGTTGAATAGAGTCATAGAATCATAGAATCTTTGATGTTTGAAAAGACCACTAGGATCATTGAGTCCAACCACTAACCCAGCACTGGCAAGTCCACCATGTTTCTAAGCACCACATCTTCATGTTTTTTGAATAAAGACCAAGACATCTGGCAGGATAGACAGGTTGGATCCAAATGTTTTGCCTTTAAATAGATTTTGTTTTCTTCATGTCCATTTTCTAGCTGCAAGAATTCTTACAAGTTATGACTTCAATTTTCACAGGGTGGATAAGTAGTTTATCAGACTCTGGATTATGCACAGTCCATGCACAAATAATTCTGTTAATAGCAAAGGGATTATATAAAAAAAGTAAAGGACTGAGAAAGCAAATAGCTCCTTGTTAAAAATATGAACGTCTCTTCGGCTTTAACACGAACATTTCCTCTTGAGTGTCTATCCACTTGAATCATTTACCTTTTTGAGAAAGTGGTTTGTTAAATGGTCCACAAAGGCACAAAACATGACAGTGATTTAGAGATATGTGCTTGTGTATCTGTCTGGCCATCACCTATGCCTACTTATTTGTTGGTGATAGAACCAGAGCAGTTCTGAAGATTTTTCCAGATGTGGGTTTTTTTGAGAAGAGACCAATTAGTAACCTATTGCCAGAGACACTATATCTTGCTGCCACCCCAAAAATGGCTTTCTTAGAGATCGACTCATTGGAAAATCCTGATCTTTAGGTTTATTTCCCCCATGAGAAGTGCAATGGTTTACATTAATGCCATTTAAAAACAATTTAGTGTTCTTATTTTTCTGCTAAGCAGTGGGTTATGTCTTTTTAATTTGAGTATGGATTTGACTGAAATCAATGTGTGCTTCTGTTCTTCTGTTCAATGAGTTCATTCCTATTAAACACATACCTTTATTAGATTTATGGATGCTTCTTGTATAAGTCAGTCTTCAGAGCCTCTAAAGGACTCTAAGATGCACAAAGGAAAGATAATGCTTATCTTTATTTCCTTCTGCACTAAGCTACCCAAAAACACATTGACCTATCTCACATAGCACTATTTCTGTGGTCTTTGGGCATCTCCAAATGCACCTGGGAAGCAGAGAACAATTTTCTCCCAACTTGCCTACAAGAAAGTGAGCTGGAGACCAGCCCTAAGCTCTGACCGTACACGAGCTGGATCTTGCGCAAAGCTCACCAGCCACTAATCCATGAACCGTTCTGCTTCTTTCACCATATAGTTCTCTCCCAGTTCCTATAATGTACCTGTCTTAGCCCTCAAGATGTTACAAAGTCTCAGACAAAACCGTGGGGCCACAACACCCACATATCTCACCCCCCCTAAAACTGAGAACCAACTAGATCATCTCCTGCTTTCTCCAGCCACAAAGATGCTTTTCCAAAGTAAAGGGATATGACATCCCTGGGTCCTAGCCTGACTTTTAGTCTGGAGACCACACCAGGATCTTGAAGCAAGGAAATGCTCTTGGGCACTGACAGCTTAAACGTAACTTAGAACTACTTGCACAAACCTATTCTTGGCAAACAGCTTCCCCCCATTCTGACCAATGGGCTTCATTAAAGTCAGATGCAGTGGTTTCAAGGGGCCTAATTGCCAACACAATCTGAGCTGAGAGACTTCTCCCGCAGCTGCCAAAAGAGGTCATGTGAAAATCATCACAGCAGAAGAAATACCCTGAGTGCATCAGGGAGCAGGAAAGACAGACATGAAGATGAGAGGAAATGCTCCAGTGCCAGATTTGAAACTGCACACAAGGGGCATTTGCTCTCCTTCTTTCTTATATAAAACTCAGAAAACAACTGTAGTGCTGGTCTTTCAGGAAGCCTTGAAAAGAGACTTGGTGGTACAGACATTCAGCAATCTGATGTCCATTCCTTTTGCTAGGACTGGAGACCTTCTCGAAGAAAATCACACTTGATTTTTAGGAAGAAAAGTGTATACAAGAAAGGAGGTATGACCCACCTAATGTTACAACCTTCCAAAGCCATATATTTTATTTATATATGCACAGTATGTTATGTAGACCTCTTGCCGGCATAAAAACAATCTGTAATACTGTGAAGCACTAAAGATCTCATCTGGAGGTGCAGTCAGGAGAGAAAATGAAGAGGGGAATCTGTAGGCAGATTTCTGACAGAAACTGCTGTTTATATCCAGGCAAGGCTAGGAGATGAGTGCCAAAATTCCTGCAAGGTTTTTCCAAACTTCGTGCCCACAGTTTGGCTCCCACATTCATCATTTGGCAGATCATTGGAAGTACAGAGCACCCAGGCTGCTCTCCCCAGGATGTGCAGGGATGCAGCATGCTGACACTGCTCTGTTTGTGCTGGAAACCTCACCAGCCCCATGCATCCCTCTGTTGTTGTCTAACACAGATGTGTTTCATTTGGAAGGGGGGGCAGATGGCATGAATTCATTTATTTCTACTGCACAAACAAAAAACAAAACCCAAAACAGGAGGTGCAAGAAGAGTTTTTATTCTGCATCCTGATTGGGATATTCTCACAAATACAGATCAGTCCTGCAAGATGCTACCAGATGGAGACTATGGTAATTTTAAAGAAAAAAAATACAAATACCATTTTGCGAGGTGGGGGCTGTACATTTAAGTTTGCGTTTGGCAGAGCAACAGACCTTATCTGTCTGAAATACACTACGTAGAGTGGCACTCCACAAAAATAAGCCTTTGCTTCTACCGCCCCCGCTGCCCACTCTTTTACTGGAGCTCAGAGCTTGCATAGGGTTTTGGGCAGTGGAGCCAACCCCCTCCTGTATCATCCAAAAGAGGAGAGCAATTTTTCTACCAGAAAGAAGAAATTCTACGACATTGACAGGAACACGGGCACAGCAGTGAGCTCCCAAAATCCATCACTTCATAAAAAAGATCAGTCAATAACTGCTGGCAGGTGGGACAATAGTTTTAAGCCACATTTTAAAGATGACATCATCCTGGTGCTGTGCAGGATTTACTGCTCCAAGCCACACTCTCACCCACCTAACCCGGTGTTTTCCTTGGTAGTCCCACCCCAATGATGACCAGCCCTGGAACTATTCAACCACTCCACCTAAAATAAAAGGTAAAGCTCTCCTGTTACCAGTTCTTCCTAAGTTTTCACAGTGGATCATATCTATTTGCATACACTCATTTCTGCAATCTAACAGAGGGATTTCTTTTTTCCCCAAAGGCAAAAAAAAAACCAAAACAGCATGAAGAAATATTATTTCTATAATCCAACACTCAGGAATGCCTCACATGGTACACTCAGTGTCTGGAGACACATGGAGTCTGCATCTGAAGTTGCACCAATGCCACCCCTATGGCAATGACTTCAAGCTCAAATTTGCTGGCCATTTTCACCATTTGGCTCTTGAGTCCATCTGTGCCCGTTTTCTGCAGGCACTCCTGTTGGGCCACCAAGGGAGACCCCATCAGGGAGGGTCTCCTGGCACTGAGAGCCCGCAGGGACAAATCACTAGGTCACCTATATCTCTTGTGCTCAGCCATAGGCCGCTTCTCTGGCACCCAGGCACCTCCTGCCCCAGCTTGCAAGTATGAATACAGCCCTATTATTACCCTGCCCACTCCAGGGCAGAGGACAAGGAGGACCCAACCTGACTTTGCTAGGCACTTTTCTTGGAACTAACCCAAGTTTCTACTGAGAAACAGTAGTGGAGGGTGAGTGAGTCTGTCTTTGAGTTACTGGTCTTTTAGATAGTTTCACAAGGCTGATGGTTTCACAAGCATGTGCTGCTCAAACCCTGTGCTCAGGGGCACCCTACACCGGCCACAAGCTCCAGCAATGGTGCTTATCAATGGAAATATCTTCCAATAGCAATTCCTTCATGGGACTGGACAGGGATGAATGTGCCATCACTCCACCAGCTTCAAACCAGGGAACAAAGATGACTTTTACCATCTGTGGAATGCATAACTAAGGTATCCAGCCTTGCCTGTAGCTCCTTCCATGAGCTATCCCTCTGAGATGGCTCCCGCTCCCTGTCACCCATCCCACAGTCTGAGCTCTTACTTACTGGCGAGGGGAGGTTATTCCAAAATGCCCTTATGGAGTTCAGTTCTTGAACACAACTCAGGACAGCAAAGATGTGGGCACAGAGACCAATGGCAAAGCAAAAACTATAACCTTACCTCATTGGCAAAATGCAAGAGTATAAGAAAGAAAAACCTGGTCAGCCTCATTAGGAAATATTTAACATGACACACTAAAATGAGCTGCTGGCAAAATAAAATGTGAAAAAAAAAAAAGAAAAAAGTCGCTCAGAAATCAGTGTGAGCCAAATACAGACAAGCGATAGTTCCTGCCTTGGGTCTTAGTGCAGCATCAGCCTGTACGTCAAAAAAGGTTGGAGTCCTGAACTCTGTATTACAATATCTGTGATCTTCCACTGCTCTGAGCTATGAAAGATCACAACAGCTCATGTCACAACCAGTTCTTTCCTGGGCACTCAGATGTCTGCTGGAGATTTACAATGACCTGAGGATTATCACACCTAAGCACCACAGGGTTCCCATCACTCTAAGCCCCACAAGCACCAAAACTCCTGTGCAGAAACAAGATTGTCCTGTCAATCACTCACATACACTTTTGTGCCCAGCATGGCAGTCATGTGGTTGGGTCTATCTGACAGGTTGTATTGCACTTTTCAATGTATTCAGCATTAATCCAGCCCTTTGACTGTACCTGGAGATAACAGGCATGACAAAGGGATCCACCTGAATGGATGCCCTTAGCCAGCTTCTGCAGCTTTATGAGAAGAGAAAGTAGTATTGCTACCTTCAAATAGGAAATTGGGCAAGATCTGACCTTGGGTCTCCAGTGGTATGATTGTACAGAGTTATATTCTGATCCAAAGTGTAAATATAGTGCCCAGTTCAAAGATTTTTCAGTTTAGGTGAGAAATGCTGAGTTGTCTTCATTCATATGTAATGCTTCATGGTAAGACAGAGAGAGAAGCTGGAGGGTTGGTATGATAACAGTGAAAAGCTTTTCTCCATCAGTGACTCCACAGAGCCCACACCCACTTCTTCTTTCCTTCCTTCCCTACATTAGGAACCTTTCATGAGGTAGTAAGGGCATTACACCAATGTTGTGGAAGAGAGACATTTTTAGCTACATGGCATTCAAGGGGCATGCAGAAACCCTGAATAAGTGAGGTTTGCAAAGTTGGGATTTGCAGAAATAATCTGTCAGTAAAAGCAGAGGAAATTACTTTCTACTTCTAATCTGAATCCATATGAAGTGTAAATATCGAGATACAGTGAGCCTGATTCATAAAAGATCACAAGGGAGCACAAATGGGATTTAAGGTATTACTTGCCTTCCAAAACCAGCCACACTTGGCCTGAGAGACAGAGCTACTGAGAGCAGACCTGGAACTGCGTGGGTCATTCTGTGTTAGAGACTGCTTATTGACCAATCAGATTCATCACAATGGCCATTAAAAATCTCAGCAGGTTCCCAAAACTGCTGTTAAAAATCCACTTGTTGAAATCTCTTATTTCACCTCTCATGAAGGCCATTCCTAGTCCTCTTCCTATCATCTGCCCTTCATCTTCCTGACATAAGTTTGGCAGCAGGCTGCAGCCTGCCTTTTTCATCCAGTTCTGCTCTGTGTCCTTGCGATTAGTCCCACCAGCTCCACAGTCAGACAACCAGTCCAACTGGTTCTTTTGCCAGTACATAAGCACTGATTATCAGTTTCACATGCACTGAGTTACCTAGAGTATCCTTATGGGGCTTGCTATAAATGGTGAAAGACCAGAGGCACGAGACCTCTTGCAGTGGCAGAGCAAAGCCAGAGAGCAGACTCCAAGAAACTCCAGTGGCATCGAGTGCTCACATTTAAGTAGACGAACCACATCCCACATCTGCATTGCTGATAATAGGTGGTTAGGTCCCCAGTCCCCTGTAGGCAGATGTGCTTAAGCCCCTGAACCAAGAGCTGATTCCAGCCTTCTTTGAGTGCCTCAGTTTCTCCATCAATACAACTGGGATGATATTACTCTGTTTATGGTGCACCTTGGAGAATGAGATGAAAAAAATATTATCAGATCGAAACAAAAGCAATCTCCCTGTGGGCTGTCTCACTTTCTTCACTGGGTTCCCTTCCTTTCACCATGTCCCTGAGCACCACAGCAGGTCCCCACTGTGTGCAAGGATCTTCTCTAAAGCCCTCTGGGCAGGTAATGGGGTCTTACCAAAAAGAGGTGATTTTGTCAAGCAAGATCATAAAGAATTATCTTATTTACCATGTGTGTAGGAGAGATGTTATGATCCCTTGCATAAACTGGAACAGCAAAGAGTGCATTCTGATTTTTTTTCTCTCAAAATATGATATCGTTCTTGTATATGGTTACTAGGGAGAACATTAGCTGCTAAAATATGAGTTGCTGAAACTATGAAATTATAACGTACTGAATTTCAGCACTTCAAAATGGATTTCCTGTTGCTACTGCTGACTTCTTGGCTGCTGCTCTCTCATGGATGTCTTCACCACTAAGGTGTTACATTTTTAGACATCTCATGCCAAAACTTATTTTCTTCCTCTATCTTGGTTACTTCCATTATATTTGTTTTCTAAATGAAGCTGCCTTACACATTTTGAAAGCAGTAAATAATCTCAAAAAGGGGTGGCTGTCTCTTCCATATCCATCTCCAATCTTCATCTCTTACCTGCTTGCACTTGCCTCCATTGCCCACATTCACCCTTATTTTCCTTCCTAACTGGGAGAAAAACCTATTTTACTGCTATCAGTCTCACTCTCCAAACAGGGCAGAAGATCTATGTGTGTCCGTATTTTCTATGTTCATCTAACTGCAGTCAAGGAGCACCTTGTCTTTTGGGTAAGGACTCAGACAGCAAACTGACTCCTTCAATTAATGGCTTAAAGCTCACAGTAGAGTAGATGCCACAAAGCATCTTCCTCTAAACTGAAATCAGAATCTCTCTGTACTAAAAAAGAGATTTTTAAGAGTCAAAAAAACTTACTTTTGCCACTTTTTGAAAAACAGACAGATTTTTCTGGCATTTTTTGTCCAATTGTATTAACTTATTGTAATCCTTCAAGCTTTTCAGCTTACTAAGTCTAGGAGTCCCCTTTTTGGCTCTGCATGAAAGTAAATATAGACATGGACAGCTCTAAAGTAGTGTTTCTGTGTTAATGCTTTCACCTAGCCATTTTCCACCCCAGAGGAAAATGTTTCTAAGCAAAGAGCGTTACAGCATGAGACACAAGCTGTGATCTCTGTAATGAAACGTTACATTTTATTAACCTCAAATATAAAGCCTCTCTGTTCTGGCAAGAAAACTGTACTGTTCTAACCAAGCTTTTTTTTAATAATTATTGTCAGAGAGGCAGTGGTTGTGGAAGGTGAAATAACCTCCCAGTAAAACTCTACTGGTGTTAACAAATTGTAAATTAGATGCTGTGAGCACCTGCCCACTGCTATAAATTGTTTGCTTTTGAAACAGTCTCAATCTTCTTCTTCTGTATGAAAGGATAATATGACTTGATGTTATAGTCTCATTACAAAAAAAAAAAAAAAAAGGAGAATCTAATAGAATAATTGCAAGAAACTGGAGATGAATGTCATGGGAATGGCCATGAGGTGAGAACCTGGGAGGTGCTGTCAGGTGATTATGGGTCACCTTCATCTTCTATAAGACAAGACCATATGGTTTGTAGGTGTGGCACTGTGATGGGATGAAATGAGGCTCTTCAATCGAGCCAAGAGTGGTGCCTGTCAGCAAACTGCTCATACAGCAGAAAGGGGAAAGCACAAGGACTCCCACCAGATGTGGGGGACAGGTTTGAGGACAGGAACTGGCAGGATGAGGAGCAAAGAATCATACAATCACAGAATGGTTTGGGTTAGAAGGGACCTTAAAGTTCATCTAGTTTCCGAGTCCCTGCCAGGGGAAGAAACATCTTCCTCTAGACCAGGCTGCTCAGGGCCCTATCCAACTGGCCTTGAACACTGCCAGGGATGGGCATCCACAACTTCTCTGGGCAACCTGTACAACTGGCTCACCACTTTCATATTAAAGAATTTCTTCCTAATATCCAATCTAATGCCTTTAAACTCTTTTGGTTTAAAGCCATTACCCCCTGTCCTATCACTACACGCCCTTGTGAAAAGTCCCTCTCCAGCTCTCCTGCAGCCCATTCGGGTACTGGAAGATGCTTTAAGGTCTCCCTAGAGCCTTTTTTTCTCCAGGCTGAACAGCCTCAACTCTCTTAGCCTGTCTTCACAGTAGAGATTCTCCAGCCCTCTGATCATCATTACGGCCCTCCTCTGGACTCATTCCACAGGTCCACCTCTCTCTTGTGCTGAGGGTCCCAGACCTGAATGCAGTGCTCCAGATGGGATCTTATGAGAGCAGAGGGGCAGAATCACCTCCCTCGGGAGTGCTTTTGATGCAGCCCAGGACACAGTTGGCTTTCTGGGCTGTGAGTGCACACTGAGTTGAGTTTCTCATCCACGAACACCCCCAAGTCTTTCACATCCTGCTGAATGGACAGACAGGGAGTGCTGAGAACAGGCAAAGTTCTCAGTGCTAACAATGGCTAGGGCCTTCAGAAGCAAGTGAGTACTGCTGGGTCATTACTTAGCCAGCTTTCCAGTTTCACTTGAAAGTACATAATTACTGCAGTTGCTTTGCTCAAGGTAGTCAAAACCAAAAAACAGAAAAAAATCAAAACAAACAAAAAAGAACAAAAAACCCACAAAAAAAGCAAACAAATATTCCTCTGAGAAAAAAAAATAAAAGGGGAAAAATATATAAGTTCCTTTATATAACCTGATGCACACCCCCACCTGAAACACTGTGTTCTTGTCCAGTTCTGCTATTTCAGAGAATGCAGCAGAAAGTAGAGCAATTAGAGACAAGCAATGAAAATATTTAATGGCATGTAGGAAGAGCTGAGAAGACTGGGATGGTTGGGTTAGGGAGAAGACAGTGTGTACACAACACGATGTAGTTGAAATGATGACTCAGACTTCAGCAGGTAAATTTATCTCAAAAGTGTCATAAACTGGAAGAAGAGAATGTCTGATGACATTTGTGGAGCATATCTGAGGAATGGGCTGTTAGTGGCACAAAGCAAAATTAGTTAAAGCTAAAAATCCCAGGAGAAACAACTCATCATGACTTTCATATGCTATCAGCCACAATACTTACATTTATATTAAGTTATAAAACTAAAAATAGGTTGGAAGATAAAAACAGAAATAATTTAAATGGAATTGAAAGTTAAAATACATAATAAAATAAAAATAGAAGAAAAAAATCTTACCCGGTTAGGGTACTAGTGTCTCTCAGGATGAAAAGAGTAGGTGGAAATCAGAGTTTTGAGTAATTATTTTCATGTTTTCCGATAGTGGATTTTGGTGATAAACTTAGGAATTTTTCTTCCAGAAGAAAGTAATTACAATGTGTGGGGCTAGTACTATCAAAACACACCACTGAGCTTGGCTATAGAAGACATTGCTGGATAGTCACCTGTGGTGCCTTTTGATATGTGGCTTTCAGTAGCCATTTTTCTGTGCTGCTGAGCCTCTTTCTGTACAGTCCTTTTCTATAAAAAAGCAGCCGAATACATGATACCCGGACAGGCATAGAAAAGTGCCTCTCATCCAAGGTGATTTCCTCAGTTGCAATGAGATGTGCTGGAAACAACGGTTGCACAGCTCTGCTCTGCTATCTGGAAGCTCAACAAGAGCAAATCTGTCCATATTCCCTCTACTCCAGGACACCAAGACTAAAGGCCTTGCACCGCTGGCCCTGCAAATCACAGTTGCTTCCCAAGTAGTGGCAGCACTGCTATAGACTATAGACATGCTATGGACAGAACAACCTTCATCAGCCTTGTCGATGCTGTGTTTTTTGAGCTGTGACCTGTGACACTGTATTTCCATGATGTGGCAGATCAGCAGTACCATTCCTTAGGTTTCAGCTCCCAGGTAATGCCTTTCTAACTCTCTGGATTGAGCCTTTTCAGAGAGCCACCAAACTGCAATTAACAGTAGTAATAATAATAATGATAATAATAATGAAGCTAAAAGCAATTGCCATTGCTAAGCAAAAGCAATCAAGACACTGATGCCTAATGAGCTGCTGCTCATGAATCAGCCATAGGCTGATGGATGGCTCTCAGACCCTTAAAAAAATACGAAGTTAAAAGTGCTTGTTTCAACCCCTCTAAGATCATTTTCTTACATAAAAGCTGGTTTGTACTAATGGAATTTATTTCACACTCACAGTGATCTGAGAATACATATTTTCTGCACCTTATCAGATGAATAAAATCTTGGCAAGTCAGTCACCTAGTGCCTTGTGACAGCCCAGGCACACTGTGCAGATTCAGACTTGGCTCTGGCATTTGGATGTCCCAAAGTCCCCTGATGGCTCAGTCTATGTTTTGACACTAGTTTCAACTCAAAATTAAGCAGAACTCAATTCTGATTTGCACTAACACTCCTCTTTTATTGCTTTTGGAGATGTTCAGATCCAGGGTTCTGCTTCAGGTCCATTTGGGAGAAAACATAGAAGGATTTATCTAGAACTGCTGTTAGAGGAACTGGCAGCAAGACTAGCAGGATCCTTCTGCTGTCACTAAGCTTTGACAATTTGGCAGAATGCAAGCGTAGCTGTGATCAAATGACAAAACACAGAAACTCCTTTTTTGCTTTAACCACTGAATTTCATATTACAAGCCTAAAAGGCACCCAAAGAACAGTTTCTCTTTGAAGGACACTGCTTCAACAGACCGTGCGGCTGCTGTAGGTAGAAAAGCTCCATCCTACCAACCCTGTGCCACAAAGATTTCAGGAATGGAGGGTGTGTGAATGTTTGGAGGTCAATCACCTCAGCCAGAAACACCAAAATTGGTCTTTCTGAGACAGGGCAAGCAAAGGGTAAGAAGAGGACTAACCTAATTTGTACTTAAATAAATGACATCTGTCATTCAGCATCAGTCACAGAACACAACAGATTTATGATTTACATGGATTTCTCTATTTCTTCAAAGTTAGTCACTGGCTGTGCAAAAAGGTAGCTCAGAATCCACTATTTTTTTAAAGAATTCTTACAATTGGATTATTCCCAACATGAATTACTCACTAAAAGTTTCTCTCCCTTGCATGAGAGTACATTTTTCTTCCGCTCACTGCCAATAAATAAGACTCAGGAAAATATATGAATCTTAAAGGAAGTGAAGGAAAGTGGAAAAGAAGCTCTAGCCAACTAGTTTGGATCCAGACTTGAAACAGCCTGAAATACAAGCATGTCTAAATTCAGGATTTTCATGCGTGCTCATCCACTATAGCAATATTCCTTTATTTGAAAAAGAATAGAAGCAATTTGGATGAGAAAAAGCCTTCTTGAAAACTATTTTTAAAATGACCCTTAAGGAAGAGTAAATTCTTGCTGTGCAATTTGCAAGATAAGTGCATTTGAAGCAATTCACTGATAAAACAGCATGATGAAAGGTGGCAGTGAGTGATTGACTTCACACTAGCCTGCAGTGACAGCAGCAGCTCAGGTAACTATAAATATATTATTCTAGAAGAATAAATATAGGAGAGAATTAATTTGCAGAGACACCATTTTTTCTCCAGTTGTACACAGGCACACAGAGCTGAGAAATATTAGAAACAGTCGGGAGACAAGAAGTCCCCCAGGGAGTGTTCCAAAAAACCTTTCCCAGGCCATCTTGCCTTGGGCAAGGTCAGAACAGTCAATGAGGAGATCACAGTAGACCAACAAGAACTAAGGCTTCTGCATGTGTCTTCAACATGTTCCAGTTCACTACACCACTACCACATGTGGGATCCAGCCATACAGCAGCACTTGGGACAGGGAAGCTTCCCACCTGGACAGGTGACGCTGGTTACAAGTGCTATCTGAAACAGTGCTACATTTACTGATCACATCCCGTGTTGGAAACAGGTGGACTCCACTTGTGGACAATATCTGGAAGCAGGGCCATTGCTACTTCCCTCCGACAGGGAGGGAGTGCTGCTGCTCTCCAGCTGCCGCAGCTGGGTTAGCACCAAAGGAGGGGGAGACCAGCTTCATGCCACTCACTTCAAACCAGAAAGCCACTTATCTAAATACAAAATTCAATGAGGAGTGACTCCATCTATTTGTGGATTTTTTTAGCCATGTACCACTTGCCTGATGAGTTCCTTTAAGTGTTAATCATGCCATGATCTGCAGAGGTGTCCCAGCACAAAACTCAGATCCCAAAAACTGTGACACAGGATGGTTACCCTTCACAGATGGAAGCTGAGGCTATAACTTGTCTGCTAGTGTATAAAGAGACCATGACTTGATGTGTTTGACTTTCATGCCTTGCTCACAGGGTCACTATTTCTTCTGACTCAGTGAATTTCTGGAACCAATTGATTTTTCTAAAGTGCAGCCTTGCACTAAGTAGGTTGGTTTGATTTGGGACTCTTTCCTATTTTGGGAGTTGCATCCATTCAAGCTGCATCCTGATGAGATTTAAAAACCCCACATGCTATGCAGAATGAGACATTTGTTTCTCCTCTGAATGCTTTCACGAGACAATCCCAGGTCATTTTCATCCTTGGTGCCACTGCAGGTCTAAGCACAGTCTGACCTTGACTTCTCAGTCATGTCTCTGAGACAATCCTTCATTTGTGCCAATACACCAAGTACAGGCTGCTTGGGAAACCCAGCCAGTGAGCTGAACATCCACCACTGAAGTTTTGTGGCCGCACAAATAATTACCAGCACAGTGCAGACATAAGGCTGAAGGAAGGAGCTCTTGCAGCTTCCATGGCAGCTCAGAAATCTGCAGCAGCAATCAAACCTGAGAGATCAAAGGCTCTTTCCATGCTTTGCAGAAATACTATTGTACACTGTACTGTGTGTGCCATACCCATATGTAACGCTACCATCCCATTGAACAGTTGGACCCTACTGAATTTCAATTTTTAATCCACCAAGAGATAACCTGCACCTTATTAACTCCAAAGTGTTTGTCAAATTTCAGTCTTGGTAGAGAGAAGATTATCAAACTTCAATTCCTTGGAGTTTCAGCCCAACATAGAAGGTATGAGAGCAACAAACAGCCGTGTGCATCAAGTGGAGCTATGCAGTATGCCACAGACACGGAAAAAGATCTCTTATGTCCAAAAGAATAAAGAAATTCTATGCAGACAGTCCCAAAATTGTCATACAACTTAGAGGAACCTTTCCATTTGACTCATTTCCAGAATTAGAAAGCAAAGCTCTGATTCCACCCTGGAGGATTTGTTCAAAAGACAAAGAATGTCAAAATCAAACTGATTTACTAGACAGGAGATTAATGGGTAAAGGCCACAGATAATAGATAGGGGAGTTCATTGATCAGACAAGGGGAAAGAATACACTGCTGAAGGAATCCTTTCTTGTGCTGAGGACAGGAAGAAAGACAGACCTTGCAGCTATTATTCTTTCCTTTAAGTACAAATACTTCAGTGTCAAAATATGTGAGCAGGGTAATTTTCAGCCACAGGTCTCTCCAGAGAACTGGAAACTGTTGTTAGAAGATGACTCTCAACCTCCTCCTTCAGTTTGTCTAACACAACAAAAGATAGAATGAATGTAAATTTTAACAGGACACTAGCTATATATAGCACCTTATAGCCCTGCATGTGCATCAGAAATTTTCCCTTACAAATTTCTGCTTTAAAACTCTTTCCATGACAATCTAATATTTTTTACCACCTATGGGATTGCAGATTTGTGTGAGCTGATTCATCCTTATGTGTGTACACGTTTATATGAATACACAAATATTTATAGAGGAAAACTTTATATTTATCACGCATGTACTGTGGTGGGATAGTAAGAAATATATCATATTCCTGGAAACCACTTACAAACATACATATGAATGAAAAGAATGCAATTGGGAGTAGTCAGCCTGAATTTAGGAAGAAGAAATCATAGTTGACAAATTTCTTGAAAAATCCAACAGCCTTATACAATGAAACAATCAGTTTGGTAGAGGGAGTGAAGGAATTGACACTGTTTAATCTTGACTTTAGTTAGACTTTTAACACTGCCTCTCATA